>NC_045702.1:18004599-18304203 GCF_009834535.1 Camelus ferus
ATCCCTTAATTCCTAATCTCCTTCCAGTGCCTCTTGCTGAAAGCTAGGTCCTTCACTGTATTTTTTCCCCTTCTTAGGATCCAGCCATCTCCAACAACTCTTCCCTAAGCAGTCCCTATGGCCCATATGACAGGGGTTCCGATGTGAAGATCTGGGTGAATGCATCAGATGGAGTCACTCCACTCATTGGGGAGGTAACTCCATGGGGAAGCTGGGGGCTGGTGGATGGGCTGTGGCAGTGTGTGTGTGTGTGTGTGTGTGTGTGTGTGTGTGTGTAATTACATTTTCAGGTGCCTTATATGTGCTGGGTATCAGCTTGCCCTTGTTCTTTCACCCCCAGATGCCTACCAGCCATCCTAGCCTTTACTTTGCCTTCACAGCAGAGGGTCTTTAAACAATAGCCTGCATGCCGACCGCCCACCTCCTCTCCCCCCCATTCGCTCTCCCACGGCCTGCAGTCTCCGTCTTCCCCCATCACTCCACGATGCTGCTCTGACACCCGGCACCAGTTACCTCCTAACTGGCAAGTCCAGTGGGACGGTTTCTTTCCTCTTCTTACTCAGTTTCTCCGCAGTATTTGACAAGTCTGACTACTTCTTTCTCAAACTTATTTCTCTCTGTTTTCCATGGAGATGTTACCTGCTGGTTCACTGCTAATACCTCTGCTGACCTGAGTGCGCAGTGTCCTCAAGTGACCGTTTGACTCCTCCTGACGTTCGTTCTGAGTGTTTGCACCACTTCACGTTCCTAAGCAAAGAGGATCTGCGCCTGGGCACCGCTGCTGCCGTGGTCGTGTTGGGAATTTCTTCGCAAAGTGCTCTGTTTCTCTCAGTATTTATTTAACTTCCTCCGATTGATGGTTTTCCTTTCCTCCTGCAGGTCTGGCCTGGAAAAACTGTGTTTCCTGATTTCACTAATCCCCAGTGTACTGCTTGGTGGACAAATGAATTTGAGCTTTTCCACAATCAAGTGGAGTTTAATGGAATCTGGATTGTGAGTTCTTAACATTCCGATTACTGGGTGACTGGGTAGATCTCTATCATTGAGTCATGGAGCATGTGGGGGAAGGGGGGTTGAGGAAAGCAAATACAGCAATAATTCTAAGTATTCCCTCTCTTACTATTCAAATAATCCTACCAAAACATGTAGCTTAGAATTAAAATCAGATTGTATCTGCAGATCTCGATACTAACTACCATTATGTAAAATAAACAACAAGTTTATACTGTATAGCACAGGGAACTATATTCAATATCTTATAGTAACCTATAATGAAAAAGAATATGAAAACAAATATATGTATGTATGTGTATGACTGAAACATTATGCTGTAAACCAGAAAGGGATGCAACATTGTAAACTGACTATACTTCAATTAAACACACACACACACACACACACACACACGCCAGTTGTTAGAAGTGGAAGTGAACTTGTAAATCTGGTTTTTTCCTGAGTCTAGCTCTCCTTTTACAAATGAATGAGCTGAAGTGAAAATAGATCATGTACTCCTTATGTTGTCACAAAGTACATGAATTGTTCAGTTGCCAGTTCAGAGCTCTTCCACCTGCACGTGTTGGACAAACTGATCAGAGCCCAAGTACTCAGGTGCATGACAGAGTTGTGGCCACAGTGAGGACAAATGTCTCACATGGTGTCAAATGAAAACAAACGCAAAGCATCAGGTGTTCAGCACAATTTAGGGAGCTCTAGGGTTGAACTTCTTTTCTATTTATAGAAGGAAGGTAGAACATTCAAACAGTATGAAGAGCTAAAAAGATGAGGAGCCCTGAAATGATATCAGCCAGACATCTGCCGTCAGCGTTTTGGTTTGCATCTTCCCAGAGCCCTTGCAGGCCCGTTGGGGCACGCTTGCCCTCACCCTCTCTGCGTATGCTTGCGCACGTGTGTGCATTTGCGCGTGGGTGCACTCATAGCTATGTTTGGATATTTAGAGAATGTATAAGTTGATATATAGGGGATCATATAAATTGGAAATTTTTCTCACCTGATGTCTTTGGAAATTTTTCATTTTCAATAATGATAGACATATATCATTTTGAAGGGATTTTAAGACCCTTCTCCAAAAAACCTTCGATGGGTAGATAAGACAGGGCAGGAACACCTGTTTCTCACCATTACATAAGAACCTCCTGAAAAAAAGAAATACCTGTAGTTATTTTTCTGAGTCCTCAAAAAAAAAAAAAAAAAAAGACACCATCAGTACAACATACGAAGACACGTTACTTTTCCTTAATAGTTTCTGCCCTTCGTCTTGCAGGATATGAATGAAGTTGCCAACTTCGTTGATGGTTCGGTTTCAGGATGCTCCACAAGCAATCTAAATTATCCCCCTTTCACTCCCAGTAAGTGCTGGTGGCTAATCTGATTGAAATGGGAATGCATAGCTGGTATTTTGAACTCCTAAGGATGGATATGAACATCCTAGGCTCTCGTTGACTGATCCCTCCTTTGTCCCAGGAGTCCTGGATGGGTACCTGTTCCGCAAGAGCCTCTGCATGGATGCAGTGCAGCACTGGGGCAAGCATTACGATGTCCACAGTCTGTATGGCTACTCCATGGCCATTGCCACCGCAGAGTAAGGCCATTGTTGCTACAGACCTAATACGTGATCAGACTGTTAGTCTTGCTAGATGCCAGATGCCAATGTATTATTTTTAAGAACTTGGCAAGATAAGTATGGTTGTTATTACGGAGTGAAGGAAGAAAATCCTGGGCACATAGGGAAGAAAGGCTCCAATCAATACTTGTGGAATGTATATAATGAAAGAATGAATGAATAAATGAAAGAATGGAAGGTTAGAAGAAAAAAAGAGAAGTAACTTGACCAAGGTCAAACAGCTAATAAATTGTAAAAGCAAAGTTTGGACTCATTTCTGCATGAGTCCGAGGCCCGTGTATTTTCTTCCGCCATATTGTGTAGACCAGAGTATGGAGGGTTGAGTAACTTGTAGACCTCATGTGCTTTGGGGTTTTAGGTACTGGCTCAATACCCTTCTCCTGTGCTGTGTCTACCTTTATGTGAATGAAAATTCTATAGCGAGGAAAAAGTATTGAGAATTTACTCTACTTGCTGCAACTGTGGCAGCAAGAAGCCAGACCAAAACCACACTCGATCATTAGCAAAGTCATGGGTGTAATTTTAGCCTTCTTGAAAGTTGTTGAAAAAAATCATAGAACAAAAGTTTTTAGGTCTATATATAGACATAATTTAAAAAAAAAGATGATTATATTTACTTTAAAATATGCACATACATATATAATTTTAAAATGTCTTTTCTTATTACAATATATGACCAGTGTTTCTACTTTAAAACAATACAAGTTCCAAAAGGCTGTTCACAAATTCATTTTTGTGAAACCACATGATGTGTAAGACTAATGTATATACATCTATGTAAAGCTAAATTTCACCTTCATTCCGTAAAGATTGTATACTTCTAGTTGCTAGCTTCAAGACTGCTTTTGAAACTTTTGGAAATCATAGAGTTAATGATGTACATAAAATGACTAAAGCAAAACAAGGCAAAACAAAATATAAACACACTCAGTAGTGCAGTCTGCCCCCAATAGCAGCTGAAAGGGAGAACACTAGAAGAGAAAAGCGGGGTGTTAACTTTTGAGCTCCTCAACGTTGTCACTGCATCCCCTGGGCTGAGACACGCTAAGGTTGCACATTGACTCCCTAAGTCTCCTTCCTTTTCTAGAGCTGTCAAGACTGTGTTCCCTAACAAGAGAAGCTTCATTTTAACCCGTTCTACCTTTGCGGGGTCTGGCAAGTTTGCAGCCCACTGGTTAGGAGACAACGCGGCCACCTGGAGCGACCTCCAGTGGTCCATCCCTGCCATGCTCGAGTTCAACCTTTTTGGTATCCCAATGGTGAGTCCACATCCTGAGCTCTCTTATGAACCTCAGTCCCCAGAAAGCCTCATTCTAGAAAGTTTCCAAACGATGAGGCTCCCCTCTCCAGCCCTCCATGGCCCAGGGATTTAGCGTCTAGAGATAATGTGCTTCGTACACATCAGTCCAGCCCTGATACCTCGACGGTCTTTCCTGTACCACCTCATGAGGATAGAAAGTACAACCTTGAAGTGGTATCGCTGGAATATTTCCTGCTCAAATATAACATGCAGACAGAAAAAGTGCACGTATCCTCGAGTATACAGTTGATGAATACTGAGCACATCTGTGTATCCAGAACCCAGATGAGGAAACATAATATTGCCAGCACCATAGGGATGGCTTTGGCATCTTCTAGTTCAGTTCAGTGTATCTATTTATTGAGCTCCTACTGTGTGCAGGCTGTTGAGTTAGGTATGCATGGTGAGGGTGGAGAGAATCATAAATATAGTAACAGAAACACCTCCTCCCCCCCCTCAAAGTTTCTGTATGTACATAATTATGGCAAGCTAGGATAAAAGTGCCAGCAGGAACATAGAAAGTAAATGTTTAAAGAGGTCCTGAGTGAGGGACTCAGCAACTCTGACAAGCTTACGGGGAGCAAAGGGAGTCACAGACAGAGAAGAGTAACTTCATGGAAAAGATGGCACTTAGTTTAACCTTGAAAGTGGGTGTATTTTGTCAGACTGATGGGGGGAGGTCACTTTACGATTGAGAAATAAACCTGAGCAAGACCAGCAAGGGAGAAAATTCAGTGTGTCTGTAAGGATCAGCATGTAGGATTGGAATGAGAAATGATGCTGGGAAGGTGGGTTGGAGCCAGGTTTTGAGGCACTGATAAGGAGGAGCAGCAGAAGACCCTGATTTTTGAGAGATGAATGACCCAGCCAGATTTAGGCTTTGGAAAATTAATTCTGCTAGTGCTGTGATCAAAATGATAATAGCAGCAGTATTTCTAGTTACTATCATCAAACAGCTATTGTATGTCAAGTGTCTTACTTACATTATCTCAT
Organism: Camelus ferus; assembly: GCF_009834535.1. Classification (NCBI taxonomy): domain Eukaryota; kingdom Metazoa; phylum Chordata; class Mammalia; order Artiodactyla; family Camelidae; genus Camelus; species Camelus ferus. The sequence goes on from NC_045702.1 coordinate 18,009,534, forward strand.
TTCCTAAAACCCCAGGTAGCTAATTAGTGCCCACTTTAACAAAATGAGGAAACTGAGGCACAGAAAGGCATCTACTCGAAGTCACCTGGAAGTAGAGTGGACACAGAGTACAGATCGATTTGATCATGCATGTTAGCCTTCTCAGGAAGAGCTTAGTGGAGTTCAGTTGGCAGGTCTCTGGTAGAAAGCAAAGCGGGGCGTGGCGGGGTGATGGAATGAGGCACACACGCAGTCTGCGTGTCCTTCCAGGTGGGTTCTGACATATGTGGCTTTACACTGGATGCTCCTGAAGAGCTCTGCAGGAGGTGGATGCAGCTGGGAGCATTTTATCCATTTTCCAGGAATCACAATTGCCAAGGCTACAAGGTGAGTCTCCAGGAGATATGATCAAGATAAATTTGGTAAACAATGGGAATGGATTGATCTGCATCCTCGCCGAGAAATCTGTTGAGCCAGCTTCCTACCCGATGCTTCACTTGGGCTCACTGGCATCACTGATTGTAATTAACTGGGTCCTGTGATGTCCCATGAAATGTGCACCTCTTGGGGAGGAATGGACATGTTAGCTATCTTGATTGTGGTGGTGGTTTCATTGGTATATACATCTATCAAAATTCATCAAATTGTACGTCTGATATACGTGTAGTTTACTGTACAGGGATTACACCACAATAAAGGTACTAGAAAAGATTTAGAATAATTTAAAAAGAAAAGAAAAGAAAAAAAAGAAAATGCCCTGATGCTGCAGCCTCTGCTATTCCTGCGGCAGTCAAGGACGCGGCGAGTCTGTGAAGGGTGTTTGTTTGTTTGTTCATTTGTTTGTTTTATCAAATCTCCATACACTTTACCTACATTGCTCATTTTGTGATAAGAATCGAATGAGGAAATACTTTAAAATTATTTAAATGGTGGTCTCTCGAGAGAGAAACCCTAGAGGAAATGAAAGAGGATGAGTCTCGAGGGGAAGAATGGCCACTTGCTTGGCGAAATATCTGCCTTGCCCACCTGTGCTGCGCAGAGGCAGAGTTTGCAACCCGGGGCCCAGGTCTTATGGGAAGGAGCCTGGCTGTGGTGAAGGAGATCTGAATTCCCCAGATGCTTCTGCTGTTACCAGATCACAATTACAACCGCTTGTCTCCTCCCAGGCCCAGGACCCTGCCTCCTTTGGAGCTGATTCTCTGCTGCTGAATTCCTCCAGGCACTACCTTACTGTCCGCTACACCCTGCTGCCCCACCTCTACACCCTCTTCTACCAGGCCCACAGCCGGGGGGACACGGTGGCCAGGCCCCTTCTGCACGAGTAAGTTCACCTAACCCAAAGGAGTTTTGTTAATGCAACTGGGTGACGTTGACTGTATCATCAAACAGAAGAGTGAAAATTAAAACAATTCAAACTGTTACTCAGATACATTTTTTTGAATTTGAATACCCAGTTGCTAACTTGTAAGGCTGTTGCTGCCTAGTACTGTTTCGGGTGTATTTAAGTGTTACAGCCTGTTCCCTTTTGGGGGAGAGAACTAGACTAGGTCATGGGATCTGGGGTCTTTTCTTTGTTCCACCACCAACTAACTCTGTACCTTACACAGATCATTCAAACTCTTTCATCCTCAGTTTCTTTGGTCTTAATTTAAAGAATCTGATAACTTGAACCTGATGGTCTTTTCCGTGATGCACTATATTCAGGCTCTGGGAATGAGCCTGCCATGTACATGCTGATAAGAATATCATAGAGCACTTCCAGAATTCAGAATTTTTGTTGTCAGCCAACGAGCATCTCTAATTTGACTCTAAGAAAGAGCACTTAGGAGGCTTCCTGTGTCATTTCATTTCCTTAGGTGTCTGGCATTTCAGGCCCTCAGGCATGATATTATTCTAACATATAAAATAATATGTATTCTAATTATTATTATTACTATTTTGGGTAAGTTTTTTCTATCACCTGGAATTCCATATTAAAAAGGTAGATATGCTAAAAGAGAAAAGAGTAAACTTTTAAATTGTCTGCTGTTTTTTTTTGTTTGTTTGTTTCTCTTGTGATCGGATCCAGTTCCTTCCTGACAGTCTGCTGAAGTTTTAAAACGTATCACTGGGGAGGGTATAGCTCAGTGGTAGAGCCAATGCTTAGCATGCATGAGGTCCTGGGTTCAATCCCCAATACCTCCTCTAAACATAAATAAATAAACCCATTTACCTCCCTCTCCCCAAAAAAACTAAAAAAAATTTTTTTAATTTAAAATGTATTATTTATTCTGCTTATTTTTTAAAGGGGGATGTGGCAATTGGAATTATAGTCTAGAACCTGCCTAGCATAGACGCTGAAATAGGGACTTCTGTCCCAGTTGGGGGAAGACTAGGAGGGCACATGGGCTGGGGAGAGTGGATCTGCCTGCAGGAGTAGGGAGGTGGGGGGTGAAGAGGTATCACAGAATAACTGAAGGGGGGTCTCCAAGCAGGGAGCTTGCATGTTTTGGACAGGCTGGTGGGAGGGCTGCCAGGAAGCAGTGGTCCAAGTGGCAGCGAACATCTCTCTGGTCTCTAGGTTCTATGCGGACAGCAACACGTGGGATGTGCACCAGCAGTTTCTCTGGGGGCCCAGCCTGCTCATCACTCCAGTTCTCAATGAGGCGAGTGTCCCATGGAGACACACTGGTGGTCTTGGCTTTTGTCCCTGCTACCCTCCCATTTCTCTCCTTTATATTCCAAACCCATTTCCCACATCTGTGGCTGGGTCAGCCTAGAAGAGATTGTGCTGGGGTTTTGGGAGGTTGGGTGACTGATGTGACACATTTTTTTTTCTCGAGAGTCTTTTTTTCTTGACCAAGTTTCCAGTCAGTGTAGAAGCATCTGTGGGTGACTCCGGGTTTAAGGATGCTCCTATGTGTCATCAGATTCTCATAGCAGATCATTACTTACTCCGTGATGCGGAGGCAGGCAGAGCAGTCACCCGGCACTCACCCTGAGCTCAGGCTGATCAGGCTGTGGTTACTGCCTCTGCCGTTTCATCCCAGTGCGATCTGGGGCAAGTCATTGTGCCGGTTCCTCAGCTGTAAGCTGAGGTAATAAGAATATGTATCGCTGGGGACCGTTGGGAAGATTAAACGAGGTAAACAATATAAAGCTGGAACTCTAACCACATCATGTATTTCATCATCTTTATTATTATTCCTAATATGGTTCCATCTGGGATCTTTCTTTGAGTTGCCAAATTATTGCCTCTGTTGGAAGAAAATTATCATTTGATAACAGAGAAAAGAGAGACCATTTGTGCACTTTCAGTATGTGGTTAAGAAGTTCCCTAGGAAGTGCTAGGAAATCTATTTTCCCCCTTCAGAGGCTGGATCATGAAGAGCAATGTTTTCATTTCAGGGAGCAGAGAAAGTGACAGCGTATGTGCCTGACGCCGTCTGGTATGACTACGAGACTGTAAGTAGCTTTGACTTTTCTTAAACTCCCGCAGCTGCATAGACAAGACACCTCCCTGTAGAGAGAAACATCTCTCCGTGCACCGAGGAGTGTTTCTGTAATGTCGTAGCAGAGTCTTTAAAACGAGCTTAAGTCACTTGACACGAGTCATGATGAAATCTGAAAAAAGATACTTTCATATATTTTATTCATTAATAAGACAAAGACTGAAGTAGAGTGTCTCTTGGGCAAATATTGGGACTGATGGACAGTTTGAGCTTGGACATGAGTCAAATGACGTGTTTAGAACTATCCATTCATATAATGTATGTCAACTAGCCTCAGCATGATGTCACTGCCCCCCCCCAAACTCCCAACTGATCATAAAACTTATTATTCTTAAATTCCTTTCCTTCCCTTGTTTGATTGCCTGACTAGACAGGCATTCAGCCAGGGGGGGAAAAGGAGAGCTGCAGTTGGCTCAGCAGGTGGGTAGGAGGTGGAGGTGCTGTGGTGTCATGCCAGCATGTTTGATTTGTCTGCTGCATCAGGGGGCCCGCGTGAGATGGAGGAAGCAGAGAGTGGAGATGGAACTTCCTGGAGACAAAATCGGGCTTCACCTTCGAGGTGGCTATATCTTCCCCACACAACAGCCGGCCACAACCACGGAGGCCAGGTACAGCATGGCTGGGAGTTTCCTTTACGGAGGAAGCTGACACACCTGCTCGTTTCTGCTCCCATCTGTTGCCCTTGTAGGAGCTGCTGAAGCATTACATGGAATGTGGGGAGGAAGGGTACCGGGGTGTGTGTGTGGCCATTGAACTCTCTCTCCTGGATTTCCCTAGGCCTCTTGTGGGGAAGCCATGATTTGGAGCTCCATCCAAATGGATTCTGAAAGACCTTAATCCTTGTCCTTCCTTAAACCCCTTGACTTTCTCCTCAAAACATACTGAGTGCCAGGGTGGTGAACTTTCCTGGTTTTCCCAGGACCACTTCACTTTTAGCTCTGAAAGGCTCATGTCTTGGGAAACCTCGATTCCAGGCAAATGGGGTCTGTTGCTCACCCCGCCTGCCTTGATCAGACCATCGTTCCACCACGCTGCACTCTTGACTCTTCGTTCCCATTTCTGGGGAGTGCGGTCCACTGCCCACTCCCCCGTAACCTCCATTTCCCCTTCCTTTCTTCCCACTAAGCCCTTTTTTTCTTGTGATGCAGAATGGGACTCAAAAATGCCCTCTTATGCACTTCAAATCTCCTTCATGTCACTGACCTCTCCTTTAAGATTTTATGATTCTCATAGGCTCCGTCTGCACTGAAGAGGCACCCATTCCTATCTGTCTCTAAACGTCTTTGCTTATTTGCTTTTAATAGACAGGGAGCTTTGAGGAGGTTAGAAATCTGTCTTTTCTTTTTGAACCCCCCTTACTACCTTAATTTTTCGAATCTAGACTTTTATGATACTGATGGAAAATGCTTATACAGCCAACACCAGCTGGTTTCTTTTTCTCCCACTGTTCAGCTTCATGCTGTTCTGCATATGGGTACGAGAATTAGCTTTCCAAAATGAAGATCTCAACCCGCTGCTTGCCAGGTTAAAGTCCAAACTCTGTCATTAGTTCAAGGCCAATCACAGTCTGGTTTCAAGTTAACACCCTGTCTCCAGACACACCTTAATACACACCTATAGACCAGTGATGCCAAAAATCGTGTTCTTCTCCGAGCATTGTCGTCTATCTCACTGCAGCTGGGCTTCAGCGCTTGTCCCCCTTTACCGCATTCTTTGCCTGACACAGTCTTCTTGAGCTTCCAGGTTAAACTCAGATTTCATCCACCAGATGAAATCTTCCCCAACGATTCCAGCAGAGGGAGTGCTGCTACGTCCAACTTTCTGCTCATTTTTTTTATCCTTTTTTTGCTATTCAGCTGATTTTTTTCTTTCCTCCTTAATATTGTTAAGTATTTCAATCAGAGTTATTTTATACTTTGTATCTGAAAGTTCCGTGATCTAAAATCCTCAGAAGGATCTAAATCTGTTGTCAGTTGTCTTTGCCAACTGTCTTTCATGTTGGCTTGATACCTTGTGTGTTTAGTCATTCCTTTTTTTCTTTTTCAAATGTGATCTTGAGGATCCCAGGATGGCCCTCGTTGCTTGCAAAGAGGCTTAGCCTTCTCTTTGGCTGCAAGCCAGGAATGCTGTCAACTTGGGGGTCACATTAGCACCCTTCAATGATCATGTGTTTAATTTATCTGGGCCCAAGGAGTGTTTTAGTGGGTGAGTCGTTCAACGTATGTAGTGTCCTCCAACATAGCTAGGCCTCCACGCTGCAGGATGTTTTACTGTGGACTCCTAAAAGTATTTCAATTTTGTGCCACTCTTTACTCTTTCCGTTTTGACTATTTGGTGAATGTGTTCAATCTTTCTTATAATATTTAAGGTCATCAGTGGAGTTGCAGTGTACTTGTTTTTGTATCTCTTAGACCTCCTAGCGATGAGAGCTACTCGGTACATGCCTGTTAAATGAAAGCAGGTGATTTTGTTGATAAGGGAACCTGGCTTGCATAGGGCAGGGTGGAAGGCTGACCTGTGACAGAATCCTATGGGGTGGACACAACAGGACGAGGAGGTTATGTCGAGGAGTGGTGAAATCAGGAGAGATGCCACATGAAGTCCCTCTTCCTTTCTCCCTCTTTCTCTACATCCATCTATTTCAGCATCTTTTGAGTAGTGTTTGTATTTCATAGTCTATAAAGCAGATAATTAGAATGTTAAATTTTTCTTTTGAAATTAACTAATAATAAATAGTCAAAGTCAGAAAATTGCCATTATATATCTCTATATCCTACAGTGTACATTATATATGTATATATGGAAATATATGTGTGTATGTATATATGTGTATACATGTGTGTCTATATATATATATATATATATATATATATATATATATATATAAAATGCGATAGACTGAATTGTATCTTATTGCTTTCTCAACCTGGTTCTTAGGCAGGGAAAAGAATATATCCCTCCCACTGTAGTTAATGCTTCTCCTGCACGTATCATCTCTAAATGATTAGACTGAGCCAGTTACAATCCAGGGTTTCTTCTTCTAATAGCCTGTATTCAAAATAGTAGTTGCATCAGCAGCTTTGATTGTAGCAATTGCAACGATTCTGGTGCTTAAATTCTTGCCTCCTACATAGATGTTTATGGCTGACGTTTGGTTACTTCTGTCTCCTGTGACATTACTAATTCTAGAAAATGATGCCCATGTTGATTTTGCCTTTGTGCCCAAAGAAAGCGGAGCCATCTGCTGCTGGTAACCTTTCCCATGTGAAATCTGGTAGAATCTTTCACAGCTCATTTAGCAAAATTCTTTTGAGTCCCAAGTCTTCGCCTCTTACATAAATCTTATTTCCCACAGTCGAAGGAACCCTCTTGGTCTTATCATTGCCCTAGATGAGAACAAAGAAGCAAAAGGCGAACTTTTCTGGGATGATGGGGAAACGAAAGGTGAGCACTGTTATGACAATGTCGCTGTTTCCCAAACCTGCATCTTTGGTTACTCCTGCTGGTCATGCAGCTGTGCGGGAAGTCTCACCAGGCACTGGAGCATTAATCACTCGAGAGAAGAACTTTGGTCTTGGTTGTGCTGTTCAAGAGTAGTGGTAGATGGACCACAGACAGAAGGAAAACACAACTCTACCTCTTAGAATTCTCCCACTGGCCAGCTCTATGTGTAGGCTCTCATTTGATTGTCAACGGGCACCTGTAAGAGATGTTTTCAAGATTGTTTCTGCCATTCAATGCACATGCCTCCCCTCCAAATACTTAAGAACAAAATGAATGATATGTAAAACATACCCATGCCAGTGGGGTGGTGAGAATCCGCTTTTCAAGTAGGCCTGTATCTAGCCATGCTTCTTAACACATTTTTTTTTTTTCTGTCTCCAATATACTAACAACTCTTGTGGCTCAAGCTTAGGAAACAGATTCACTTGGGGACTATGCCTTGGAAGCCCTTGGAAGGGAACTTTTCAAGGTTAAGGTCAGAAGGAAAAGGGAAAACAGTGGCTTGGCCTTGTCATTGTCAACATGTAGTTTCAAGCAGCACCAGTAGGAAAGCCGTCCTTCTGGAGTGGGTAGGCTGGAGTCTGACCTGTTTGTCTCTCGCTTTCAGATACTGTGGCCAATAAAGCTTATCTCTTATGTGAGTTTTCCGTCACCCAAGTGAGTAGTATATTTTTATGCATCTTAAGTGTGGGCTTTTGTATGACCATCAGTTCTTTGTGTTTGTGTCTGTGTGTAATTATATTTGTAGCTTCATTTATGACAACAGGCTGACACATTTCAGTTTATGACTTTAATGCCCAATAATTGAATCATCCATGTTGGTAAAAAGTGGCAATGATATGGATAAATCAAAGCAGTCTGTCTTTTTAAATGAAGTTTTAAAAAATGTTCTCTGTGTGTGTGTGTTTCTGTCTCTCTTCTTCCCCACCCCTCAGGGGAAAAATAAGTTTGTACTTCTTGAGCACACGTTAGCAGAGACAGCCAAGAGGCATTCAGAGCAGTTTTGGGTATCTGGTCTCTGATGGGATGTTTGCGTGACCTGAGAATCTGTGTATTCTACACCGACCTTTGTGCTTCGTTGTTTTGCAGAACCGCTTGGATGTGAAAATTCTGCAGTCAACCTACACAGACCCCAATAATTTAGTATTTAAAGAGATTAAAATCCTTGGGACCCAGGAACCTACCAACATTACAGTGAAACACAATGGTGTCCACCCAAGTCATGTTTCTCCTAATGTCACTTATGATTCTGACCTACAGGTAAAACTCCATTTTGGAAATAGTTTATCAAGAATTTTTTACAGCTTAAGGTGGTCCTTCTTGCCAAGGTTGCATGGGTTTCTGAAGGACCAGAGTACACTCTGAAGACTGGAGTGGGGAAATCGGAGGGTTAGGGCAGAAAAAAAATGAGGAGTGGGTCAGAGCTAGAAAGAATAAGTGAGCTGCTGAGAGACCGGGATGAAGTAAAATGGACTTTTTATCTTTATTCCCTTATCTGCTCCTCAGTCTGCTGTCCCCTCTGACCAGGACAGAAGAGGAGTGAAGTCAGAATTAGAGGAAAACTGGGTCTGAGAGCTGCTGACTGATGCTAGAAGGGTTGAGGTGGGAGGTGGGATTCCTATTAGTTAGAATTTTGAGATGCACTTTTTTTTAAACTGTATTGAGCTATACAGATTCTCACTCCAACACATACATTTTTAGGAAGTATTTTAAGTCAAAGAACTTGGTAAACTTAGCTAATGGCTACTTACTTGGTTCAATGATAATGATAAAATGATTTTTCATCACTTTGAATGAAACTTGATGTTCCTGATCAGTTGTAATCAGTTCCTCTGAAATTTCAGCGTCAGGCAGAATCCTTTCTCCAAACACTCCTTATTACACAGACGTTGAATGATCTGAGTTTGGAAGCTGCTGGGTTAGCATGGTTGGTGAGGGACCTTCCATATTTGGAGAAAATAAGTAAATTTAGTCTTCTACTATAGTGATAAATCGGTGGCATTTGACATTTTGTCCTGACAACATACACTGAGGATGCATACATTACAAAGTGAGAAATAAAGTATTATATAGCTGGTTATGTGCACAGCAAAGTGCAAGCTAGGATGCATATAAAAAATAAACTAACTAAATGTTTGATAAGTAAATTAATTAATATACAATCAAAGGAACTCCTTTATTGTTTGAATTTAGGTGATGGGAAAACACAGTTTATACACATGAAACTATTTGGGAGGGGATAGGCAACCCAGCCTTACAAATAGAAAATGTTAACTCATATTCTGTCCAGTTTAATGTTGACAAGCTTAATGGAGTAATTGAGTGAAGCCTTGGGAGACGTCAGGGCATTGTACCTTGAAAGATGGTGCATCTGGTAGAGATTTGTTCAGTTGCAAGTGACAGGAAACTCAGCAGAATGGTGGTTTCAACAAATTGTGGTTTTTTTTTTCTTTATGCAATAGGAGGTTAGGAAGTGGTCAGTTGCTGGCGTTGCTTCAGTGACTCAAGATCATCAGGGCTGAAGTCTTTTCTTCTCTTGTGATTACAAGTGGTGGCTTAATCCTCATCGCTATGGCTTTGTTAGAAAAAGAGTAAAAATAAAAAAAGAAGAAACTGGAAGAAAAAGGGGAAGGGAGGGGCAGACCCTTAAATCAAGAAAGAAACACTTGGTATGACTGAGACATTGTGCTGTGCACCAGAAATTGGCAAAACATTGTAAACTGACTATACTTCAATTAAAAAAAAAAAAAAAGAACGAAACACGAAACACTTGGCTGGCAACTCCCAGCAGACTTACTTACCTATTAATGGCCACAGCTATGTTACATGGGTTAAAAATAGTTCTTAATTGGGAACTTAAGTGTTTTAAACTGAAATAGTGAGTAAGAAGGGAATTTTATATGGGCAGGCAGCTAGCAGTCTAGTCCAAAAACGGGCACCATTTTCCTAGAAAGGGTATTTTCTAGAGAAAGCACTCAAGGTTGAGGTGTCAGAATAAGTCAGTCTCAATTCTGAGAACAGCCTTGTCAGTCTGTATTGTGTAACTAGAACAGGGAGGATCCACTTTTGGAAGGAGACTAGTTTGGACAGATTAACTGTGGTCAGATTTTGGAGGGTTTTAGGTACCAGAATAAGAAGGATCTGATCTAATTCTCAAAGGGTCTCATACTGATCCTTGAATCAACATATGCCATTGTAAGAATATTGTTCTGAGGTGGGGTTTGTAGTCCAGAGAAGTATAATATGACGTAGACTGGGGAGATACTGGAAGAAGGGTGAGCATCCTTAGAATGAGATTTTATAACTCTAGACAAATGAGAACTTTCTCTATAGAAATTAATAATTAAAGAAGAGATGAACACAGAAAAATATGAAATATTTGTTGGGTTTAAAATTTATTTTTATTTTTATTTATTTTTATTGAAGTACAGTCAGTTTACAATGTGTCGATTTCTGGGGTACACCACATTGCTTCAGTCATACATGAATACATATATATATTCATTTTCATATTCTGAAATATTTGAATTAGTGAATGGGACTCAAGAAAGTTTCAAGTTTTGAGACTTTGGGTTTAAAGAAATGAAGAGGCTGGGACATTAGAAATGGAAGGAAATGGAATGAACTTGCCAGCTGACCAGTTTTGCAGTTGATGAAACTGAAACCCAAGGAATTGAAGTAATTTGTCTGAGTTTCCACAGTGGAATGGCAGTGAGAACCCTGGCCCCATGATTCTCATTTCTGTGTTCTTGCCCCGAGTCCAGACAGTGAGGGAACACTGGTTTCGGGAATGGGGGGCAAGAAGACGATCTCGGTTTGGGATGAGACCATGTGCTTGTGTGTGCTGTGCTGTATGGGGAGTGCAGAGGTGAGCCACCCTGACAAAATAAGGAGGAGGAAGTGAAGTTAGGGGAGAAAAGAAAGAAAAAGAAAAGCTAGGGAAGGAAAAGAAATCACCTTCTGTGATTACTGAAGGTTTTACTTGACTTGATTCTTTTCAAAATGTTATGTACAAGGTAGAATGATGACAGTTGCCCTGTGGTCACTGGTTGGATTCTGCCCCCTTCTCTCTTCATGTGAACTCCAGTGCTGTGTGACTCGGATTGTTGAGTGTCTGGTCTGATTTCTATTTTCTTTCTTAAATGAAGTTTCAGATCTTGCAAGGCCTTTGTTCCAAGGATAAATTTCCTTGATAAGCTGCCTCATTCTTCCAGGTGGCCCTCATCACAGGAATTGACCTTGTCCTGGGAGAAGCATACACGGTGGAGTGGGATGTGAAGATAAGGGATGCAGAAAAAATAGACTGTTACCCTGATGAGAATGGTGCTTCTGCGGAAAACTGTGCTGCCCGCGGCTGTGTCTGGGAGGTAACCATGCTGACGGTGTTAATGTACAGTAAAACCCTCTACACTTAATCTACAATTTCCCGAGCATAGCATCAGTACCTGTATCACTGCTTAAAATCCACAGAAAGAAAGGACTTCCAAAGCAGCCTGAGTTTTTATCTGGATGTGAAGAATAGGTAGGGACAGGAGTGGGATTTTGTTTTAAACAAGTATTTTGCATGGGGACCAGAAATTTAAACTAATGTCACTGCCAAAGACTGTGTAAGAAAGTGAGTGATTTTATCTTCATCTCCCTGCAAAGTGCCTTTCCTAGCCCCTTTGTATTTGATAATCCTAGGACCCATGCTGAGCTGGATTTGTTTTACTTTTCAGGAATCCAGTTCTCCTGGAGTCCCTTTCTGCTATTTCATCAATGATCTGTACTCTGTTGGTGATATTCAGTATGACTCCCATGGGGCCACAGCTGTCATCTCCTTGAAGTCTTCCCCTTATGCCTACACATTGCCCTCGACACCTGTGAGCTCCCTCCGTCTGGATGTGACCTACCATAAGGATAACATGCTGCAGTTTAAGGTACGTGTTTACAGTATGTATACTAAGTACTGACTCAGCTCTTCTCAGTTCCGTTACTTTTTGCTAGTCAGGGTTACAGAACCCAGAGTTAAGTATGCTCTTCTGGGTGAACCATGCTGCAGTACACTAGGTCATTATCCTCAGAGTAATCGGAAACCACTGATGGGACAGTGAGAGCCGTTCTGAATCACCTAATGCGTTTGAAATAAATGAACTTGCCCAAGTTTCCAGCTTTAACTCTTTCCTCCTCACCTCCTGATTATACAGTAGCTCTCTCCAGAATATTGGCCTCTTTTAGTTCTCTATGCCTTTGCATTTATATCTCTGCCAGAAATGACTTGGTTTTCTCTCTGTGCTTGTTTAATGGCTTCAAAGCTTCAAGACTCATCCTTTTCCCCCATGAAAGCATCTCAGTCTTCCAGAAACATTGTTAGGCACTTCCTTCCCTGTATCTCACAACCCTTCTCTGTAGCCCTGCACTAGTACAATTCACCCAGTGTTGTGGGCACCTCTCTTCACCTCCATTAATTTGTGACTTTCTTAAAGGCAATGCTGTGTCTCAGTTTAGTAATCCTAGTGTCTAGTACAGTATGAGACAAGAAGATAGTAGGCACTCAGTGAATCAATTCAGACCCCGTTTTTAGCATGAACGTCTATGATTATTTTAATCAAATAGAGTTCATGATTTTGGGGGGCATTGTTTTTCAACTCAGAAAAGTTTTCAGGTATTCACATACACTCATCCACCTACATACAAAGTAATAAAGAATATAGTCATAAACTTCTGGTCTGATTTTCCAAGGTAGAAATAATATCGATGGAATGTGTTACTATAATAGAGGCTTATAAATGAGAGATGACAGACTTAGATCAAAATGATAAATTTGATGTTAATCTTTGATTTGTTACTTAAATTCCCAGGATCGTGAGCTTAAAGAAGACAAAGAAATACAGCATTCAGACCCTTTTGTCAAAGAGTCTAAGGGTATAGGTTTCAAGAGTACTCAACTTGCCTGAAATCTGTTTCCTCTGGCCCTAGATTTATGATCCCGACAACAACCGGTATGAAGTCCCAATCCCTCTCAACATCCCCGAGGTTCCATCCAGCACCCCTGAGAGTCGACTCTATGAGGTCCTCATTAAGAAGAACCCATTTGGGATTGAAGTTCGTCGGAAGAGTACGGGCACTGTAATGTAAATGGCTCCTGGTCTGCTTTGGAATTGATGATTACCTGTATGTTCGTTGCCAGGTCTATTGTCCTTGGAGGCAGTCCTGCTCAAAGCAACACACTGTCCCCTTCGGGTTTCACGAATAAGTTATTTCCTTCAGATCTGTTTTCAGGAGAAACCTTTAGTGCCCTGGGAGTAATTACTGAAGCAGCTGCAGGTACCTAGGGATTCATTCAACAAATGTTTACAGGATGCCTTCTCTATATCAGTTGGTTATAGAAGATAAGATCTCTCTTCATGATAAAAAATAATAAGTAAATAACAAAAATAATTTAAGTGAAAATATGAGGTGGTTTAGATAGTGCCAACCGCCACGTAGGAAAACGAACAAGGAAATTGAGAATCAAGGGGAATCTGTGGTCAGAGCAAGTCTCTCCAAGGAGGTGACATTTGAATTAGGAGCATGAGCCACTCATGTGGAGATCTGGGGGAAGAGGAAGAACACTTTGGACAGATTGAGTAGTCTGGGCACAGGCCAGGCAACAGGCACAAGCTTGCCATACTAAGGAGAAGAAAGTCCTGTGTGGTTGGAGCAGTGTCACAAGTAAGGCTGTGAGTGGTGGGAGGTGAGGCTGGGGTTTAGGTGGCTTCAGATCAGGAATGGCCTTGAAGATCTCATCAAATGTTTTGATGAGGAATCACTGAAGAATTGTTAACAAGGGTGTGGCATTTTGTGAGATGCTTCAAAAATATATCACTCTGGATGGTTTGTGGAAAATGGACCACAGTGGGGACAAGAGTGGAAACTAGGGCTGCTGTGAGGTGGTGGGGACCGAGATGGTGACAGTGACTGGGTCTGGCAACTGGAGGGACACCTGAAAGGAGGCAGTGATAGAGGAAAACAGAAGAGGGAAGCTGGCTCCTGGGCTTTTAGCCAGGACGTCGATGATTATTTAGTTTGTATAGACTTGATATTTTGTTTGGGAGGTTCTCAGGGTTCTGGGTCAGGAAAGAAAGCAAGAGTTCAATCTTCCTGAGAAATCAGCTGTTTGAAGCCAGGAGAACAGCCCATTTCTTCTGCAAACTCGCCCTTTTGTGTTGCAGCTGGGACTCTCAGCTCCTTGGCTTCACGTTCAACGACATGTTCATCCGCATCTCCACGCGCCTCCCCTCCCAGTACCTCTATGGCTTTGGGGAAACCGAGCACACGGCCTTTCGAAGAGACTTGAACTGGAACACGTGGGGCATGTTTTCCAGAGACCAGCCCCCAGGGGTAAGGGCAGAGCCTTTGGGAACGTGTGCCTGTGTCTCTGTCGGCCCACACTGTGGACACTACATGTGTCATCCTTCCAGACTCAACTTGGATGGTCACATTCTGCTTTTAGACAAATGGGCCAATTCTCAGGCTTCTTTGTTTTTCGTGTGTTTAATTTATTTCATGGAGAAGTCTAGACATACCATTTCAATCAATTTTTGTTGAGTTTCTTTCTCAGCCACAGTATCTTTAAACCTCTCCTCTCCCTGTGACTCTCCCAGTACAAGAAGAATTCCTACGGTGTCCACCCCTACTACATGGCACTGGAGGAGGACGGCAGTGCCCACGGAGTGCTCCTGCTAAACAGCAATGCCATGGGTGAGATGATGGCAGCCTAGCCCCTTATTTTGGTGAATCAGTCATTCTGGAGGAACTTTAGAATGTGTTTGACCAAGTTGCCCCCAAAGACAAAATTATTATCTTGTGGACAGTGTTTTGTTTTGCTTTTTTCCCTTTGTTTTGTTTAGTCTTTCTATTTATTTCAGTCCAGTAACATGTAGTAGCAAGGATTAACTCAACTTCTATTTGGCAAAAACCATGTAGAAGGGATAACAAAACCAAGTATCCAGAGGTCAGCCAGTAGGAGCCATTCATATGACTTGAATTAGTGATGAAGCCATGAATCAGAGCACTCACTCTGAGGGTACGAGGGTGTGAAGAAAATTGGTACAGTGTATTGGAAAGGAGGTGGAAAATCAGGAGGTGGAGTTAAAAAGCATGCATGTAAAAACTGGTGAAATCTGAATAAGGCCTACACCTGAGTCAATAGTATTAAATCAGTGTCAGTTTCCTGGTTTTGACGACATACAATGTAAGATATTATCACTAGGGGAAGCTGGGTGAAGTGTGCAAGACAACTCTCAGGACTATATTTGCAACTTCTTGTAAGTCTTAAACTATTCTAAAATAAAATTGCTATTAATTTGAAAGAGCAGAATGGCAAAACATATAATAGGATAATAAGCACACCAAAGGGAAAAAAAATCCAGGCATGGGACCCTGCAGACTTTCACTCACCTTTTAAAATTCTGTGTAGCTATGGTACAAAACACCTTCCCTCAATACTCTACAGTAAGGAGGCAAAGGAAGAGGGAGAATGTGTGAATTTCAGGGGGTAATTTCTCACTTGGAGGTTTCCAGATTGACTGGCATTTTCCTCCATTTCCAGATGTGACATTCCAGCCCTTGCCTGCTTTGACGTACCGTACCACAGGAGGAGTTCTGGACTTCTATGTGGTGTTGGGGCCAACTCCAGAGCTTGTCACCCAGCAGTACACTGAGGTAGGAGAGAATTTAATTGGTTAGTAAGTATTTATACAGCACTTTCTGTAGTTCTTAGATGATAACTAGAATTGTTGGTCTTTCTGGAAGACGAGTAGGTTATAGAATAAGGAACAATAAATACATCCCAGTAACCATTTAATTTGTAGCCTGTCAAAACATTGCAGAGTAGAAGTAGCCATGGTGCCACTGGTGATAGTTGACGGTGGCGATGGTAGTAATGGTAGTGGTGGTGATGGTGGTAGTGATGATGATGGTGATGGTGGTGGTGGTGATGGTGGTGGTGATGATTGTGGTGGTGGTGGTGATGGTGGTGGTGGTAGTGATGATGATGGTGATGGTGGTGGTGGTAGTGATGATGATGGTGATGGTGGTGGTGGTAATTGTGGTCCTAGTGGTCATGACAGTTGTTTTGTCAGCAGCAACAAACACTGATATAAAACTTAGTATGTGTCACTGATCTATTACTTCCTGCATGTCAGAGTACTTTATACACTCATTCAGTCTTCACAAAAACACTGAAATGAATACATTATTATTTTCAATTTACAAGTGAAGAGCAGATGTACAAGAGGTTATTTCACTTTTGCCTAGAGTCACATAGTCAGCAGAGATTGGAGCCTATATGGTAGCCCGTGTTTTGCGTCTGGATTCTGTGTTCTTAACCAGTAAGCTGGACTACCACTAGGAATCAGAGTGAAAAATCAGATTGAAAAATCAGATTTTTAAAAACTCCCAGGGAAAACGATTAAGCCTAGCAGGAAGCTTTATCCAAGTTATCCCCGTGGCTCTGCATCCTCTTAGTTTCTGTCTGGATTTGAATTTGGTGATTATCTAAGTGGGGACACTGGAAATACAGTCTTATCACTTCGTGTACGACTTCAATCCAGATTCTCCTTTTTAAGAATTAAATTCTGTTTATTTTCTAGTTGATTGGTCGGCCAGTGATGGTTCCTTACTGGTCCTTGGGGTTTCAGCTGTGTCGCTATGGATACCAGAACGACTCTGAGATTGCCAGCTTGTATGATGACATGGTGGCTGCCCAGATCCCCTATGTACGTTGTCAGTCTTGGGGGTACTTGGCCCCAGAGCCAAACCTTGTTGTCTCTATATCTGGATTAGTTTGCCTGATTTTTATCGGGTTTTATAAAATTACGAAGTACTTTCTCATGCAATAGCACACTCAGCCTCACTCCTACACAGTAATACAAGGTGGGGTGAGGAGGTCATTGTGCCTAACTTGAAGAGTCACAGTGATTTGCCAAAGGAGGTGGAGGAGGACATGGGGCCAGCTCCAAGGCTCTTTCTGCAAGATCATACTTCCGTTTCTTTCACATGACTTCACAACATTTAGTCGAAAACATCTTTGGTACCATAAGAATAAAAGGTTACCCAAACAGTAGTTTTGCATAATTAAAAGAATTTGACCCCAATTCAGGCAGACCAGAGTGTGTATAGATATAAACTCAGTTCCAGCGCTTTGCCAGTGCTGCAGCCCAGTGTTCCCACAGCTTTGAGCTAATTCCTGGCTGAATGCAGGAACCAGGGACTGGTTTCCAGAGGAAATACATATGGAAACGAACTCTGCCTTCACTTGAAGACAAGGGGGGTCTACTAATCAAAGCATGGGGCCCACAAACCACTTACATATTTAATTTTATTCTACTTATTTTTCCTTTGTTTACAATTGTTCCTATTACTGGAAAGTGTAGTGTGCAATATTTTATTCTTAATAAGAAAGCTATGGGGAGGGTGCAGCTCAGTGGTAGAGTACGTGTTTAGCATGAGCCAGGTCCTGGGTTCAGTCCCAGTACCTCCATTAATAAATAAATAAGCAAGCCTAATCATCTCCCCTCCCCCCTAAAAATTTAAAGAAAAAATAAGAAAGCTGTGTCTGATAACCCCCAGGATTGGTGATTGCAAAGCACTATAGATATTTTTGTTTGTTTTGTTTTTAGCAGATTTACTGTCCATGTTGTATTTGTACCAGTTAGTTTCCATTATGCTATTTTCTCTGAACAAGAACCACTGATACCAGGGGCACCCGCTTCGGGGAGGTAACCACAGTCACTCCATATACTGGCCCTTTACAAAGCACTTTCTCATCTGCTGTTTTCGTTTATCTCCACAGCCCTGCTAACTAGGCATCATCATCCTGTTTTTTGCTAGTATAGTTTTTTCCCTGTTCTATGACTGAAAATGAGAAATTAGGCGAATTTTTCAGAACCTATTACCTAACAAACAAGAGAGGTGGCACTTGAAAGAATCACAAAGACACCTGAAATTCACCATTCGTCAGTGGTGCGTTGTCCCATCTGGAACCTGGACTTTTGCAAGTGTCCTTTGTCCTCCTCCAGGATGTGCAGTACGCCGACATCGACTACATGGAGCGGCAGCTGGACTTCACCCTCGGCCCCGAATTTGCTGGGCTCCCAGCTCTGATTACACGCATCCAGGCTGACGGGATGCGGGTCATCCTCATCCTGGTCAGTCCCTACGGGAGCGGGTGCAGTCTGTTGGGAAGAGAGAGTGGGCTTTGGTGGAGAAAGCTTTATGCTGTGTTTCCTTCCCTGCTCTGAGTGGAGAAATTGAAGTTCAATAAGGAAAGTGCATCTCCCCAGATTCACAGAAGCCCTACAGCTCAGGTGGAAGCCGATGCCTTCCCTTCTGAGGAATTCTCCTTTCTCCTGTCCTTGTCATTCTCTGGCCTTGGTTTTCTCTCCTGACCTGTGCTTGAACTTCAGGACCCAGCCATCTCTGGCAACGAGACAAAGCCCTATCCTGCCTTCACGCGGGGTGTGGAGGAAGATGTCTTCATCAAAGACCCAAGCGATGGAAGCATTGTCTGGGGAAAGGTACGCTCTGAGCGTGACCCCCTAATCCCCAGCCCGGGGGTGGTAACTGTCGGTGTGTTTCTACGTGTTTTTTTGCCTTTTCCATTTGGACTCCGAGGTCAGAAGTTCTCATTTTCTCAATCAGTATTTGTCAACACTGTTAAGGAGTTTTTAAAGAATGTGTGTTGCCTTGTGGGATCCACTTTTCTCTATGCTGATCCTACAAGAAAATCAAAGTATTACTACCTCTGGGACATGGTTTATAGCTTCTTAGAAAATGCTATATAAGAGAAATTATCTAGTGCATTGCTTTGAACATTTTTCTCTTCACAGGTCTGGCCTGATTTTCCTAATGTTGTTGTAAACTCGTCTCTAGACTGGGACACTCAGCTGGAGGTAAAGGGCCCTTTGTGGATGTTGGGGGAAGTCAGGGCTGCCGAAGGTGCAACCATACTTAGGATGCTGGACATCTCTGTCTCATGGGCATGGGCGAGGAGGGGGAATTCACTTAGGGAACATGTCCTGTGTGTCCGTCTGTGTGCCAGTCACTTTACATGTAATATTTTACTCCAGTCGGGAGGTAGGCATTTATTATCCTTTGCATAACTAAGACCCAGAGGGCTGAAATTACTTATGTGACAGAGTGGTGATTGCAAATCCAGGGCTGTCAGATTCCACACATCCATGAAATTTCCACTGGATGGTACCTCTGAGAAACACTGTCTTTTAACTGAATTAGTATATTTACTGTTTTTATTGTTGGTTTTGCAGTTGTTGTCTTGAGTATTCCTTTTACACAGTCTCCCACCCGTGTCTGTAGTGGTTGGGTCATTTTCTCTGTACATCTCTTTTTCATGAACAGGCTCCTCCATCTTCACTCTTTTAAATTGCTGCCATCCTTCTTGGGTTTCTCAACTTTGCTCGTATCTCCCAATTTCCAGCCATATTTAAACCTTGCTCTCTGCTGGGGACAGATTCTTATTTGTAATAGATCTCAGATAAGACTCCAAGGGAGAGGACCTAGCTTCCTGTTGTCTCTGTTGCTCCTCACCGAAGATCCCTTGAAGTTTGGTGGTCTAGGCAGCCCACATGGACACAGGAATCTGCAAAAGAAGTTCAGGGCCATGGCTCCTTGAGTTTTATTTACTTATTTTCATATTTTCCCCAAGCGTAACTTGGGGAAATAATAATTGACAAGTAAAATTGTGTATCTTTAAAGTATACAATGTGATAATTTGATATACATATATATCATGAAATAATGACCAGAATCAGGTTAATTAATGCGTCCATAGGCTCAAGTAGTTACCATTTGTGTATATATATGGTAAGAATGCTTATAATCTATTGTCTTAGCAGTAAACCTTTAAGTACACATATAGTATTATTAACTATAGTCACCATGCTGTACATTAGATCCCAGAAACTTGTTCATCTTACAAACGAAGGCTTGCAACCTTTGACCAGCACCTCCCCATTTCCCCCATCCTGTGGTAACCACCCTTCTACTGTCTGTTTCTATGAGTTCAACTATTTTTTGTTTGTTTGTATAGATTCCATGCATGAGTGAGATTATATAGTATTTTTCTTTCTCTGGCTTATTTCACTTAGGTTTATCCATGTTGTTGCAAATGGCAGAATTTCCTTAATTCTCATGGCTGATTAATATTCTATTGTATGTATACACACCACATGTTCTTTATTCATTCATCTGTGGACAGACGCTTAGGTTGTTTCCACGTTTTGGCTATTGTGAGTAAGGCTGCAATGAACATGGGTGTGCAGATATCTCTTCAGGGTATTAATTTTGTTTCCTTCAGGATATATATCCAGAAGTGGGACTTCTGGATCATATGGTAGTTCTATTTTTAGTTTTTGAGGAAACTCCATACTGTTTTCCATAATGGCTTTACCAATTTGCATTCCCACCAACAGTGTGCAAGGGTTTCCTTTTCTCCATGTCCTTACCAACACCTGTTGTCTCTTGTCTTTTTCATAAAAGCTATCCTAACAAGTGTGAGATGACATCTCGCTGTGGTTTTGACTTGCCTTTCCCTGATGACTAGCGGCGCTGAATACCTTTTCATGAACCTGTTGGCCATTTGTGTGTCTTCTTTGGTAATATGTCTATTCAGGACCTTTTCCATTTTTAAAACCCTTCGTTGCTCTGCTGTTGAGTTGTGTAAGTTTCTTAATTTATTTTGGATATTAACTCCCATCAGGTATTTGATTTGCAAATATTTTCTCCCATTTCACAGGTTGCCTTTGCATTTTGTTGATGTGTTTCTTTTACTGCGGAGAAGCCCTTCAGTTTGATGTGGTCCCAGTTGTGTGTTTTTGCTTTCGTTGCTTGTGCTTCTGGTAGCAAATTCAAAAGACTCGTCACCAAGACCGATGTCAAGGAGCTTTTTTCCTGTGTTTTCTTCTAGGAGTTTTATGGTTTCAGGTCTTACATTTAAGCCTTTAATTCATTTCGAGTTATTTTTGTGAGCATTGTAAGATAGGAGTCCAGTTTCATTCTTCTGCATGGGGATATCCAGGTTTTCTAACACGGCTTACAGAAGACTGTCCTTTCTCTTCTTGTGTTTTTGGCACCCTTCTCAAAGATTAATTGACTGTATACGTGTAGGCTTATTTCTGGGCTTTCTGTTCTGTCTGCGTGTCTGTTTTTATGCCAGAACCATGACTTTTAAATCATTATGCTGGGGAAGGACCACTTCAGCAATCAAGAGGTTGGCTCCTACTGTATGAGCCCCACAGTACATCAGCCACTAGAGGCAATACTGCCACCTTGAGGGCATCTGGATTCTGTGGGGCAGTTTTAATCATCACAAGGAGCACTGCGTGACATCTAGTGGGCAGTGACCAGGGATGCACGTCGTTCTGATTGCAGGGAATTTTCCACCAAGCATTCTCCTGCCCCAAATGCCCGTTGTGCCTCTGATGAGAAATAGGAGGTTCTCTAGGGGGTTGCAGTGTCTATTAGGTAGCACATAAGACATTCTCAGTAGAGAGGATAATTATAACTAGTTATGTTTATAAGGCTCAGTTAATGAGGTTGGTGGGCATGAGGCTACTGATGCCCAGGCCTGGGTGAGGGGAGTGTAACACCAACCAACCAGCCAACCAGCCAAGAACAGGAAGCCTGTGAAAAGCAGATTTCTGGATCTGAAGCTCAGAGGTTTAATGCATTAGGTCTGGGGTGGAGTCTAGGAATTGCATTTTGGTAACACACGATGGATTGTGACAAGTAATCCTGGGGCCAGACATGTAGGTGGGCACGTCACGAGTTGAGGACCAGGGAAAGTGAGGGCAGAAGCAGTAAGACAAGAATAGAATACGGACAGGAGCGAGGCAGAGCCAGAACCTTGGAGGACAGCGGAACACTTTTTATTTCATGGATGCGAGTCAGAGCACCTCGTAGTGAGGTTAATAAACCAACGTTTATCAAGTTTCCCACTTGGATCTCCTTTGGGATTCAGTTATTACTCCGACGTGGTTGTGTTGACCCTGGTTATTCTAGTCCTCCATTTCCCTCCTCTGCACCATGTTTCTGACCTTGCCTGAGCCGGAGCTCTCTGTTTCTGGTGAAAGGTTCTATTTTGCTGGTTCCATGTTTCTACCTACATTTTCCAACAAAAAGGCATCCTTGGCATGCCCCCCGTTCCCGAGATGCTCAGTGATGTGGTTTACTACCCTCTAAATTCTCTGTGAGCTGGATCCCTGTGCACTGATCCATTTCTGTTTTTGCTTTGTGTCCCTTTTGGCTTTTTATCTAGACATACGGGTTTCCACTTACCTCTTATGTATTGTGTCTGGAACTGGGGATTCCCTCGACCAAGCCCTCTTTCTGTTGTTCCTTCCTCGCACCCTTGTCACTGGCATTATTTAGCCTTTTAACTCTTAAAATGCGCTGATGGACATAGAGGAACCTGTTTACTGAGACGTACAAAGGACCGTAAAGTCCCATAACAGGCGACATAGGCTGTGTAGAAATTGACGACTATGTGCTGTTGCTGAGTGACAGTGAATTCACAATTATGCTCTGCGCATTTATCTTAGGTTCTAAGCTAAGCCCTGTGGGGGAATACAAAGTCCTTTCCAACCTGTTGACATCGCATCTGATGCCTGCCCCTCTCAGGCTGCAGTCTCCCTGGCTTGTGCTTTGTCTCTGAGGAGTGCTTAGAAATTGCCGGGCAGAGGTTGAGGAGTGGTGGGTATCTAACAGGTGAAAAAGTGGATTCAGTGTGTTGATGGCTACCATTCACGTTGCTACAAAAAGGAAAACAGTCCATGGACGTTTTCCAAGTGACAATTTGTGCTCATTTCTTTTCTTTACCCTCATTGTATTTTGCATAAGTCAAGAACATTACTTACACTCCATTTGGATTGACTATCGCCACGTAGTACAAGGCTTCGCATGAGATTAAGCTTTCAGGAGATGCCTCTTTTCTGCCTAACATATTTGTTTGGGACAAATAAATAATATTTAATTTTTCCAGCTATACCGAGCTTATGTGGCCTTCCCGGACTTTCTCCGTAATTCAACTATCACGTGGTGGAAGAGGGAGTTGAGAGAACTCTACACCAATCCACGGAATCCAGAGACGAGCTTGAAGTTTGATGGCATGTGGATTGTAAGTGTGTGTGTTGGTGTCGGTGTACACGTGGATGGGTGTGCTTCTGTCCTGGGGTGTCTATGCTTATGTATCAGTGACCTTTAATCAGAAGGGATTAGAATCATCCAGGAAGGACTTTGGACGTGTCAGACTGCATTTCCTCCAATCAGGAGTGGAACAGTCAGACCCTCCCCAGACCTTGTACCTTGTCTCAAGTTCTTACTGTAAAATTCCAAGGTGATTTCCAGAAAGTCTTTGGAACTGAGCCTGCCTCACACCCTGAGTGAGAATTTTTTCAAATCCTCTAGCCAGTCATTCAGAAGGGCTTAATTGATCTTTTCAGTCAGTTCTCAGCTGGACTTGATGAATCTCCCTGGGCTGGTGTCTGTGGGATTACTGGATGGTGACCAATTTATCTATGAGTTGATGGGACAGTAATAATTTTACACAGTAAGAACTATCTGTGTCTGACATTTCTAGGACATGAATGAGCCGGCCAGCTTTGTGAATGGGGCGGTTCCCCCAGGCTGCAAGAACGCCACTCTGAACCACCCGCCCTACATGCCGCGTAAGGACCCTGGGCCTCCTCCGCTGGCAGCGCCTGTGGCTACAAGGCGTGGGCCCCGCCGGAGCCCAGCAGCCAGGGGGTTTGTCCTGATGCTCAGGGACATCCTTACTGATGCTCTGGTTTTTTGTGGGGGACAGAGACAAACACCATTCAAGAACTTTCCCCAATTGGGTATATACAAGTTTTCGGCCCCTTTGGGTGAATTTCTTGAATTCTTTTCAGAAAACACTTAACATTGGTGATGTCTCCAAAGGATTCTGCAGCTAAGTTTTTAAGTTCTTCAGGCTCATGTTAATTCCTCCCCAGAAATTTGCTGTGCCACCGAGTGGGTGGAAAGTAACGGCCTCCCCTGGTCATGGAGTCAGTGGACTTTGGTGCTATGCTTGTGTTCACATCTTGGCTCCAGAAATTATCGTCTCTGAGTTGTGTGACCTTCAGCAGATAATTGGTGTTTCCAACTTGGTTTTTTTTTTTAACTGTAAAAGGAGAATAATGATATCACTTTCACAGAATGAGGATAAGCATTACATAGAATAATGTACATGTTAAAAGCCTAGGTTGGAGCCTGTCACGTGGTAAGTGTTTGGCAACTGTGAGTTCTTCCTCCTGCTTTCTCCTGGGTACCCTCTGGGGCACTTGATGTTGAAAAGACCTGCGGGTGCCTTGGGAGCTCAGAGACGAGCCTATTTCCATGCCCCGGGGAAGGAGAGGTCAACTTGACCTCATGCAGGGGTCAAGTCACCCTTAAGATCCAGAGTCTAATCTTTTGAAGAGAGATCAGAGATACACAGGGTGGGAAGGGAGCTCCCACATCACTAGGTTTTTTTCTTCAGATTTGGAGTCCAGGGACAAGGGCCTGAGCAGCAAGACCCTGTGCATGGAGAGCCAGCAGATCCTGCCTGACGGCTCCCCGGTGCGGCACTACGACGTGCACAGCCTGTACGGCTGGGCGCAGACCAGACCCACGTACGAGTGAGTCGTCACCTCCCTTCTGTCCCTGACAACCTCCAGGGACAGCCAGTGGCTGATGAAGCTACCCTGCTCGGCCTTTCATCCCCTCTTCCAAGGGCTCAGATTTTAATTATAACTTTAAAGCAATTCTTATTTATTAAACACTCATGAGCGCGGAGCCAGACCCTGTGATCATAGCTAGGAGGACAGCTGTAAGTAAAGCACGGTCCTGCCCGTGAGAGACTAAGGATCCTAGTGGAGGGTAGACTCACTGGAGGCTCGGACAGTCATCACACAGGGCACACGATGCTGTGATAGCTTTACTTACGATAAGGAAACACAGAGGACTAGGATAGCTCTTTCCCGTATTTCAAAAGTGACTCATCTCTACTGGGGTTTTTTTTTTTTCTGGTCATTCTTGTTGAATAGCCAGCTGGTATTCTACTGAATTTGCACTGTCCCATTTTTTGTGCTCAGTCAATGATTAACAAGAATTATCCTAAAGAAAGCCTCGTAAAGGAATTTACTTTCTCCTTTCCCAAATATGTAAAACTAAATGTTGAGTAAATAAATAGCAGGATTTAGTGATTACTTTTCTTTTTAGTAGAAGTGCTGGGGATAGAACCCAGGACCTCATGCACACTAAGCATGCGCTCTACCAGAGCTATTACCCACTCCCTCTTTTCTTAATGGAAGTTATTACTTATCATTTTAGGTGACGCAGTGAGGTTTTTACATTGTGAAGTTTTTCTTTGATGAAACATTGTAAGACACTGTGTAAAGACACAACTTTTGGTATCATCTCCATCATCTGGAGTCAGTCAGTGGGGACCTCATTACAGCTCAGAGTCCCATGTTCCCTTCTTGACACAGGAAATGTGTTGTCACCTGGCTAGGCTCAGGGGCTCTGGGAGGAGAAACTCTATGGCCTTTCCTCTCCTGATCTGCCCTCCATCACCTCTTTGTTCCCTCCCAACCAGAGCTGTGCAGGAGGTGACGGGAGAGCGAGGCATTGTCGTCACTCGCTCCACTTTCCCCTCTTCTGGCCGCTGGGGAGGACACTGGCTGGGAGACAACACGGCCGCGTGGGACCAGCTGAGGAAATCTATCATTGGTGTGTGGGCTGCTGGCGGGGGAAGGAGTGGGATCCTCGATAAAGGATTCTCCCAGGAGGGAAGGGGAGGCAGGTCACGAGTGCCTTGGCTGACACAGCTGTGGTTCTCCTTGCAGGCATGATGGAGTTCAGCCTCTTTGGCATACCCTATGTGAGTGCCCTTTTGATCACCCCTGATCACCAAGCAGACGATGGCATCTTTCAGAAATCATCAACAGGCCCGTTGCGTTCTGTCTTTTGTTTCAGACAGGAGCAGATATTTGCGGGTTCTTTCAAGATGCCGAATATGAAATGTGTGCTCGCTGGATGCAGCTGGGGGCCTTCTACCCCTATTCGAGGAACCATAACACCATTGGGACCAGGGTAGGGCATTGAGCTCAGAGCTCAAAAGTTTTGTGTCACCAGGAAAATTCTGAATGACAAGTAACGTAGTCTGTATTCCCCAAGGACACCTTCAAAACCATTAAACCCTCATGTTTCTCCTTTTTAACTTGCTATACTTGTATATTGCAAAATGACTACCACGGTGGGGTCAGTTAACACCTCCATCACCTCACATCATTACCATTCCTTTTTCTGTGGTGAGAACATTTAATATCTACACCCTTAGCAACTTTCAAGTTTATAAACTACAGACACCATGCTATATATTAGATCACCAGAACATATTTAATTTATAACAAGAAGTTTTTACTCTTTGACAACATCTGCTCACGTCCCTCACCTCCCAGCCTCTGATAACCAACATTTTATTCTCTGTTCCTGTCAGTTAAATTTTTTTAGATTCCACATGTAAGTGATATCACACAGTAACTGTCTTTCTCTGTCTGACGTGCTTCATTTAGCATATTGCCATCAAAATCATCCCTGTTGTTGCCGATGGCAGGATTCCCTTCTTTCTCATGGCTGAATAGTATTCCTTATTTTTTTTTTTTGAATATGACACCAAAAGCACAAACAACAAAAGCAAAATTAAATAAGTGGGACTATATCACACTAAAAATGAAAAGACAGCCTGCAAAATGGGAGAAAATATTTATAAACCATATACTGATTAAGAGTTAATATCCAAAGGAATATAAGGCATTCATACAACTCAATAGCACAAAAACAAACAATCTGATTTAAACATGGGCAGAGAAACTGATAGACATTTTTCCAAAGAAGATATACAAATAGCCAACAGGTACATGAAAAAATCCTCACGTTTCCCACGCCCAGTGTTCTTTAGATTATTCTTTTGGTTTGGGCATTGTACCAGATATATCCCCCCCTCCCCAGAATGTCTTATGGGGAATTTTTTCACCTGTTCTGGGGAAGTTTCTGTGGCTCCTTTCGGTCTACTAGAAATATTTTCTGAATCTCATCTGTGGTCATCGTTGGTTTGGCTATGTGTGATCTTCATTTGGAGTGAATGTGACCTCCTCCCAAGTCCCCTGGACCCCCTAAGGTGAGCCCTGAACGCTCTTATTTTCTCCTTAGAGGCAAGACCCTGTGTCCTGGAATGCTACCTTTGTGACTCTGTCCAGAAGCGTCCTGCGGACCAGATACACCCTGTTGCCTTATCTCTACACCCTGATGCACGTGGCCCACGTGGAGGGCAGCACCGTCGTGCGGCCTCTTCTCCATGAGTGAGTGTCTAGCTGGGATCCCAGTGACTGAGGGGTAATTCCATTCTGTGTGGGGGAAGTTGAAGAAAGTAATTCTTCCAAATTAGGTTAAAGGCATGCTTGCCTTTGCCGAAAGCTCTGTAGGTATGGACTGTACGTTATGATTCCTTTTAGCATGCTGGCAGTCACACTTTAGCTCTTTGACAAAAGGCTACTGATTTTTTTTAAATTTCAGAATGATATACAATACAGCCCAGAATAAGTTCTTTCTAGTTTGGGCATGTAAAGACCTACCTATCTTCTGTAATAGCTCAGGTCAAAAAAGAAGGCATTCCAGGGGGATATCTGAGGCACGAAGGCCACTCTTGCATTAAAATGTGCTGTGGTTAAGAAACACGGAGCTGCTGATAGATGAGAGTATGTCTGAATCCCACCGTTCCGTGGGTTTGAAGAGCATGATGTGTAGAAAGTGAGTGTGGATCTGGTTCAGGTAGACCTAGGGAGAGAGTAAAGGGTGGCACAGCGTGCAGCTGAACCTCCAACTTGGGTCTGAGCTTGAGCAGTTTCTTCTAGGTCTTGACCTGGGGTCCTGTTGGGGTCCCCACTGTGGTACCTTGCTTTGCCTCTCCAGGTTTGTGGCAGACCGGGTGACCTGGGATGTAGACGGTCAGTTCCTGCTGGGCCCAGCCTTCCTGGTCAGCCCTGTCCTGCAGCCTGTGAGTATGGCGGCCTCTGATGACTAGAGGGTCCCAGCTGTGAGGCGGGTGAATAGTCAAGGAGAAGAGGCCTGGTCTGAGGGGTCCTGAGATGTGATTTCTTATCCTGCCTCTGTCTCTTGCTCTCCCTCTGAGCTGACGGCCGTCACTTAGGTAGTCTGGGCCTCAACTCTCTCATCTTGATAATCAGCATAACAGATTCTGATTCATTGGATAATCAAGAAGGAAAAAAATCCTATGATATATTTGCAGATACAATCATTTCTTCACTCCCTGAAATAGGCGTATGAATGAGTCGGGTGAGGGCAGTACTATAAGGAAAGCCTTTCAATCCTCTATTACCATTAAAACAAAACTTTGCAGAAGGATTGTCTGTAGCAATGTGTCTAATCTGGTTGCTGCTGACAAGCCCTTCCCTTCTGTAAGAGGTCCTCAGGCAGCCATTTCTTCACTTCCTTTCCCATGATTAGGAGTCTGATTAAAATATCAGGTGATTGGGTCCACCCCAAGTTATTGCACTAATCGTGATTTCTCAGGTATTGGCTCCATAAACCTACAAAATGGTTTTCTGCCCCAGGTGCAACCTCAGTTTGTCTTTTTAGAGAGGGAATGGGGTAAGTCTACAAACAAATGGTGATTTTTCCTCCCCCAGAGTCCCAGATTCCAAAGGGTTTTACAGAAGCCACAATTTTTGGCTAGGCAGATCTTCCCAGTTGGAGAAGAGGGCAGGGAGGGAAGCCTTCCCCAACACTGCTGATGGGGTGAGGGCTGGTAGTGGGGAGAAGCGGAGAGAGAGAGAGAGAGGGGAAGGGAGGCAGGCAGTGGGTCCAAAGCCATCACTATTGTTTTGATCTCTTTACTGTGCAAATTGGTTACTGGGCCCAGATTGCCTCGCCTACTCGCCTGCCTTGTTTTCTGTTGGCTTTTAGGGTGCCGCAGACGTCACTGCATACTTCCCCAGAGCCCGCTGGTATGATTACTACACGGTGAGTTTTCCTGATTGTTTATGTACAACCTGGGGAAATGGTAGCACGCACAGACTTTAGAATCTGACAAACCTCAGGTCCAGTTCTGGCCCTGTAACCCTCGCCCTGTGATCTTGGACGGGTCACTTCTAACCTTGGAGCCTCTGTGTTTTCACCTCCGAGTGTGGGAAGCCCACCTTCCTCACAGAAGTGTTGTGAAATGCATCGAAGCGGCTCCTGCAGTGCCTGGCTTTTCCTGGATCTTCTTTGTGTGTTCGTTTTTAACCCTTCCTTGTACCACCACTCTTCACGGTGGCGTAAATGTCAGACACTGGAACACACTTGAAATTATGCTGGAAATGATGGTTTTTGTTTATATCCCCCTTGTTAGGCTGGAAGTTCCTAAATATTAGGGGCCTTTTGCTCTGTTTTTTTTTTTTTTTTATTAAATATGTTCTTTTATAGCATAGATATTCAAAGAAGAGTTGGTCAATGTAATTTCCTAAGGTAAGCAGGCCCCAGGCTGGGTGGAAAACGCACACCCAGGTGTAAGGCCCCGCCCTCGTGAGCCGGGGCAAGGCGAGTGCTCCGAGGAATACGAAGGGACCGCATCCTCTCTGTCATAGCACTTTGTCCCCGGCTGGTCCCAGCCCCCGAGACTCAGTTGGGAAAACAGGCTCTTTCACAGAAGCGTCACGGCAGTGTTCTGTTGCAGGGTCCAGACAAGTCAGAGTTTGATTCTTGAGGAAGAAGCAAGGGTAGTGTTTCCTCTCCCTGTAACCAGGCTCTTCTGCTTTTCCTGAGGAGAGCGAAGCGGAGAACTGGAAATAGAGCAAAAAGATAACAGTGCTTCTTGGTCGTAATCAGTGACTGTGCAGCTGATGAAAACTCCCTTGGACAGTCACGTTAGGTTGTCTTTCTTTTTTTTCCCCTTTGTTTTGGAAAGGAAGTAATTAGGGTTTATTTATT
The DNA here is from genome assembly GCF_009834535.1 of Camelus ferus. Classification (NCBI taxonomy): domain Eukaryota; kingdom Metazoa; phylum Chordata; class Mammalia; order Artiodactyla; family Camelidae; genus Camelus; species Camelus ferus. The sequence goes on from NC_045702.1 coordinate 18,039,539, forward strand.
TACTTACTTGTTTGTAGTGGAGGTGCTGGGGATCAAACCCCGGACCTCGTGCTTGCTGTGTATGCTGAGCATACTCTCCATAGGTTGTCTTTTCCTATTTCAATCGTTCTGCTTTTACGTTTTATCTCATGATCATGTCTTTGTGGATATCTTAATAGGAATTTGTTAGCTAGCTCAGTCAGAAACTATTTAAAGGAAAGTTAATCAGCTTGTGACTCATGAGGGGCTGGAAATGAACTCATGAGAAGGTATCATATCATGTTTAGCCATAATGAATAGGAGAATGAAAAAAAAACATTGAGAGAAGTAAAGAATTTGGTAGGAAGGCAACTTTAATGGTTTTATGTGTGTCAGGTTTCACTTGTATGTAGGACAATCAGTGGAGGAAAAGTCCAGGATTCATAAGGTGTTGGAGTGAAATGTCATTAGAGAGCATATAATTCAGCTTCCTCATGACATCGGTAAGAAAAAGGTCCAGAGACATAGGGCTGGAATTTTTAGTAAGTCCTCTAAACTTTGTAGTCCTGAGTTAGGACCATGAAGCAGAGTTCCCCCCGGGGAATGTGGTGTCAGTCACCATCAGTGAAGGGTCAGTCCCTTCTACCACCTACCCCTAGTTTTGTACAAGTTGAGTCTGTATGAAATGAAAATCAAGGAACAAAAGTGAAGAAACGTTATGGTAGCTTTGCTCCTTACCTTTAAAGGAGCAATTCTCAAATTGGGGGGATTTGCCTACCAGCGGACGTCTGGCAATGTCTAGAGACATGTCTGGTTGGCACAGTGCACAGTGTGGTGGGAGGTAGGGGAGATGCTGCTGGCATCTAGTGGATAGACACTGGTCAACAGCCAAAAGGCACAGGGCAGTCCCTACAACAAAGAGTTCTCCAGCCTGAAATGTCCCTAGTGCTGAAGTCAGAAAGCCTTCTCCAGGTTGAGAACCTATGGAAGGGCAGTTTCTTAGGAATTGAGGTTTGAGCTGGGGGTGAGAGACACTTTTCCCGTCACACGTGAGGTGGGATAAAGATGTGAAACATAAAGGAAGGCAGAGTGAGTTAAAGAGAAGGACTTGTGAAGTAAATCAGTTCACTTTAATGATTTCAGTCAAGTCTGAGTCCAAGGTGTTAATGAAGTTAGGGTGGGGAGTGGGGCAGTGGAGGGAGATGGAGGCTGAGCAGAGGCAAAGCCAAAGAGAAGGTCTGGAAGTGCCTTTGTGGGGAGTGAATCAGGAGCCAACAAGAAAGAAAAAAGGATCGCTCAACCTCCTTGAGTGGTGCTTCTTGATGCAGAAACAGGATGTGGAGTGAGGGTAGGGGGAGAGGCAGCTAGGATCCCATGTGGTATGTATGGTAGAGGCCCCAGAAGACAAGGGGTCCTGACATGATGTCATGGCAGCAACACAAGATGCCACACAGCGTGGAGAAGTGTGGTAACAGGGTCCTGAACAGGCAGCAGGCTCAGAGGGTGGACAAGATGTCTCATCGATGTGTTGTTCGGGGAGATGTGTTCTCTCCATCATCTCTTACCTTCTTCTGACCCGCAGGGTGTGGACATTAAAGCCCGGGGAGAGTGGAAGTCCTTGCCAGCCCCTCTCGACCACATTAATCTTCATGTCCGTGGGGGCTACATCCTGCCCTGGCAAGAGCCTGCGCAGAACACCCACTTAAGGTGAATGATGGGGTCAGATTTCTCCTTACATGCCAGTTAGCTCAGATCCTGGTGAAGCCCACTGGTTTGCAAGCTACATCCCAAAGATCTTCTGCTAAACATATTTATTTGTCTGCTTGTTTGTGTTTTAGCCTTTTTCAGAGTCTATGCTCTTGAAACAGTTATTAATGACTATTTTAGATCGAAGTGGGGGAGGTGACAGGTCTGATGAGTGACATTTGAGATGAAGGTGAAACAGGAGCAACCATGATTCGTGCTGGTTTTAGAAGACTATCTGGATCCTAATCCACTCTTTGCTTAAAAAAAAAAAAAAGCAAAACTTTTGCTGGAAAACTGTGTAAGCCATACTGCAACTGATGCCTGAGGCAGAGGTTCCTTATGTATAAGATTTAAAACTTCTAGACCTAAGTCTTTATAATAAATAATGACAGGTGACATCAGGTGAATGTTTGCTCTGTGCCTAGAACTGTGCTAATATGGAGAGATCTATTTGCAGATTATCTAATTTTTCTTAACAAAAGAAAAAAAATCACTATGGTGTAAGTACTGTTATCATCCCCACTTTGCAGATGAGCAAAGAGGGGCTTCAGGAGGCTAAGTGATTAACTCAGAGTCACATAGTAAGTAGGTGAGCAGGGACTAAAATCCATGCCTGTCTGATGTCAAACTCAAATTCTTGGAGTCCTACTCATGTGATCACAAAAAGTCAGCTGGAAAGTGAAGAACCCAGGATGTATGCAAACAAAACTCTCTAGACCTGTTTAAGAATTTGCTGATGAAAGATTGAAACACCCAGATTTTCCTGACAGTGGGGAAAGGAAGGAGGCCAGTGAGCTTGCGTGTGGTTTTTTGTAGAGCCCGTGGGGCTCCTGTAGGCTTGTAGAGCCTTAAAGGAAAAGTCCCCTTGAGTGATTGACTCATTCATTCCTGATATGAAGTCACGTAGCTCTCAAGACAGAAGGAGAACTGAATCACAAGTTTCTTGAATCCTAGTACCCAGGCTTTAATTTATACCAGGAAACACTTCCTTTCGTTTGTATGAAAACCCTTGGTTTGTGACTGTGGCTTTGTCTTTAGCTAATGCCCCTCTCCTCCCTCACTGCAGCCGTCAGAAGTTCCTAGGCTTCAAGGTCGCCCTGGATGATCAGGGTACGGCCGAAGGTTGTCTATTCTGGGATGACGGACAAAGCATCGGTGAGTAAGGGCTGCCTCGGATTCCTTCGTGTCAATACCCCTGGCTAGGTTCCTGGATATCTTCTAGGGCTGCTATTTCCTTTTCTGTGTTAAGACAATTTTATATTTTTTAATATAGCCATTTATTACTTTAAAATGTATAATACATATTATACAGGATCCTTATGCCTCACGTATATGAAGCTGAACTCTGAGTCTCTCACCCTTATCCAGCTGTCCTAATCCAAAGGTTCTTTGTGATCAACTGAGCTGTAAGAGGGGCAGTGCCTGCTCAGCTGTGCTATTTACTTGGGGGAATGTACCATCAGGAGTTAACAGGAATTAGTAAACTCCCAGGAGGATGTCTCAAGTACCGTTAGTCATTTCTAGACCAGTGATGTCCAGTAGAACTTTCTGCAGTGATGGAAATGTTCTCCATCCGTGTTGTCCCATCTGGTAGCAGTTAGGCCTCGGTGGCTATTGAGCACTTGAAATGTGACCAGTGCATGTGAGAAACTGGATTTTAAAGTTGATTTAATTTGTAATTTAAATTTAAATAGTTCCATTTGGCTCGTGGCTACCGTCTTGGACAGCACAGCTCTAGAGGACAGCCCTCTGGTTCAGTGGTAGCAACTTAGAAAGAGGCAGGCACACGGGGAAGAGTGAGAAAGCCACACAGGTTGGGCGCAGGGGGACGGCGCCGGTAACAGGGCCCTGCTGCTCCACCTTTACTGGGTGTGCTGAGCTTCCGATTCTCCCTGGGCCTGTGGCACAAATTAAGGCGAAGGAACAAAGAAGTTCCTTCCTGGGAGACTGCATTTAAAAAATTTCCTAATACCTCTCAAGATAAGCTGGCCAAGACACCCATCTTGCTGTTCATGATGTGGGCGTACGTGCATGTGTGTGCGTCTATGTGTGGCTCTAGCAGAAGGAATCTGGACATTCTGAGACGTTGGGGGCAGGAGACTGTGAGAAGGAGGAGTGGATTAAGAGCAGTGTCAGAAAACTGCATCATAGGAGGTGACGCTGTTCTTCAGAGGCATCTGTATACGCCCATTTCAAACATTTGTATAAACTGACTCCTCTCACAATGTGGAACTCTGTGAAGCAGAGAAATAAAGTAACAAACAAAAATCATCCCTACTTCCTCAGCCAAGGAAGCAATGAGAACTCTAGAGCATAGCTCCGTATCATGCTTGCTTTGTTGTCTGTTTGCAGATACCTATGAAAAAGGACACTATTACCTGGCCAACTTTTCTGTCAGCCAGGTGAGTATATGACTGATACTGTGAAGGGAGAATGGAGTTCTGGCTTCGTAGGATGCTGGAAGCCATAGGGCGTAAATTACCTGCTAGAATTCCTTCACTGTTCATCTTGCTGATTTGCATCCTTCCCCTCCTCTAGACTTCTGATAGAGATATAATGTGCTCCCAGGAAGCTTTCTGTGATTAAATTCATTTGTATTTCATCAGTAACTTATTCCAGTTCACCAAAGCACACATGGACAGACTATTTCTATGTTATCCAGCCCTCATTCTTAAGATGCCTTGGAACGGTCTGCACATTTTGTGACTTCTCCTCATGTAGAATATAAGGTTCCTGAGAGCTGAAGTTCTTTGCCTCCTTAGAGTCAGAGTGATTCTGGAGACCCTGTTGCTGCTTAAACAATGCACAGTTGGATGGTAGTCGGCAATGGGGGAGAGAATGCTGAAATCATGGTCTCACTATCCAAGGACACAAGGTGGTGACTCTAAAGCCATCTTACTTCATGATCTAGATTTGTGCCTAAAATCACACAATTGTTTCCCCCTGGTGGTTTCTTTTATCTCCAACTGACAGAATACGATGCAGAGCCATGTAATTTTCAACAAATACATCAGCGATACAAACCCTTTGAAACTGGGCTACATTGAAATCTGGGGAGTGGGCAGCGATTCCATTTCCAGTGTCAGCATTTCTGTGAGCGGCGTGGTTGTGACCCCCAGCTTCACCTATGACTCTACAACACAGGTTTGTGATCGGTGAAAAGTCCAAATGGCGTTTTCCAGCCCTGAGACCCTGGTGCCGTCCCTGCCTGCTTTCCTTCCAAGTGACACGCTCTCCTGCAAGCCCTTCTGGAGCCCCTGTGGGTTCAGTGTGTCAGGGTGGACAGCAGGGAGGTGAAGGGAGGCTTTCTGATGGGCCATTGTTTGGAATGAATGGTCTGGATCCTTGTCGTGAATGTCTTCTTGTCTGCAAACCTGTGTACCACTTTGCCTTTACCTCTGCCTCAGAGATCTTCTTCCCAAACAGCATGAACTGCCCTCTTTCATCAGCTAAAAGACACCATCAGTGAAAAGTTGCTCCATTATTTCATAAGCCACAGAGAAAGAAAAAAAAAAAAGGATTACAAATTATGATGCAGTGCTTTTCTGTCCCTTAAAACGTCTATCTAAAAAATATAGAAAGTTTTACAAAATTTCTTTAAACAGACTTTTATCATTTAAATTTGTTAGTGATACTGCAGAGGAAAATATTGGGGGAGATCCATGGACGTTGATAAATCCACATCAAAGTAAATTAGAAGAGGTAAACTCTGAATGTGAAAAAATGTTAGAAATACCTTGACCAATTTGTATCATGAATTTTTCTCTTATTATTCAAATTTCTATGGAAGTACTTTAAATTGTTTTTTTAATTTTATTATTATAAATTAAAAGAAAATCTATATGGTATGAACTGGTTAAGGTATTTCCTCTGTACCCTCAGAGGCATTGCTGATACATCATTTCATAAAAATTCTTTCACTTCTGTCTATGGGATTTTCTCCAAAGCCACTAATACGCTTTATACAAGTTTCCATTGGAGCATTTTCTTGATTTTACTATCAACCAGGATTTATACTCCTTTCTGAAATAATTCTCAAGTGGTTGCAGTCCATCCATTCATAACACCAGTAACAGCAGTGGAGTTCACACAGGCACAAACATTGTCAGGAGTGCTGCTCGGTCCACAGTCGTTCCAGGGCTGTTGACTGCAAGACACAGTCTGATTAGATGAATGTTAAATGTGCAAAAGATCTGCACCTTGGGACTGATGCTTCCAACACCTGCCCTCATGGTAAGTGGGCCTTTCCTCGTATGCTTACCTCTTCCTTTTTCCTGAACTATTTTTCTTTCAGAATCCTTCCTGATCACAAGGCCTGAAACAAAAGTTTTCCTTCAGCTTCGTAGTTTTCATTTTCTCATGTTTGCGGTTTTCTTGTCAACCAACTTCCCCAGCTCTCCAAAGAGCTCATAAAGGCTCCGCCCAATTTTGTTGCAGATACCCGAGCCAACTAGTGCACGTGGTGAAACTTTATGGGAGAAAGACCTGAGCTGTCAGACTCTCACTATGCAATCATCAAGGCACTACGAGGGGGATAGGAGAAGCAGGAAATAAGGGGAGGGGTGGAAATGAGGACATTTTCTCCAATTTGTCTGTGCCGTCGATTCTCTGCAGTCGTTGCCTGTTTCGTTATTTAGGGTCCTGTCGTCTTTTCCCTATCTCTGAATGCTTTTTGTACTCTAAGGGGTTGAGAAACTCCCTTCTCACCTGAAAAATCTGAGGGTACTCTGGAAGCTAGGTAATGACTTGCGAAAGTGTCCAAGAGTGTTATGTGGACCATTGGGTTGTATCTGATTTGTTTGAGTGCAGGAAACTTCAATCACCAGATGCCCGATACTTTTTCTTTGGTTCCCAACAGGTGTTAAACATTGATGTGACCAGCAGAAACATCAGCCTGCATAATTTCACCTCCTTGACATGGAGAAGCACTCTGAGTTCCTAGAGCAGGACCCTAACCATGAATAGCTTTGAAACTACTCGTACTTCATGCTCATAAAATTATTATGTGTTGCTAATTAGTTTATACCCAGTATGGGTGAAGTGTTTTGTTAATTTTGTTTTATGCTCTGCCTGTGTTTTAGCCCTGTGGTGTAGGCAGTAGGGAGGTGTGGACGACTGTGGGTTACCATAATGTCTCTATGTGACTGGCATGGTTTGGATGGCTCTTAGTACAACATGGACTGAAGATGAACCAGGTCTGTGATGAAGTATGTGTGCGTGTGTATGTGTGTAATTAGGGAATGGCCCCACAAGCTGAAGCTTGCCAGGACAGTTCAGGTCCTAGAGCCAACTAACACCTCAAGAAAGCATCCAGGAAGAACATCTGGTCCCTGTGGTTATGGGGAGACGGAATAATATGCTGAAAGCATGATATAAGGGGAAGGAAAGGCAAATTCAGGGAAGGTAAGCAGGAAAGATGATGGGGATGAAGGTGATGATGACAAGTAAGAAGATAACATAAAAATATTAGGACTAGTCGCCTCATGGGAAGGAGAAGGGAAGAGCCAACCAATCTGAAAGCAAGAGGAGGGGTTGGAGGAACTCCTTAGCTTGTGGGAATAGGGCTGGGGATGAGATTGAAGAGGGCAAAGCTGAAGGAAGGAGTTTGAATGTAAACAATAACTTATTTTTGCCAGGGATGTGCTTTGAAATGTGTAAATCTTATTTCTGTATTCTGCCTAATGTATAGAACCACAGTTCACACGATGCATGCAATTTATATGCCAAACAAAAATAAACCAAGCAGATTAACAAGGTGTTGAATTTTGTGGTAATTTGACCATGGGTAATCTCATTTCAGCATTAAGATTTCTTATTCGGCAAACTCTTGTGAACTGGTCTTGTTCTCTTTGGCATCAGAGTTCCTGCAGGCTAATCCAGCAATGGAATAATCAGATTTATGGTTACCCACCCTTTTCCTTATGCCTCTGCCATGGATTTGTGTTAAGATTTAGGTTCATGGGAGAGTGTCCTTGAACTGTTGTTGTTTTAATCATATAAGTTATTATATTTGGTAAGATATCAACTCTGGCAAAAGTAGAATTTGCAACACTATTGGTTAAAACACTAGATGGTTAAAAATTGGGATAAGGGCATCGTATACTCATATTCAACAGGGATAATTACTTTTAGTATTACTTGAAAATGAGTATATGAGAGATGAATGTGTTTACTTCCCTCTTTTTCTTTCTTTTCCTTTTTTTAAATTGAAGTGTAATTGATTTACCATATTGTGTTAGTTCATGTATACAGCAAAGTGATTCAGTTTTTTTCAGATTATTTCCTATTATAGGCTATTATAAGATACTGAATATTTTCCCTGTGTTATGCAGTAATGTGTGTCTATTAGCCCCATATGCCTAATTTATCCCCTGGCACCCCCTTTTTTTTGACACTAGGAAGCCAGATTCTACTTGTGTACTCATATGTCAGCGCCTCCGTAAGGCTACCGGAAAATAGTATTGTTACATTGGCTTAGTGTTCTAATTATCAAAACAAGAGGCTTTTGGATGAGGGCTTGAGCTAACTAGGCAATGAGTGAAATATGGGGGAAAAAAAATCACAGGAATCCCTTGATCAAAAAGATGGCAAACTTGTCAGCTACCCTTTCATTAACCCAGGCAGGCTACCAGAGGAAAGAATTATTTACTTGTTATTTGAGAAATACTTTCTGTTATCATCAAGGACATGTTGGTGGCCATTGGCTCTGGCTGCTACAGAATGTAGAGTGCTCAAGGAGAAGGTTTCTGATGCGGGAAGCCTGACTGCCAGGTCTCCGAGTGAGGCGTAGGAAGGGTTTACAACATCTGCAGCGGCAAGGGCCCCGTTGCAGTCTAGTGGTACCTACGGAGCCCCTTATAAGAATGATGTTCTTAAATGCATACAATAATGCATACTGTTTTAAAGGAATCCTATTATATTAAAATACACTTATGCAAGTATTTTTAAAATTTAATATAGTAATACTTGAGGGTTTTTTTTTTAAATTATCACAGTAAATAACAAGATCTAGTGCATAGAACTAATAATGTCCTAACTTCAATGTGATGAGCAGCAGAAACAACATTTTGTGATATCTACTACAGTTCCTTAATGTAACGTGAAAATATCTGTGATTCTGTTTTTGGAAAACTCACATGCGCCGCTAAACTTACTCTGTTCTGGGGACCCTGGTTCACGAACCCCTAGGTTAATCCATGTCAGCTTCCCAGACTTCAGTTTAGCGACTCAGACCCTACGTAGCTGAAACAGTTACAGGGGTTCCCAAGCCTCGGTCTGTCACCTTCACTGGAATTCATTCATCCTTTTGGCCCTTAAGCAGGCAGTTCTGTATGGATATGAAGACGTCAAATGTAGAACTAGAAAGATTCTGAGCAGCTCTGGGAAACAGGTCAGTGGAGGAGGTTGGTCTGTGGCCCCCTTGGTTTCTCTCTCTGGAGCAGAGCTGTCTGTTTTTAAGTATAAGGTTGATCTGGCCTCGCTCCATCACAGGTGTCAGGTCTGCTGGTTGAGGCATTTTATGCTGCTTTCCTTTGAGTGAGAAAAAATCAGAAGCGATCTGTAGGGTCAGGAGACTTGGTTAAGTCACTTTATCTCTTCTGGGATCATGTTCCTTATCGGCAAAATGTTAGTATCAGACTAAAGCTGTGATTTCCAGACTTTGGAACATGAAGAGCCCTGGGTTCTTCGTTGCCCATAAAGAGTGTGGAGGAGGCAGCTTGTAAGGATTCTGAGCTCCCCACCCTGTCTTCAGTCATTCACTTATGTATGTACTGGAATTCTAGTTGAACAAAGAATTTTAAATATATATATATATATGTTCATATATATATTATATACACTATATACACTTAAAATTGCTTATTCAGGTGGAACATATACATGTATACATCCTCATGTACATCACATATATCCTGTATATGTAAAAAGTTTGAAAATCAATGCACCAGATCAGTAGTCCTCACTTGTTTGGGTCCCAGCACCTCTTTATACTCTTAAAAATTGTTGAGGATCCCAAGAGCTTTCGTTCATGAAATTACAGTTATTAATACTTATCATATTATAAGTTAAAGTAACTGTATCTTCCAAAACAGAAACATTTAATCAGAAGAGTTGCATTATTTTCTGTTTTTATGGATCTCTTTAAAATCTGGCTTAATAGGAAAAAAAAAAAAAAAGGAATTCTCACATCTGCTTCTGCATTCAGTCATTTGTGCTATCACATTATGTAGACTCTGGAAAACTCCACAGTGTGCTTATGAGAGAGCAAGAAAGGCAAATAGCGTCTCAGTATTTTTATGAAATAGTTTTACCTTACTAACTTCCTAAAAAGTCACAAGGACAGCTCCCCTCCCCAGAGGTTGATCCCCAGCCCACACTTTGAGGACCACTACACATGGAACCTTATCCATCTTTGGTTACCCTGGAGCAGCTCCCAAAACAAGGACCTGCTCTTATCACTGCCAGCCAGCTCTGCGGGGAACGCTTGGGGTCTTTTTGATGTATTCTCTCTTCTCCAGATCACATAATTTTATTTTATCTTTTCATAGGTAGGCCAAAATAAAAAAATAACAATCCCAGACATTTTCACATAAAGGAGAAGAAATTCATTCCTTTTCTTATTAAAAGCATCCTTGTTATAACACTCATTATCATAGGTGCCTACAAAGACAAGGTTGTGTTGGTTGCGTTGGGCAGATACGGGCTGGGGGACACCAACATCCCCTCTTAGTCACTGCAGCAACGGCACTGAGTTGTGCATCTGGCCTTGGAGGATGGTGCTCTGAAAGTTAAGGGTCATACATTTTGTTGGTTTCTGACTTGATGATTCCAACCAGCTGCTTGCTTTGATCACTCTTACGAGTTCTGTCAATAGCTAAGTTCGCCGTGCCTTTTTACTAATCAACAACAGGAAGCTAAGGGCTCACATGCTTGTCTCATCCCTGGGATCATGACTGAGGACTGTCATGTGCCTGGTATCACAAGTGGGCACGGGATGTGGGGCGTTAATCGTAAAGTATCACACGAAGAGTAGAAGGATCTTGTGTAAGCATAGATCTCCTTTCTTGAGCTTTTGCCAAGATGCTGTCCCAGTCTGAAATGAGATCAGGCAAATTTTTCCCTGTAACAAAGGCTCTCTTGTACCAGAGCAAAAGATAAGGTGTGTTTGTCATTCCAGGAGTTTACAGAGGCAGAAACCAAGCCTCTGTGTGTATGTTTGTGTACTTGCCATGCACTGAGCATTTGAAGCAAACATGTACTCCTATGGGAACTATTCTACTTAGACGTCATCAAAAGATGTCACACCTTCATACACTGCTACACACAGAAGATGCAATATCCTGTATGCACCTGTATGCACCATATACCCTCACATGTTGCTGGTGGGAAGGTAAAGTGTTGCCATTACTTTGGAAAACAATTCTGCAGTTCTTCAAAAAGTTACCATAGGACCCAGAAATTCCGCTCCTAAGTATGTCCCCAAGAGGATTGAAAACATATGTCCACACAGAAACTTGTACATGTGTGTTCATAGCAGCATTGCTCATAATAGCCAAAAAGTAGAAACAACCCAAATGTACATCAACTGAGGAGTGGATAAACAGAACGTATCAGTACAGTGGATCTCACCCAGCCATAAAAAGGGATAAAGTGCTGATCCCTGATCCCTGCAACAACAGGAGTACACTTTGAACATTACGCTAAGTGAAAGAAGCCACACAAATGGCCGCTCACTGTGTGATCCGTTTGTATAAATTACTCAGAACAGGGAAGTCCATAAGCACAGAAGGTAGCTCGCTGGTGCAGGGTCGTGGGGTGGGGGGTGACCACTGATGAGCATGTGGCTTCTCGTGGGGGTGATGCGGATGTTCTGGAATTAGTGGTGATGACCGCACAGCTTTGTGAATGTACTGAAAACCACTGAACTGTACACTTTGAAAGGATGAATGTCATGGTATGCAAATTATATTTTAATTTTAAAAAAGCACTTTAGCTAGCTTAAGAAGAAAAGAAAATTTAAGATTAGTGACTCATTGATGCTCCAGAAGGGCTACAGCATCAGGTCTGTAAGCTACGTGGCCAGGGGCAAGAGCATGATTACCCGGCGGGTACCCTGTTGCCACTTCCCTTAGCACACGTCTGGCAGCATGCACCCCAATACTGAACATAGGCTGCTCCTAGGTCCCCTGTTCCGGCTGCCTCTGAAATAATCTCTCCGCCATCCTGGATTCCACGTGGCACTTTCCCCTTCTCTCCACTTTCTTCTGGATCACAGGTGGATCTCATTGACACCCAGGCTCCTTGCCTCCACCTTGGCTGAAAGGGAGACAGAATTTCTAGCCTCTTCCTTGGGGAAGCAGAATTCTCAAGGTGGGAAGTTCTTTAAGTATTAGATGAGTTTTTTAAAGGTGCTTAGCAGTCAGAGGGTGTGACAATTATCCAATAGAGATGTCTTCCCTCTTTAAGATAATATAATTTCCATATTAGTGGTGTTTCTCTTATTTAGAATAATTGGTGGGGAGGCTTATGTGAATTAGTGAAAAGCTGAGTTATACCAAGAGAATTTGGGGAAGTAAAAATGGAGAAACGAACGACGTGATGGACTGAGTGTTATTCATTCTTTCACTTACTTATTCAACAAAGAGCTGTATATTTTAGGATCCCCGTGGATGTTGGGCAGAGTGCGAAGCGCAGGAGATGCAGCAGTGGAGGAGGTGGGTAAGGCCCCTGAGCTCTTCAGGTTACATGGACAGACAGGCAAGGGTAATGGAGTGTGACCAGCAAAGTAATCGGATATGAACAGGAACACAGAGAAGGCACAAGTATTGGGAAAAAGCCCCACCTTCCCCGTATAGTAACAAACGGAGCTTTCCCCATGTCGCAAGGAAAATAAGGGCTCTTTAATGGTCTTTTGGGAAATGCCCTCCTCTCCTCCAATTGCCATCAACTTTACAGGGCAATAAATCGATCCAGGCAGAAGCTGGCTACGTCGGCCCCGTCACCTTTGCTCAGAGCTCCTCAAGAACCACTGAAGGACAGACACTGCAAATAAAAAGATACGGCTATGAGGTGAGTATGTTTCCCCAGGCACCTTCTCCACTTAGTGACCTGGACAACCTGTACTTTTTTCTCTGAACCTGATTTTCCTTCCCTTTCCACAGTGAGGAGTGGGGATGAAATAGTGCACGGAGGCACAGGCTGACTGGAGAGGAGAGATGTGAGTGTGTGTGTGTAGGGGAGATGGAAAGGGAATTGTGTGAGATGTTCCTCTTACTGAGAGAAACAAAGGAAAGGATAAACAGATGGAATCTCTCTGGTAGCTAGCTGAAGGTGAGATGGATTAGGAGAAAGGTGGACATGTCTGGGCAGAGAGGGAGATTGTTATCCATAAAATCATTAAGGTTTTTGAATAATAAATAGGATTTCAATTATTCTAAAGTTCTGTTTGATACAGAAAAGTGGCTTTGATCAGGGAGGGTTTCTAAGCAGGGGAGAATTTCTGCCTTCAGGAATCCCCACTCCTACCCTCTGCCTGGACGGCCATAGTTCCAATGGCAGGAAGGTGCCTGGGGTGTCCCCAGAGGTCCTGAACCTCCTGAGCTCCAGGTGCTGAACCTGCTTCCCCAAGAGGATTAAGGAGCTATGGAAGAGGTGCTTACCTTTGGTTTGTAGAGGCTGGAAAGAAAAAGTCTCCCCAGGGAGAGAAACAATGACTAATTGATGGGCAGTGTGATTGCTTTGGTAGTGAATTACAGGCTGAATGTGTGAGACACTAATCGGGTACTATGAGCCCGTGGGGTGGATCCCTCAGATTTCTTTCCCTGCCTCCGCCTTTGGAGATTTAAGCTTTCAATCTTTAAGCTCTTCAGTCTAGGAGATATTGTAGAGAGAGTGAGAGAAACTCAAATACTCATTTAAGAACCAGGGCCTCTCAGTTCTTGCCTCAGTTCCATGACTAGCCACAGTTAAAAAAACTTCCTTAACATTTATCTATAAAATGGCAATTATGATGCCCGCCCTGATCAGTCTTGATATAGGGATTTTATGGAAACATCACAATATGATATGTGTCTTATGGGGATTAGAGTAAACCTTTGAATAATTTAGGCCAGTGGAGAGACACCTGAGAGATTTAGGCAACTAGGAAAGAACAGTTAATCAGCTTCAATCCCAAACCCATATCCTGAATGCTGTGTTAGCAGACTGGCTTGTAGATCTTTGCTCCTCACCCTGATTTCACAGTTAAGGTGCTTCTTTTCTTGGCTTATTAAACATTAACTAAAGGCAGCCTCAATTGAAAAGTGAAACTATACGCATAAGAAAGTTCTGGTAGAAATGGTCATGGCATTGGGCTGGGGTTGGGAAGAGCAGGGGTGTAGGGAAATGGAAACTTAAAAGAGAGGCAAAGTGAGAAAGAGAGAGAGAGAGGGGATTCTGTATAGCTGGAGCATGGCAGAGAGAAGAGGTTGGGCAGCTGGGCATGGGAGGTGCCATGAAGACCTTTGATTACAAAGCTAAAGAGTTCATATTTTATCTAGAGAACCACTGAATACTTGCATATAAGAGAACAAAACCATCTTGCTGGTGCTATAGAAAGATCAGTCCAGCTGCAGGGTGTTCAGTGGATTTCAGAAGCATTGAGTGGAAGCAGGGAGCCAAATGGGGATGCTGTGGTCACAGTTCAGGCCGGAAGTGATGGAGAGTAAGGAACACATTTGAAAGCTACTGGTAAAGTAGTCTGAAACTGAACTTGTAGCTGGCTGTGAGAACGAACAGAAAAAGAGGAGTCCAAAAAGACACTCAGGTTTTTGTAGAAACTGTGATTCTGTTCCTCAAGGTATTCGTTATGTAAGAAGGAACCAGTTTGACAGAATTGGTAGAAGTTGGGCCTGGGGTATGGGGAGAGATGATTTCATGCTTAAATCTCATGTTGAATTTGGTTAACTGTGGGAAATCCAAGTGGGACTTCTAGTAAGCAGCTGAATCCAAACCTCTGAGAAAGGAATGCAGGTTGGATTGCCCTCAGATACTATATGAAGGTGGAGATGGCCGAAGGAGAGTGAGGAGTGGACCTATGGTGAAATACAGGGGAAATCAACAGTTAATGAAAAAGGAGACTGCAAAGAGGACCGAAGAGAAACCAGAAAAGTCGATGGAAAATTAAGATTAAATGAAAATTAAGATTGAATATCAGATGATCCAAAGGTGGAGAATTTTAAAAGAGGAGGGAGTGGTTGATAGTGCTAGGTGATTAATAAGACGGTGCTCACGGTGCTCAGCGCTAAACCACCAGCAACCTTGGCAGGAGCAGTTTCAGTGGAATACAGGAAATAGAAGCCATGCCAGTAAGATGGGAGGGAGGTAATGCAGATGGTGTGAAGTTATCTTTTTGGGAAGTTACCAAGAGAAGAAAAAGGAAGTGTGGTCTAGAGAAGAACACAGAGTCACTGACAGAGTTTAGGGTGACTTGGGATATGTTATGATGAGAAGGAGCGCATTCAGAGGGAGAGGTTGCTCAGGCAAGAGAGAAGGGTCATCGGTGGAGTAAGATATTTGAAATAATTCAAAGGCTGTGAGATCTAGAGAATAGATATGAGGACTATACTTAAAGAGGATGGAAAACTTCCATTGAGAAGAGAGGGGGAAAGATTAGAAGCTACCTAGATATGGATAATTTTTATAGAAAAGCTTGAGTTGAGAAATAGGGATATAAAATAGTTTCCCAAAAATAGTCATTTTGTCTGTGATGCTGGAGATAATACCGGGTGAGAGTAAAAGTGTAGGTGACAGAGCTTGGGGCTTGTAAAGAAGGATCAGCGTTTGAAATTTCTGCTGTGAAAAATGAGAGGACCTGGCAAGACTGTCAGCTTGCAGGCCCAGGATATTTGGGAGATGGTGAACCCAGTGTCATTTACATTGGGCTGAATGCACATACCCAGAAAGCAGGCATTTGGATGGATGGTTCATTACTGTAAGCAGATAAGGGAGCAAGGAAAATGAAAGCCATAATAGATATTGAGATTTAGGTCAGTTAGGGCTGAAAGCCAGGAGGGGATAAGAGATTAAAAGGAAATTAAAGAGAACAGAAGCTTTAATGGGATCAAAGAATAAGGAAGCAATGCAATGAGAAGATAAAAAGACACGAGCTTCTGACCAATACACAGGAAGCAGAGGTTAAGAGTTCCAAAGTGGAGCAACTCTGGAGGATGACAAGATTCCAGGGTATAGCCAATGAGGGGGTGGTGGGACTGGAGTGGTGATGAGAGTCACTGAAGTGCAGGGCTGTCGTGGAATTGTGGGGCATACACATAGCTCTAGATTTACTATCGTTAGAGCAGAAGAATGAGAATACGTCCAGAATCTGACCTCATTTTGTAGATGAAGACACACACATCCAAAGAGTTAAAGTACCCATCATTGGTATGGAAACTGGGACAAGAATTAAAGTTCTTTGATCTCCAGTTCAGTTCACACCCTCCAGAATACCAAATATTGTACACCTTGGGTCCATGCTTGGTCTTTAGAGCTACTGTGAGCCAGCAGATTTCTATGGATCTGTGTGCTGTGAACATATGTGCAAACATTATGTCGGAGATGAGGATTAGGTTCATTTTCTTACCAGATTCTTAAAAGGATTAGTGACCTCTAAAGAGCTGAACACCTCAGCATTACGGCGTGGGAACTGGAATAAAAAGTCTTAGATTCAGGTTTTGCTACTTTTCCCCTCCCTGAGTGGACCTTCCTCTCTACTGCCCAGGGAGGGTGTGAAGATCCAAGGAGTGTCTAGAAGGACTTTGGGAGCCATCTCAAGTCCTCATCTCTCTTTTTCCTGGGCTCTGTTCCATTCCTCCTCCTCTCCGTCCAATTCTTTATGTCTGATGTATTTTTTTCCCTTAGATAATATTCAATCCCTCTGCAGACAAAAAAAAAAAAAAAAAAAAAAAAAAAGCAGGAGTCCTAGAAGTGTTGGAGGCATGGACTAGAGTTAACGGGAGACACTTGGACGAATGGAAACAAACATCCTCCGGATTACACAAAGAGGAATGTGGATAATCAAGTCATCTTGCAAAGGAGTTCACGTTCTAATCATGATGCCTGTCTATTCTTTTAGATGGATGGGGTTTTGTAGTTTACTTTAATCCTGTTCTTTGTGTCCATCTAGATGGCGAGGAAGCTTAGTGTGTTGGAAGTCCTTCTGATCATCTTCATCCTAATTGTAGTGGCCGTGGATGTCCTGTTGCTGCTTCTCGTGGTGAATCCTTCAGGTAAGGGAGATGCTTGTGGCTGCTGGTTTGGAAGGATGAGTAACAGAAATCCCTTCTGGATGCTAAAAAGATCATTTTATTTTTTCATTCTTCAGTGTGCCACCACAATGCATTATTCAGAATCTACCTCCATGGTAAATTTAAAAAAATCTCCAAATGATAAGTGTTCTTTTTCTGCAACTAATCCTTGAATGCTAGCGATATTCAAGGTCTCCCAAGTCTAATTTGATGCAATTTTAGCAAGATGCAAAATTAGGCTCATCAGAAGCCTGTCCTTCAACCCAGGGTCATAAAATAATCTTCAAGAAGAGAAAAAGAGTTGAGGTTAACTGTCCAGTCCCATTACATGACAGAAAAGGAAACCAGGTTTTAGGGAAGTTTAGGGCTGCTTAACTTGGACCATGTATGTCGATTACAATTAGCCTCCAGCCTACATTCTGATTAAATAGCTAGGATTTCTTCATAGATGCCTTTGAAATTGCTCTCTCACAGAAACATCATAGAATGCCTTCTCCTTCATGCACACATTATACTCTAAATAATAAAATACCGTGTGCAATACAAAAACCTATTCTTAAAATGAATTTGAGGAGTATTCAGCTTGATAAAGCTGACTTTGTAAGTGTGGATTTAGCATGCAGTGAAAAGAAACTGCTGGTAGCAGACCCCTCGTCAATCTCTTTCCACCGTTCTTCATGGTAAACATCAAAGCACTTTCTAGGAACAGTTACGACTTTGTAAGGTGATTTAAAAACCATTGGCATAAGTGATTTTTAGCCTTTCACTGTTTTTTCCCTATAAAATATGTGTGTGTGTGCGTGTGTGTGTGTGTGCGTGTTGTAGTGGGGAACGAGTCTCATGAGATTATTATCCTGGTGTATATAAATAGTTTCTTTTATTTAAAAGTAGATGAAACTAGATCTTTACACCTGTATTCATCCTAAACCATACCCTAATTCATGCAGAGAGGCTCCACTTTTAAATGTCTTGCATACTGGACTTGCCTCGAGATGTTTTTTGAGGATATGTTTCCATGAGTTGAAAAGGAATTTTTTTAATTTAACTGTTTATTGTGATGGGACACTTAACATTAGATCTCCCGTCTTAATAGATTTTCAAGTGTACAATATAGTATTGTCATCTGTAGGCATAATGCTGTATGTCACGTCTATAGAATTTATCAGAATTATGTAACTGAAATTTTGTAAGTTATTAACAATACCCCATTTCCTCCTTCCCCCAACCCCTGGCAGCCATCATTCTATTCTTTCTTTCTGTGAGTTTGACTGTTTTAGATATCTCATGTAAGTGGAATCATGCAATATTTTTCCTTCTGTGACTGGCTTGTTTCACTTAGTATTATGTCCTCAAGGTTTATCCATGTTGTTATAAATGACCAGATTTCTTTCCTTTTTAAGGCTGAATAATATTCCATCATATGTATATATCACATTTTCTTTATCCATCCATCCTTCAGCAGACACTCTTTTTTCACATCTTGGCTACTGTGAATAGCACTACAATGAACATGGGAATGCTAGTATCTCTTTGGGATCTTAATTTCAATTCTTTTGGATAAATAACTAGAAGGGGGAATTACTGGATCATGTAAGTTCTATTTTTAATTTTTTGGAGAACCTCCATCCTGTTTTCCATAGTGGCTGGACCAATTTGCCATTTCTCCACATCCTCACCAGCACTTGTTATCTTTTTATTTTCTTTATAATAGCCATCGTAACAGATGTGAGGTGATATCTCATTGTGGTTTTGATTTGAATTTCCCTGGTGATGAGTGACATTGAACATCTCTCTATGTAATTATTGGCCATTTGTATTTCTTCTTTGGAAAAAATGTCTGATCAAGTCTTTAGTCCAATCAGGTTATTTGTGGGTTTTATTTGTTTTGTTTTTGCTATTGAATTGTAGGAATTCCTTACATATATTTTAGAAATTAGCACCTTTTCAGATATGTGGTTTGCGAATATGTTTTCCTATTCCTTAAGTTGCCCTCTGATTCTGTTGACTGTTTCCTTTGATGTGCAGAAGCTTTTTAGTCTGATGTGGTCTCACTTGTCTACTTTTGCTTTTGTTGCGTGTGCTTTTGGTGTCATATCCATAAAATCATCACCAAGGCCAAGCTCATGAAGCATTTCCCCTGTGCGTTTTCCTCTAGGAGTTTTGCAGTTTTAGGAGTCTCTTATGTTTAGTCTTTAATCCAATTTTAAAACACATTTTTATTTAAATATATGTATATAACAAGTGTAGAGCTATAAAGCTAATAGAGATGTTTTAAGTCTTGTTTGAGTAGAAACAAAGGTATAGAAGGGCACCAATTATGCTCACAGCAACTGTTGCCTTAAGCTTCAGATAGGATTCTGGGTTTTAGGTGGCTTGTGGAGCCCACTGAATCAGATGCTACTTCTGATGCTGTTGTGTTGGGGAGAGGGGTCACAAACGTGATAAAGTCTAAAGCAAAAATAGCCAATGTTGAGTGAAGGTCTTTATCTCAGATGAAGACAGTAGTTTCTTCCCAGTTTACATCACAGATGGTTGAAAGTGAGTGGAGAAAAAAAGCAAAAAACAAACAAACAAAATATATGTGGGACAGCTGGATATCCACATGTGAAAGACATCATATATGAAAATGAACTCAAAATAGATCAAAGGTCAAGATGTAAGAGCCAAAACTATAAAACTCTAAGAAAAAAGTAGGTATAAATATTTGTGGCTTTAGATTAGGTCTTCAAAATCAAATTGGACTTCAAAATTAAAAAAAAAATTGTGCTTCAAAGGACACTATCATGGAAATGAAAAGACAACCCACAGAATGGGAGAACATATTTGTAAATGACATGTCTGATAATGGTCTACCATCCAAAATACATAAAGAAATCTTACAATTCAAAATTAGAAGAAAAATAATCAACTTTCTAAAATGAGCAAAGGATTTAACAGGCATTTATTCATGGAGCGTCTACAAATGGCCAGTAAGTCATGAAAAAATAGTCAACACCATCAGTTATTTGGGAAATTCAAGTCAAAATGAAATACCCTTCATGCCCACTAAGATGTCTATATTGAAAAAAAAGAGACAGATCATAACAAATGTTGAGGATGTGAAGGAATTGGAACCATCATACATTGCTGGTTGGAATGTAAAGTACTGCAGCCGCTTGGGAAAAGAACTTGACATTTCCTCAAAAAGTTAAAGTTAACCATATTACTTAGCAATTCCACTTCTAGGCATAGTCAAGAGAATTTAAAACATACATTCACATAAAAACTTGTATGTGAATGTTCATAGCAGAATTTTGTATAATAGTCAATAAGTTAAAATAACCCAAATGTACACTAACTGATGAATAGATTTTGATAAGTATTGTATTCATATAATGGAATATGATTCAGCCATGAAAAGGAATAAAATATTGTTAAACACAGCAGCGTGGATGAACCTTGAAAATGTTATCTCCAGTGAAAGAAGCCATATGTGGAAGGCCACATATTTTATGATTTGTTTACACGAAATGTTCAGAATAGGCAAATCCTGTAGAGACAGAAAGCAGATGGATATTTACCAGGGACTGGGGAAGGGAGGATGGGAAGTGAGCACTAATGAGTGATTTCTTTTTGGGGTGATGAGAATGTGCTGGAATTAGATAGCAGTGATTGGTTGCACAACTTTGTAAAATACTAAAAGCCATTGAATTGTACGCTTTAAAAGAGTGAATTTTATAGAATGTGAATTATAGCTCAAAAAACCCAACTAAACAAAAAGGAAACGTGTTTAACACTGGGAGAAGTGGTAAACATTCCATGCAGATGTAGATACGCTGCTAGTGGTCAGGGACTGGAGAACTGGCTGAACGTCTGTAACTGCGTCTTTCCCAGAACTGATGACACTACAGATTTTCAACTTTGCCCTTTAATTTCTATGCAGATACTTCATTTATTCCGGAGTGCCCAGAAATCCCCGAATCAGAAAGGATAGACTGTGCTCCTGGCCAGGAGGTGACAGAGGTCAGAGAAAAAGGGCTCCCTGCTGTTGGCCTGCTGGGTTTTATTGAAAAGAGATGAGTATGTGAAGTGGGAAGAGGGTGGTGATGGAGTGGATGATGGGCCTCCGATTTGTTTGGAATTATTTCTTCTTTGCCTGATTGCAATAAACAGCAACACTAAAGAAGTTAGGGAAGCAGAGTAGGGTAAAATGTCTTAAGTCCGGAGTGGAGGGAGAGTTCCCAGTATTGTGAAATGTGTCACGAGTGTGATCTCAAGGACAGCCGTGGAAAGGCTACGTATCTGAGGCCTATGGATGCACGTATGGATGCATGTGGACCTGAGAACAGAGGCCCACAAGCCCATATGGATGGCTGGCTGAGTCACCGGTAGAACTCAAGTGACTTGGTAGACAAGAGCCTTCTGAAATCATGTTATTGACAAGAGATCTCATGAACATGTGATAAAAAACATAGATTTTTCTACCTGAGTAGTTTCCACAAGGATATCACCTGTTTGAACCCTGCTTAGTTGTGACTTAATGACCTTATCATAAAGGTGTGTATATTTAGATTTTCTTTATTTACCCCATAGTCTATATTCTATATCTCATAATATCCTATTGAGATATTAATTAGAACTGCTTTAAATTTTAGGTTAAATTTAGGTAATATTGACATAATAATTTTGCATCTCCCATTTTAAAAGCAGAAAGTTTCTCCATTTCAACTCTATATATGCGTTTCTCTTAATACAGATTTTATTACATATGCATTATAAAATTTTTTCCCTAGATATTTCGTATACATTGTTTCTGTTGTAAATACAATTCATTGTATTTTCTAACTGGTTCTTCTTTTATTACAATGCTTCTTTTGTTACTAATGAATATATTCATGTTATATTATATTTATATATTTATATGATAGTATGCTATATCATAGTACATTATGCTAATTATATAATTGGTCAACTTAAATTTCCTGTTGTTTCTAAAATGGTTTTTTTTCGTGCCTCTCTTTATTGCTATTAAGTATACAGTTTTATCCTAAGCAAATGATGATATATAAGAATGAAATTCCAGTTCATTGGATATGCACATGTTTATCTTGGGTGATATCGCAAAATAGCTTTTCAAAGTATTGGTACCAATTTGCATTTATACTTTAGCATTATATGAGTTCATTTGCTCTACATCTAACCTACTCTTGGTGTTTTTTCCTTTTTAAATATAACCATTCTGTGGTTTTAATTTGTGCACTCCTCATGACTAATAAAGTTAAACACTTTTTCATATGCTGATTGGCTAGATGGATAATCATATTTGTGAACTGTCTTTTCAATTTCTTTTTTGGCCAGTTTTTTATAGTGAGCTATTCGTATTGTTCTTGTTTTATAATATTTGTCCTGGATGCATCTCTTTTGTACATATATCAATTTTAAAAGTCTCTTTACGCCATGGTTTGACTTTTAACTCTCTTAATGGTAACTTTTGAGGAAAAAGAGTTTTTAATTTTTAACCCACTTTATCAATTTTATGTAGCTGGTGCATTTTTAATTCTATTTAAAAATTCTTGCCTACTCCACAGTTAGACAAATATATTCCTATATTTCTTCTCTAAAAGCATTGTTGTTTTATCTTCCAAACTTAGATCTTTAATCAATCTAGAATTGACTTTTGTGGATGGTATCAGGTAGGAGTCCAGAACACTTCTGTCCTTGAATTTCTAATAGACCCATCACCACTTACTGAAATTACCATCTTTGCCCCTCTGCATTGTAGTGACATCTTTACTATAAATCATGTGTCTTTATATGTGTTCTATATCTGTTTCTAGAATCTCTGTTTTGTTCCATTGTTAGTTTGTTCTTTTGCCAATACCACGCTGCCTTCATTACTATAGCTCTGTTGTAAGTCTTAATATGTAGTTGTGTAAGTCCTCCAAATTATTCTTCACTTTTCTTCAGGATTTCTTAGTCTATCTTTGACCTTTCAAATTTCTGAATAAATTATAAAATCAGCCTGTCAGTTTCCTCACAAAATGTACCAGAAATTTGATTCCAATCATATAAAATTCAAAGATTAATTTTGGGAGAATTTCTATCTTTATAAGAGTGAATTTTTTAATCCATCAACATGATATATCCCTCCATTTATTAAGATTTTTATTTTTGAAAATTTCAGTGTAGAGGACTTGAAAATTATTTCCAAATATTTTCTATTTGTTGTTTGATTTCATTTAAATATTATTTTCAAATTTTAATTTTCCATTTAGCTCTTGTTGGCATATAGATTTAAAATTGATGTTTTTGAATACTTACTGATCTTACAACAGAAATCATATTAAGCTTACTTATTAATGCTTCAAATTTGTTCAGAGACTCTTGGACTTTCTCTGTACAATAATGTTACCTGCAAATAATGACCACTGAAATTTTTCTGTAATTTCCATTTAATTTTTTCCTTGTCTCATTACACTAAGGATATTTTTTCTTTCTGATTTTTCAATGTAGTTTGAGATACTTTATCTAAAAAGCAATATGCAACTATAGTAGGTTTTAGAGAATAGAACATTCTGGAGACTGATGTTAACTAAACATAAGAAATAACTTTGCAACAAAGTATTAATTATAAAAGAGGAATTTGAGTTGATTTGATTTTGGAAGATGTTGGGTACATGTCATCTACAGAATCAAAGCACCTATCAGAGACTACTGAAAAAGTCCTTGCATCCAGTGGAAGTTAGATTAGATAACTTCCAAGTCAATTTTCAATTCTCAAATTCTATTAATCAATGATTTCTGAGTGGAAAATGACAAAAAACCTATATGGAAGGCAAACGGAGAATACTCTTTAGAAAAGTTTGGTGTTCAGGAAAGAATAGAGCTAGAGACTTGTTATGAGTTGGCTGCTATAATCCAGGCATGTGTTTATGAGGGTCTGTGTTGTTGTGGTGGCCATGGAAACAGAGAGGAAGGAGATACACATCTCTTGGTGTCTGGGGTATAGGTAGTGGCTTAAAGCCGAGATAGGAATGTTAAGGCAGACTGCATGCGGAAGTGTTGTGTTTACCTGGCTTTACTGGATTTCTTGTCTTCCTTATTTTTATAGCGGTCGATAGACTTTGGAACAATTTATGGCAGTGCAACTGACCTTTTGACCTTTACAGATCTCAATTTCAGAGGTAGCAGAGGTTCTTACTAAATGTCTGCCTGAGACTTTGGAAAATCTGCTACCCAGAAGTTATCCAGAATTCCCAAACTCTTTCTCCACTCATCCCCTCCAACCTTTTGTGTTATTTAAGAGGATGAGGCAGGAATATCAGTTATATATATGGAGACTTAGTACATTTAAGAAGATTGTATGGTTATAATGCGATTGCTTTGTTTATAATAGGTGTGAAGCATTGATTTGTTATATTCGTATTGTGGTTTTTCAGAGTAATGACATTAGATGTTAGCATCTAGAATACTTGTCAGTAAACTTTTTCCAAATAAGTAGAGTTGTGACATGTTCTTTTGACTTTTTAATCACAAAATCTATACTGGATATATTCCTTTAATATGAAAAATTCAGGCATTATAGTTATCTACAGAATAAAATAGCAAAGTCTTTATTCATAAAGCTTTCTCTCTACCTCCAAATCCTCTACCCAGAATCAGGTGAATAACTTGGTATGTATCCTTCTCTTGATCGTTCTATACTTTTGCATTATGTTTATATATATTTATGTATTTTGTACATATATTTATATATTTTGGGCTTGTTTTAGCACAAATTTGATTATACTATATATATAATTTTGTAACTTGGTTTTTAAATTTAAGGCATTATTATATTTTAAAAATATTTTGCTTGAGATGATCATATGACTTTTTTGAACTACATTAAAAGAGTTCTTAATTTTGAACCACTGTAACATTTGCTTGATAATCCTTACTTGGCTATTATGCATTAATTCTTTTAATATACTAGTGAGTTCAAGTTGCTAACATTTTGTTAAAATTTTACACATCTATGTTTTTTAAGTGAAATTGGCTTATATATTTTTATTTGATTGTTTACGTGGACTTTCCTTGTCTAGTTTGTTGCCAGAATTATTCTAGCTTAATAAAAGGAACCAGGAAACTTTCTATCTTTTTCTACTTGTTCTGAAAATATATATGTTATATGAGAATATTCTATTCCCCAAATCATCTGGGCAAAGTATCATTTTTTTTTTTTTCAGGGAAAGGTCTTTGACTACTTTTTATAATTTTCATGGTTAATGGTCATTTTAGGTTTTCTGTCTCTTCTTATCTAATTTTGATCACCTAATATCGTACTATTTGAAGATTCACATTACAGTTTCACATTCACTGGCAAATATTTGGATAAATAGTTTTCTCATAATTCTTATTTCTGTTAAAAAATCTTAGGAATCTGTTGTCATTCTCCATTTTTGTTTCTAGTCTTGTTTTTAAGGGCTGTAAGTTTGCTGAAGGCAAGAACTGTGTCTTATTTATCTGTATTATTAGTTCCTTGTTTGGTGGGTAATAAATGATATTGGATGGCTGGATAAGATGTATGAATAAAAGAAGAATGAATAAATAAGTGTAATTATGACCTGTCGTAAATTCTTCTTGGAATAAAATTGGTTATAAATAAATAGATAAACGTTCCTTCCTCCATTTCATGTACTGGTAATTCTGGGCCATTGTTACAGGATGTCTGCAGATGGCAATATAAGTGCTGCTGGAAGCCGGTGCCAGACACTGCTGTCCCCAGGTGCTTCTTCCCCAGGAACTGGGGCTATGAACTCAGCAGTTGGGTTAAAAATACCAGCCCAGGTGAGCACTGCCCTAATGTTGCCCCAGGGAATAACTTTTTATGGCTCAGATAAGATAACTGCAAATTAAGGGCTAAAAGCTTCCCTGTCTCTCTCTTTCTCCTGCCCTGACCCCTAGTGCTAACTGCCCAGTTGAGTAGGTTGCCGTCCCCATCTCTGTTTGGATATGATGTAATCAACACCCTCTTCACGGCTGAATATCAGACATCCAATCGTTTTCATTTTAAGGTGAGTTTGGTAGTCACCATCAAAGACATCTCTGAAGAAAGCAGGGCCTCTACTCTGGGTTCCACATAGAGCTGTGGAGGCAGGAGGTGTCTGTTGCTCTCTGCACGAACATCCCAATGGGATGGGCAGACATTTTTATTTGATGGGGGCCATGTGATGGGGTGATTTCTTTTTCAAATCAGGAAACACAGGGTCAAGAATTAGAAGCTATTCTTATTGGACGTTATTTGAGAGTGAAAATCTTTTGTAAAAGCCTTATCAGGAAGTGTCCCTTCTGGTTTCCGACAGATCACTGATTTCAATAACGTACGCTATGAAGTCCCCCATGAAAACGTTCAGCAGTTTGATGGGACTGCTAATACCTCCAACCTGAACTACCGCATGGAAGTCATTAATAAGCCCTTCAGCATCAAAATAATGAGGACGAGCAACAAAAGAGTCTTGTGAGCTTTTCAACACTCTTTGTATATCTTTGAATATACTCCCCAGTGTCACTCATTCTGACTTAACTGCGTGCGAGCGGGCAGAGATAATGTTGGGAAAATGTTTGAAGCTCAAAAACTGTCAATGCTTTTACTGTAAATTATTAGCACCGTGACCCTGTCACGACTGCAGAGCAATGAATACTAATGCGTAGTGTGCTCATTTGCTAAGTTATACACATACGCTTGTGATTCACGTATATTATGAAATAGATAATTTTATTATTTTGGATTACCATTTACACTGGAACTCAACTTCACTGTTTATCATTCCAAATTATTACTTCCCGAGAAACTTACCTAACAACAGCTTGAACTTAAATCGTAAATTGTACTGGAAAAACTAGAAGAATTGTCAGTGAAATCTGTATTCACATCCTGCCATGTGTGCATCACCAGTCAACTGTGTGACACTAGGCAAATGACCTCGCCTCATTAGTCGCGGTTTCCTTGTACATAGAAAGGGAATCAAGGTACCCACTGTTGCTATGTGTGCTGAGATAATATTTATAAGCATCTAGAGCCGTGCCTGGCAGGAAGTGGATGTACAGCAGGTGGAAGGTTGAATTTACTCCCCTCCCCCAATTATCCCACTTGAGTTGCTAGTCTCACATCTTCAGTGCTATGCTCCTCTTGAATCAAAGAATCAGAGACACACTAGAAGGACCTCCAAAGGACACATAAAAGTGGATGACACCACCTGCAATCACTGTTCTTGAAGTGCACAGGGAAAGGAGGAGACGGCTGGCTGGCAGAGCGCGCTGTTGGGTGACTCTCGCTCTTACTCCGTGGCCCCGATTCCAGGTTGGACACGGGCATCGGGCCCCTCCAGTTCGCCCAGCAGTACCTGCAGCTGTCTTTCCGACTGCCCAGCGCCAACGTGTATGGGTTGGGAGAGCACGTGCACCAGGAGTACCGCCGCAGCGTGGCCTGGAAGACCTGGCCCATCTTCACCCGCGATGCCACCCCCACCGAGGTGAGGCCCCCTTCCTCCTGCTTGTTGCTCACAGTAATGAATGCCTTCTCTCCTTTCCAGAAAGTAACCTACAGAGTAATCTTATCAAGTAAAGTAACCGACAGAGTTACATCTGTATCTTATTTTGCCCAATTTAGATTTGTATGTGTTGGAGAATATTTGTTCTTAAGGTTTATAAACTCACAATCAGTGGTATATCAATTTGTACAAGCATCTCACTTTTAAAGGAACATATAATTTAATGACTATTATAGTCTGATATATATTAAAAAATCCTTCTGTGAAATACCTGTCTGTCTTTAATAACTGAGTGGTGTCTAGGGGTAAGTGTCAGCAGGGACCAGTCTGAGGAGAACTTTATAGACTAAAAAAATGCCTGTTTTGGCAGCTTTAACATTGTTCTAGACTCCTGCTGGTCACAGTGGGTTCCAGAGACAGCAGCGTTGGCATCATCTGCGAGGTTGTCAGAAATGCAAGACCTTAGGCCGTAGCCCAGACCCACTGAATCAGAATCTGCATTTTAACAAGACCCACAAGTGCATCACATACATAGTAAAGTGTGAGAAGAGCTGGTTTAGAGCAGTGTCTCCTGACTTATCTGTAGTAAAGGAATCCTCCTTCCCTCCCTCCGTCTCTCCTTTCCTTTCTTTCTTCCTTCTGCTCTCCCTCCCTCCCTTTCCCCACCTCTCTCTCTCTCTCTCTCTCTCTCTCATAATCCAGCATGGGCAGTACTTTTATAAAAATACAATTCAAATATATTACTGGGAAAATGAAATAAAAATACCCAAAGACATAAAATACAAGCCTCAATTTTGAATTGAACAAATAGAAAATTACTCTTTTAAGTTGCTATAAAAGAGTTTCTAAACTCTTTCTCTTGATGTCTGTACCCACCTTGTTGCCGCCTCACAGCAAAGGGTTGGGGGAGGTAGCTGCCCGTGGATGGCATGTTGAGTAGCATTGCTTTGCAGAGCATGTCTTGAAGCCTCCATTGTGCAGATGATTCTCGGATCTGGGCAAGAGCTGCAGTTGATGTATGTTGCGAAGGAGGGATGCGACTGAAGTTTTGCAGTTCATATTCCACAGGAGATGGACAAATCAGGTAGCACATTAACTGGCCCGCCTACCAAGTCTGATGCAGCGGAGGAAGCACACTTACCGAACTCAACAAAGAAAAAGCAATGGCCAGCATGTTCACTAAGATGCTTGGTCAAGGACAGAGACGAACATGGAGTGCTAAGCCTCCTACTAGTGGGTTTCTCCAGACAAAATCCTTGACTTACAGAGTCACTGATTAGGTTATAAGTCTTTTTCTTTTCTTTTTTTCTTTTCTTCCTTCCTTCTTTCCTTCCTTCCCTTTCTCTCTCCTTCCCTTTCTTTTTCTTTTTTTTTCTTTTCTTTCCCCACCCCTCCACTTCTCCTTTCTTTATATTATTTTTTAAATTACAGTCTGTTATCTATCTGAGTGTTGATGCTAGGAGTCTTTCTGGCTGTAATTTTAAAGCCAGCCTAATTTTGCAGAGGTTGCTGGCCTTCTATATTTCACACGTCATGCTGATCTCTATACCAGCCCTAAACCAGGGGCTAAATTTGCAGCATCACACAGGGAGCTTTCGTATATTATAATCTCAATATCTTCTATTCTTACAGCACTTACATTTATACACATTAACTCTTTTTATATCAGTGCTCCTCACAGCCCCATGACAGAGTCAATATCCTTTTTTAAATTTTAAACTTTTTTACTACCTACATATTATATCTTAATTATAGAAAATTAGAAAATATAGCTAGGCATAGAGAAGAAATTCAAAATTGCTCAAATTATATCTTCTGCTAACATTTTGTTACATGTCATTGCAAACATTTTCCAATTAAAAAAAAAAGCTCGATGGAGATATAATTTATACACCATAACATTCACCTGCATAATTTAATGGTTTTTAGCACATTGACTGAGTTGTGCAACCTACATCATAATCCAGTTTCAGAACATTTTCATCAGCCCAGTAGGACCCCTGATACCCTTTCAGACTAAATCCCATCCCCACCCCAGTGCCTACTCTAGCCCCAGACGATCACTAATATATTTTCTGTCTTTATAGATTTGACTCTTTTTTGACATTTAACATAAATGGAATCATGTAATATATGTTTTTTGATGTATATTTCTTTCACTTAGCGTAACATTTATGAGGTTCGTACATGTCAAAGCAGGTGTCAGTATTTCATTTCTTCTTATTGCTAAGAGTGTCCCATTGTGTGGATATGCCACATTTATCCATTGCCAGTTGATGTTACTGTTTCAAAACCTTTTTGGCACGATGCTAAACTACATCAAGTGCTAACAGAGTCCATGTTGTGCGTAGCCTTTGATTTTATTTTAAGGATAATGAAAACTATTTTCAACATATACTACTATTATTTCTTTTCATTTTTGTTTTCAGGGCATGATTAATCTGTATGGAGCTCATACCTTCTTCTTGTGCCTTGAAGACACCAGCGGCTCCTCTTTCGGGGTTTTTCTGATGAACAGTAATGCCATGGGTAGGAAGCATCTTTTGATCTTGGCAGGAGTATGTCTTGGGGTACAACTTTTATAGAAATGACCTTCTCGATGAGATCAGTGTTTAGCAGAAGGTATATCGGACCTACAGTGCTTCTATAGAAACTGGAAACCCGAAGTAGGTTAACCTGTTTACAAAACCAGTTCATGCTGAAATCTGTTTCCATTGAAAACCACTTCAGGGTTCTCACTGGATGCAAGGTTTCCCATGCTGTTTTGTATGTAATAGGCCCCATTGATAGACACGTCCCAAAGATACCTATAGGTTTCAACATGTAAACCATGTGTCTGTCTGAAGGCAACAAGGCTGTGTTTTGTAGGCTGTTTCTCATGGCTCACCCCTTCCCCACTCTAGAATCTTCCTCCTCCATCTTCTAGACTAATGCTGCTTTAGTAAGAGTTTATTTTCATTTTTTAATTGTAGTTAAACTCATCTAATAAGGTCTTTAAACTTTTCCTTTCAGTTAAATCACTCATAGATCCCAGACATTTGTATTTTTATATAGCCAGATTAAAATAGAAATGTCCTTTTTTTCTCTTAAAAAAAAAAAATCAGTTCTTCATGAGTGTTTTACCCATTTGATGTTTTGATAAACTTCAGCAACCATCTGAGAAAAGGAACATATGTGATTTTTCATCTCTTTCAATGAGACTGAGCCTGTTTTGGGTAGCTCAGGTATTCATGTTCCAGAGAGGAGTCTATTTCCAAGCAGGCATTCTAACAGCTCTTAGCTTAACCCTTTCAGAGGTCACCCTTCAGCCGGCTCCTGCGATCACTTACCGCACCATTGGGGGCATTCTTGACTTCTACGTGTTCCTGGGAAATACTCCAGAACAAGTGGTTCAGGAATACCTGGAGGTATGGGCTTTGCATTTAGATAATCAATACACTCATTATAAATTAACAAGAGAAAATTAAATTGTGTACGTAGACTCTGGACTCCAAATGCTGGGATTGAGTCTTTCATGCACTGTGTGCTTATTCTGATGTGCATTGGTTGAGTGCCTTCCACGTGCTGAAGGGGCACTGTGCAAGGCTTGAGAAATGCAAAAATAAGTTAGATGCCATCCTGTTTTCAAGGAACTCATAGTTCATTTATGTGTGAACAATCATTCTAAAGATCTAAGGCCAAAACTCAGCAAAGTTTATTCATTCAATTCAACAACAACAACAAAAAATTAGTGAAAAGGAACTATGTAAAAGGAACTGTGCTAACTGTTTTTGATTCAAACTGTAGGACAGGAAGGGACTTTGACAGCATTTAGCCTAAACTTCCCACTTTACAGATAAAAAAATTTAGGTGCAGAAAAATGAAGCGATTTGCTCAAGATGATACACAAGGCATATGGAATAGGATTTCGGCTGCAAGTGAATTTATTGTCACATAGGAGAAATATGACAAAACCTGAAATAATTGTAATAAGAAACACCTTATATTAATACCACTAATGAGATGCAAATGCATTATGTATGGCTTCAGAGGCATGAGAGAAAGCACCGGGTTGAGGGAGTTCTCATAGGGGAGGACCAAACAGCAGCTCTTAGGGAACGTGTAAGACGGGGTTCTGTCTGGGCTCTTCTCAGGATGTTGGCTTGAGCAATTTGTAGACTTGGATTTTAAGCATAGTCTAGTACTTTTTCACCGTCTCACTCTTGATCCCATCAGCCCTTAGTCTTTTTGCTTAGCACATAGCACTGTCTGAAATTATACTAGACATTTATGTGAGAGCAGGAACCATGTTTGATTTATGCTATTAGATCCCAAATGCCTGCATCAGCCCTTACCACACTGTAAACATGTACCGAATATTTATTGCATGAGTGAATGTTACTTCTTTCCCCCCAAGCTGATACTGTTATTCAAGCACTTTCTGCAAATCTTGTCATTTTCTGATGTTGCAGTGGTTGGGAATGTATTTAGGTAGTTAGTAATGAAAGATGTGAGTTATAGAATTCTGCAAATTACCCTAGGAGATGATCCTTGGCTCTGACATTTTTAGATCAGGAGACTTTATAGAAAATGAAATAGAAACAATGTTTTCTGTGTCAGACATGGTGCTACAAACACTGCTTATTCTAAATGTGTACACATTTCTTTATTTATCTTTTCAAAGCTTGTTGGACGACCATTCTTGCCTCCCTACTGGAGTCTTGGGTTCCAGCTTAGTCGCAGGAATTATGGTGGCATCGACGGATTGAAAAAAGTTGTAGACCGAAATCGTGCAGCTGAGATTCCATATGTAAGTTGGAATTTCTCTTTTCATGTATAAGGCATCATTTCTTATCTTTTATTTTTTTGCATCTAACTCAATTTATTAGGAAAAATACAGATTGTTGAACGGTGGATAGATAGACAGACAGACACACCTACCATCAGAAATCTGCGTGCTAAATGACCTCTTTCATCCTGGAAATGTTTATGGGCATATGGATATCGTTTTGAGTTTTAGCTCTACCCTTCCTGGCTCTGTGCAACGTTGGACTAGTTAATTAACATCTCTGAGTCTTAGTTTCCTCCTTTATAAATGAAAACATAAGACTTACTTTGGTGGGCTAGTAGTGAAGAGTGCCTTATACTGTGCATGAAAAGCAGGTAGCGCATAGGATGAACTCCATCAAAGTTATCTGTTAATTTGTAAGAGGAAGCAACACGCAACACCTGGGATGATATGGTTACAAAGAGCTGCTGAATCTAACAGTGACTTGACATTAAGTGACTTTCTCATAGGGACCTTGTACTCCTTCCAGATCTAGCCGACTCTCATTTTGAAAGCTCTATGATTGCAAAGGATTTATGATGCTCAGTGCCCACTAATAAACTGATAATTATTGTGTGTAACATTTGATCAGTTTCTTCAGGAGATTCATAATCTGGCTGATGAAGTTGTCACAACAACTTACTTGGGGCTAGATCTTTGGAACTGTGCTGCATGTGCACATTTGGTTGGCATCTGAATGAAGATTGTATGGGTGGAAATGACTTTGCCTTGATCTCAGGGCTTTTCAGAATAGCAGTGAGGGCAGGCAGGGAGATGAAATGTTCCTGCAAGAAAATGTACTCACTGTGTTGTCTTGGTGTGAAGGAGAATTTGATCCTGTATTTTATTTTACTTCACCCATATCTGCTATCTGTAAATGCGCACTTCCAAGAAAGATTAGACGAAATTTGTCACATCTTTATTATTTTACAAAGCCCTTTCACATTCGTGGGTGAGCCCCATTTATTGGTATTTTGTTAAGTGAGGAAATGGAGATGCTGCATGGTTAAGAATTTTTCTAAGGTCACTACAGTAGCTAAATTGCAGGACCAGGATTCAAAAGCAGTTCTTTTTAACTATATGTGGTACAGATTTCAGTCTGTCCCCATGCTTCTGACAGGAAGGGTTTTCAAAGGTGTTAAATGAGCTTTTCTTCCATGGGTCCGCAATTTCCCACCATGTGGCTGTGGAGGACACCTGGGCCTAAATGACTACCCAGTATTCGAACAGACGATGCTGCCTTGGTAACAGATCGCAAGCCACATGACTACGTGAGGAACACGTACTTAGAAGACCTTCATATGTCTTTGGAGTATGTGGTAGATTGGAAAAAAACGGTGTCTGGAATCCAAGAGCCTATCACCAAAGTCCCAGTGCCCCCACTCACCCATGCATGTGACCTTGGGAAATGTCACTTAAGCCCTTCACATTTCAATCTTCTCATTAAGAATACACCTGCTCCTCACCCATTGGTATGTGAATAGAAAAAATAATGTATACATGAGAGTTTGGTCAATTAAAACTCTATGCCTTTGTTATTTATCTTTGTTAATTATAGTGGTTTTATAGCGGCAAGGAGACCATTTTCTCCTTTTACAATATATTCTAGCTTGATGTTTAGGCTCCGAGTTAGTCCCTGGTTATCACATTACTAATATACTCATTCAAACAAACATTTAAAGAACACTGGTTTTATGTCACGTCTCTGAGCTCTCAAGTTACAAGGATGAACGAGACACAGCCCCTACCTCAGGTTCCTCCCAACACCTACGACATGCACCTCTCAGGATGAAAACGTAAACCTGCAACCCAAGAATGCCAACATCTCTCCAAAGGGATTTATTTCCTCCTAGATGGTAGCCAAGTCCTGGAAGTCTCAGGCTTATTAAGAAATATAGCTTCAGTTTTAATGATCAAGAACCAGAGCTATGATACTTTCTATCAGCATGGTGATATTTCTTGGTTCTAACTGGCCAGCACTGTCTTTCAGGATGTCCAGTACTCTGACATAGACTACATGGATGGAAAGAAGGACTTCACCATTGATAAGGTGGCGTACCCTGGTCTCTCAGATTTTGCCGAAGAGTTACATAAATATGGACTGAAATATGTAATTATTATGGTAGGTTCAAACACTTATTCTGTTGCCTACTTTTTCCTTTCAAAGTAGGAAAAAAAGTTACAAAACAATATTTATTATTATATTCTTTTATTAGAATCCTGGCATCTTAAATAACTCTGACTACCAGCCTTATATGAAGGGAAGAGAAAAGAAAGTGTGGATCTTAGGGAACAAAGGCGCTGTTGTTGGGCAGGTAATTTCTCAAGAAAATTCGGGTAAACTACAATCATTTTGAGAAGTTTGCATTTTTGGTATGAAGATGGGTAGAAGACAAGTATTATTACTGTTTTCATGACTTTAGAAATTTCTGTTGTTATTTTTAAACCAGTAAATGTAATAGCAGAATGAGTACAATTCTGAAGGATTTATTTTTAATTAAAATATATTTGATATATAACATTGTGTAAATTTACAGTGTATAACATATTGATTTGATACATTTATGTGTTGCAATATCATTGTAGTGATAGCATCTCTATCACATTGCATATTATCACTTCTTTTTTTCTGGTGGGAATAATTAAGATCTAGTCTCTAAAAAGCTAGCCGCTGAATCTCTAATACTATAGATAATTGAGAAGAAATATATTATTAGAAGAAAATTCGTTTATTCATAAACGAATCTCAATTTTATCTTTTTTCCAAGACAATAAATTCAGCTATGATGATGTAGTAGGATGCTCACAGGCTCAGGTGAAACCTAGCTCAATTAATATATTTTTAATTCACATCAGTCTTTTGGATAGAGCCTCACCTTTATTCCAAGGTAGCAGTTTCAATTGGAGTAGGCTGCTGGGGACGTATTTTCAGGGCAGCCGAGCTTTTGAAAGTAATTTAAATGACTTAAGCAACGTTCTGTTTCAATTATGTGTGGACTCAGTCCTAGATGACTGGATTATGTGAGATTTGCTAGAACCGGTACTTAATCTGAAAGTTCCTGTGACTTGATTTCTTATTGCGCCTGGGCCGTTTCCTTTGCTAAACTGTCTCTTCGGGGTTATCAAAGCCTCCTTACCTAACCGCTCACTTAATTCCTACCATTGACTTTGTTTACAACACTTGATTTCATTTACTCTCTTTTTCATTGATTCTAACTTTTCATGAAGCAATAGAGAAGTTTCTTTCCTTCTCCAAACCAATTCTTTGCTTTTACTGTTTTGAAGTGAATCCTGTTTGAATTGAATTTCTAAAATATCAGATAGACTGATACTCATGGGTAAGTATAAAATCAGAGGACATGGTCACAGAAACATTATTTTGGTTATCCAAAAAGTAGATTATCCAGCCCTGTGAGACCTTTCAGTAGTACGCATCTTTGAGTGGTCTATAATTAGGAATTTGCATACAATTATAAGAGTTTAGTTAGATAGTTACCTCCACCCACCAGTAAATGACACAAATCATTTGCTCTAAGATGTTGGCGGAGGCAGTAGTAGTGAAGGTGGCTGGGGTTCATTATAAAGACCTTTGGTTAAAATGAAGCTTGCTGGCCTTGCTGTAGGTAGAATGTTTCTTCAGGTGACTTCTTGGCCACACTGCCTGTTCCCTGAGGGCCAACATTACCTCTCATGATTATTTGGTACCCCATCACCTTAAACAAAGGACTAGGCATTCAATCCACTTAAAGGGGGCATTTCAAGCTCTCATCTTGAGTTTTAAGAAGTCTCTGCATTTTATATATAAATATACATGTGTATATAATTATACACATTATGTTGAGTGTAAAGTCGTCCCTAAATGACAACCTATAAGCTTGTTGGGAAAATGAACAAGAAATTAAGCACAAAAGCTTGTATCTCATCAATTCAGAATTTTCAGTAATTTGACTATGGCTGTATCTTTGTACTATTTGCGAAAAATGTTAAAAGCTACTCTTTGATAGGAATAGATTGGAAGAGGACATAGGGCAAGAAATATTGGACCTGAGTAAGAACCACAAAATTCTTTTAATCATTTAAAAACAATTGTTTATATGCCAAAAATCAGTGTATTGTTTATAAACATCATTGTTCAAAGTGGGTTTGGGATGACCTTTAATGAACAATACGTTAAACGAATTCAATCATTCTCTTCTAAAGTATTATCTAGTTAGATTTCCAGTATTTTAAATGATTCTTCTCCCAACTGGCTTGACATAATGAAATTTTATGTGTTTTTAAATAGGTCAAAGACATTTGATGGCTTCTTACCTATTTAATCAGTTGTTTTTCCTTTTCTTTTTTCTTCCTTTGGTCCCTTGCATCCATTTTACTGTTTAGTTTTTGGAGGAGAGTCACAGTCACAGGTTTTGATTCTAAGATGATAAGACGCAGGGGGCTTCTAGTAGAAGACGTAGTAGTCAGCAATAAATCCAGAAGTGAACCATCAAACAGACTAATTGTCACAGCCTTCTTCTTTGCTCTCTAGGGTTATCCTGGATGGACAGTCTTTCCTGATTTTAGTAACCCAGATTGTACTGAGTGGTGGGGAGAGCAGCTCAGTGAATTTCATAAAACTCTGGAGTTTGATGGCGTGTGGATTGTAAGTTGTTTTTCCAGGATCAAACTTCTCTTGGAAACGCATATTCCAAGTTGTGAGATAAACTGAACAGTTTTCTTTCTTGACATAGTGGTATTTAAAATCCTTTTACTTAATGCTGAGTTTATATGCAGTAAATTGGACCTCTCAAAACCTTGGATTTTAATTCTGGATCTGCTACTGATCAGTTATATCCTTTTGATAAAATCCTTTGCTTTCTCATGGGTTTAGCTTTTTCCTCCATTTATTGCATTTTAACTTAAAAACACTGTCTTATTAGGTGCTATCATTGCTCTTGTCACACTGATTCATGTAAAATTTAATCATTAGAGAATAATTTAATGAACCCCTTTTACTTTTTAGATGGGGATAGCTGGTGGGGGTATTTCTTGGAAATTTAAAAAATTAACTCTTTTTCAGCAGGATTAGGCATCACTTATTTTTAATCCATTTTAAAGAAATAGATATGATATTAATTATATATCTTCTTCTTGCCCTACACTGAGTGGAATAAAAGACAGGAGAAATTATAAAGCACAAATATTACCCTATCTTATGTTCTTTAAAATAATATTAAAATAATAACATCAACAATAAAACCTCATGTTTATATGGCAAGAATCAGCCTTTGGAATGACATTTCTGAGTTAACTGTTTGAAATCAACGTATAAAAGGTAAAATGTGCCTGATATCATTTAGAATTAGAAGACACCTAGATATAATCTAACGCAAAAGATGAAGCAGAAGTCAAGAAAATTCGGGGCTTCTAGTCCAGTAAACGTTACTCAGTAGCTGACTATGTATCAGTAACATTTTGCATTTTGTGTATGTTGTGTCTTTGTAGGACATGGATGAAGTATCGAGCTTTGTCCAAAGTTCTGATCACGAGTGTGAAAAGAACAACTTAAACTTTCCTCCTTTCACTCCTCGTAAGTTTTCACCTGTTTCCTAATGATGTAGGCATGAGACATGTTTAAAAGAACCTCACAGTACTCAGTATAGCCAAGAGCAATTCTGCTTCCCATTCAGGGGGCTCCCCCCGACCCCCACCAACACCCTGACCACCGTGACCACTCCCCTGCTGGAGACCTTACTGTGTTGTTTGGTCTCTGATTGACTTTTTGCTGCCCTAATCCAAGGGCAAGCATCCGGTGGGAGCCGTACCTCCCCTGGCTGTAGAGTGTTACATTCTTCCATCTTGTTCAGTGGTTCAATTTTAAATTTTATAATCAGAGAATATCAGCATATGTTAAGGTACAGACTGCCTTCCATTAAAGCGTATTTTTAAAGTCCCATTTTTAATCAAAGTCAACTTTCCAGTCCCTGATTTTGAAAGAATGTGGGGGGTGGGGGAGGGGTGGGGGAGGGGGGGAGAGGGAGAGATAATTGGAAGCTGGAAACAAATGAACCCCAACACCTCAGTGGATAAACACAATAAAAGTTTATGTTTTGCTTACATCATACGCTAATGTGTAAAGTGTAGCTCTCATCCAAGCAGTGATTCAGGGATCTAGTTACTTCCATAACCTGTTCTCCCATCCCGGAGTCCTTTGTTTCCAGTTTCCTGGGTGAAGGAGAGGGGTAGAGGGAGCCTTATGGACATGCCTGGAAGCGGGGTGTACTTAATTTCCTCACGCTCCGTTGGCTAGAATCCAATCACATAGTCTCAGCTTATTTTCAAGCAAAAGTGTGAACTAGAAGCTTGTACTCCCAGGGAGAGAACACAGGTGTGGTGAGCATCTGACCAGCCTCTGCCAGTTTACTGCTTTGTCCACTTCACGTGAACCCGTGGATCAAGGTTTAGCTATTTCTTTAGTCCCTTTTGGTCACTGCAGGAGTGGAGACCTTTTTTAGGAGGAGTCTTGATTTCAAATCATTTAACTTTTTGCAGATTCTACTATTTGCTTCTCTGGCTTATTCTTTATTCTTTGCTCAGCCTATGTTCCCCCCATTTTTTTTCTCTGTGGATCAGCTTATTGTCTTTCCCCTTTAATCTCTTAATCTTCTTCTTAGCCAAAACTGAGGCTTTTTTTCCCTGCAGAAAACTGCAGTCCCATCACCTTCTGCCTGCTTCTGTCAAGCACCCCATCCCCTACCTGCCAGCACTTTGTCTACCTACGTATGACCAGCCGCTTTGCCTCGTAGCTGGTCTGCGTCTCCCACTTTGAGGACTGGACAGTATACATTAGTATGGCAAAGATTTAGATGAATCAACTATGACCCTGGGAAAATTTTAGTGTCTTTTCTTATAATTGAAGTAGTTGTGAATCTCATTCCACAGTCTGAACTGTGCCAGAGACAGTGTTTTCTTTACGCAGTGTAATTCAACTTAATTTCTGACTCCAAACCCTGATTCTGTCGGGCTGATGGGAAGAAACTCCACCTCAGTGTTTCTTGGTTTCACGGCTTTCTCTCATTATGCCCCATACTGAGGTCCTATGTACAGGCGAGGCTTTGTGAAGGAGGGCAGGTCTGGCCCCCAGTCATTTATTGGTCTTCACGAAAGGGGAAAAAGCAATTGCAGGTCACAAGGCAGAAAATGTTGGGCATTTTAGGCACAAGAAAGAGAAAGTACAGTTATAATAGTAATTTCTAGAGGCAGGATCTGAATTTTTACTCATGAAGCCACTCAAATGTCTTATCTCCTTTTTTCTTTTAAAAAGTCTAACTGGGGTTCGTTCGAATGCCTATGAGAGTGAAAGTTCCTTTCTCTGCTCTCATGTCTGTTCTCAATTCTTCTTGACTAAATAGATGTAGGTAAATGTGGGTGTTTTGCTTATAGCTCATCTCAGGTCAGCTTTTGCTCTGAACAGGTTGCTCACCGTTCCACTAGCCTCCACTCAGCAGCACTCTTTGTGGGCTCATGGAAATGCAAATTAATTTTAATGATCTCTCTCAGCATAGGCTCCAAGTAGGAGGTAGCATTTAAAATCTGGAAAGGATTGTGCCAGGTGGGGATGGCTGGGGAAGCAGTAACCAGGAAGCAAAGGCTTGGATAGTTACCTTGTTACATTTGGGTGATGGGGACGAGCCTGACTGCCGGGTATTTCCCTGCAGGAGTCCTGGACCGCTTGCTTTTTGCAAGAACTCTCTGCATGGACACAGAGTTTCACTGGGGCCTCCACTACGATGTGCACAGCCTGTATGGCTACTCCATGGCCAGAGGCACAGACTCGTAAGCACTTGGTTTTCCCTCTAATTCCAGATTTGGGGAGGTGGGATGTGAAAGGTTTCTCTTGTCTTCTGTGAATGTATTTTTCAAATATTTGTTGTGGTTATGGAATATGGGAACTTAGATCTTACAGGCTACTTAGAGGTTTTCTGTTTTCTTTTCTTTTTAACTGGAGGTACTGGGGATTGAACCCAGGACTTTGTACATGCTAAGCACGCACGCTACCACTGAGCTACACCCCCGCCCTCCCAGAGGTTTTCTCATATACCCCCTTGATTTCTGGGCAGAATTATTTTTAATTGGCTTGTGACTAAGGGACTTCATTATTTCAAAGATAGTAGTAGACACTAACATGCAAGGGATTTAGAGTCCCCCAGATTGAATTAGTCTGTGCTTGGGTCCTATGACTGACTGCCAGAGTCGCCACACTAGGGTTGCCTGATTTAGCCAATAAAAATACAGGATGCCCAGTTAGATTTGCACTGGGCGTATATATACGAAAATTATTTATTGTTTATGTGAAATTCAGGTTTCCCTGACTGTCCTGTATTTATCTGGCACTGCTACACCACACCTCCTGGCTTCCTTCCCCTGGCCCCTACACTGCCTACTCCAGTCTCCCCTCAATTCTCCCCTCCGCCCCAAGACACAACGCCCGCCAGCAGCAGCAGCAGCAGCAGCGCCACTCATTATGAATGTCTAACAAAGAGACAGTCTTTTTCATCCCTTGCCACATGGATGTTTTTGCTGATGACTTTGCACATTGAGGAATCGTTCCCCACAAACTCCCTCTGCCAAGTTCCTTCCTTGGAAAGTGGTAAAGTACAATCATTATACCTAATGGAGCAAGAAATTCAGGGCTAAGCTTAAGGAGATCCTAATATTAGATTGGCAAAACAGCCAAGGAAACTAAAGTATTCAAAGCATTGCTGGGGGACGTCCAGTGGCTTATGAAAGAGTGTCTTAGTCTTCTTCCGTTTCTTTCCTTTTGCTCTGGTGTTTCTAGAACTCCACGGTGGGGAGTGGAGCAGGCCGACTTTGATGTGCTTCTGGGATGGTTCTCAGCCCTTTTCTTACTCGACTGCCCTGCAGTCCACAGCATCACTGGCCGCTCCTTTGAAACTGCGCTCCTTTGGTTCTCGAGACACCATCTATTCTGTCACTCCTGCTCTCTTCCCAGCTGCCCTTTCTCAGCCTCCAGGTTTGGATCTTTTTCATTTACTCTGTCACTATTGATAAATCTTAGGGATCAATTCTCAGGCTTCTCCTGGTTCTTACTATAATTTATTCTGATGATTTCTGAATCTATAGTTCTAGCTTAGATCTCTCCCTGATTTTCAGACCCAGATACCCAAAACTACCTCTGACCTTGAATTGACTGTCTTATAGTACTTCCAATACCATTCACCTTACTCTCTTACCTGTTTCTGTCCAGCCTCCACACTCTGGCTACTCATCTTTGAAACTGTTAAATTCCCCATCGATGGTAGCAATACCATCTCCATCACCCAGATTTCCAAGTGAGAAACTTGTTACCATCCTTGAGTTCTTTCTTTCTCTCACACCCTCACATGCAATCAGTCTTGGATCCTTTTGATTCTAAAACATTTCTATAACCATCTCCCTTTTTTCCCCACTGAGTCTTCTTAATTAAGGTCATCATCATCGCTCATAGAAAGCATCACACCACTCCCATGACTACTCTCCTATCCCTGACTTC
Source organism: Camelus ferus (assembly GCF_009834535.1). NCBI lineage: Eukaryota > Metazoa > Chordata > Mammalia > Artiodactyla > Camelidae > Camelus > Camelus ferus. Next base: position 18,081,377 of record NC_045702.1, read on the forward strand.
AGCTTTATCTCTCACTAATCTGTCTTCTATTCTTGCTACTCAAAGTGTGGTCCAAGGACCAGCACCATTAATGCATCGCCTGGAAACATATTAGAAATGCAGCATCTTGAGCCTCACCCTACACTTTGGAAATCAGAATCTGCTTTCAACAGGATCCTCAGGTGTATTGAATGTATGTTAAAGTGTAAAAACCACTGCTCTGTGCTTCAGTCAAAGTGAGCTTTCTGAATCACAGGTCTGCTCATTTCAGTCCCCAGCGTAAAATTACTCATGGCTTGGTATTTTCAATGCCTACAATAAAATCCACTCACCTTAGCAAAACCTGATTGGTACTTTGTAACCTAACCCTTTCTTCAACTCTTTCTCTCCTCTTTGCCACTCCTCCTATCTTATGCTCTGGGAGCCTATGACTGCTTATTTCCCCCAAATCACACGCTGTTGATCCTTCCATCTCTTTGCACGTGCTGTTCTCCCTGCATGGGATGGCCTTCCTTGCCCTGTCCGTTGTGCAAACCTACACTTATCTTTAAAACCTCACCTTGGGTGTTATTTCTAGAAACCTTGCTGACAATCCTAGGGAAACATTCTTTCCTCTCTTTCTGCTACTTTTGTTAATATTGCAATATGCTTAATATGCAAAACGCTTATAATTTTTAGCTATTCTTTTCTTTTCTTGCTGGCCTGTAAAGTTCTTGAGGGCAAAGTCCCCTGTATCCTTAGCCTGAGGAGTAGAGCGTGAACTAAAGCCACGGCTGCTGAATGAACACCTGGCCTGAGAAAGTGAAGAAGGGCAGGACGGGCCCCCAGGGACCTCATTCTAGAGGCGGAGATTGTGCACATTTTGTTTTCTAGCACCATTTTGCCCTGATGACTTTGTAGTAATGCTGGATTACCCAGGGCAGAGAGAATCCTTGTCTAGTAAATGCAAAAGTTTTTATTTCAAAGAAAGAAAAGTTTCAAGAAGGACACACATTTCTGATTGCTATCTTGTCTTTTCTGGCTTGTTTCTCTTCCTCTACCTTTCCTGGGACAGAAGCTAGATGAGTAAGACCCAATTTCTTCATCTTTGAAGTGAGAGACCTGGTTTAATGTTTTCTGCAATCCCTTCCTATTCTGATCTACTTGGACTGTTAGATGCATCTGTCTAAGAGCAGAAGGTGGGAGGGAGGGTAGGTAAAGAGTTGGTGTGACACAGGAAGAATTAGGAAGGACACGAGGAGGGAAAGAGAGTTTACATTGCTTTATTGCTAATATCTCCATGTGGCAAAGTGCTATAACATTGTGACGGGGTTGATTAATACATTCTAAGAGCTGTGGTTAATAGTTAAAAGGCAACTATGACTGAGAAAGTAGTAGGTGCCCCTCCAGCTTCCCTGGGTCAGGCAAAATGGCCTAAATTCCCAGAGAACAGTGGAAATAAGTATAACTTGGCCTTTGGGCATGAGGCAGAGTTGGCTAAAAACAAATCACTCTTCTTTATCCACTCATCCTTTGAACGACATTTAAGCTGTTTCCACGCCTTGGCTATTATAAATAGTGCTGCTAAGAACATTGGGGAGCACGTGTCTTGGATAAACTGATAAAGAAGATGTGATATATACATACAATGGAATATTACTCAGCCATAAAAAGAATGAAATAATGCCATTTGCAGCAACATGGATGGACCTAGAGGTTATCATATTAGGTGAAGTAAGTCAGACAGAAAAAGACAAATGTCATATGATATCACTTATATGTGGAATCTAAAAAAATGATACAAATTTTATTTACAAACCAAAAATAGATTCTCAGACATAGAAGACAAACTATGGTTACCAAAGTGGGAAGGGATAAATTAGGAGTTTGGGATTAACAGATTCACCCTACTGTATGTAAAATGGATAACCAACAAGGACCTACTATATAGCACAGGGAACTATATTCAATTTCTGTTATTAACATATAATGGAAAAGAATTTTTTAAAAAAGTATGTATATGAATAACTAAATCACTTTGCTGTACACCTGAAACTAATATTGTGAATCAACTACACTTCAGTAAAGAATAAAATTTAAAAAGTAAGTCTTTCACTCAGTGGGATCTGGGCATCAGGGAGAACTGAAGTCTTAGATCTGATGAATATTTGGCTCCATCTGAACTGGAAGTGTAGTTTGGGGGAAGCGGTTCCTGATCTACCCAAAGAATGAAATTCACCTCCCCCTAGGCTGAAAGCAGAAAATCAGATCCTTTCAGAGATTGGGACCTAACCATAAATAGACCAGACTTGAGGGGTGGGAAAGAGAAATTTAAGGATCTCTGAGTAAGATTTTACCTTTGAGCTGGAAAACAAAAGACTTACCTCGTCTATGTCAGCATAGTGGCCTGCTTCTAAATAAACTGTAACATCAAATAACCTCGTCCCTGGTTCAGTTTCACATTATAAGCTGCATGTGTTTCTTTCATGATTGATGATTGTGGAGGGCAATAAACCCTGTAGCCAGCCGCCATAAAGACAAAGTATCTGCCAGTCTCTATCAAAGGAGAAATGAGGGTAAGCGTTGAAGGGTGAGTCCTCTTCTCCAACCTACCCCCATTTTGGGGGGGTCATTAAAGCATCGGCATGGAGCACTTTGCTTTCAGAAACCAGTCTTCTAATTCAGAATTTTCTCCTTTTTTGTTGGTTATAAGTCATTTCTGCATTTTTAGACTCTCCATAACATCCTTAGGACTTTGAAGTGGAGAAGCCTTGGGAGCTGTGATGATGTCTGTGAGGAATTACCTGGGGCCTGGTGATGCACTTTTCCCAGGCCCTGTACTGGAAGGAAAGACAGAAGAGCTTGCTCGCAAAGAGCTAGCAGCAGTGGCGGCTCAGAGGGCACCATCCTGTAGTTGTATGACTGTTCACTTTTGGAATCCAAAGGAAGGTGTGAACTGTTTAGTGTGAAAGGACAAGGGAGGAAGAGGCATTTTAGTAAAGTACCTAGGTAAACGGGTGTGCAGAATAAATGCCAGGAAAATAGCCTACATCTATCTTATCCCACCAGTCCCCCCATCCTAAAGCAATTACCTTTCCAAATGATATGTTTTTAATTCCTTTGTTTTCCTTTATATATAATTGTACTTGGTATGCCATGTATTATATGTAATACAGTTAAACTAGTATTTTATATTTCGGTTGTTTTTAACTTTACAAAGAGTATCATATGTCATCTTTTGAGATTTACTCATTCTAACTAATATTATTTTGCATAGATTACAATTTTCTAACACTGGGAATTGCTAATAATGAGTTCTGAAGTTTCAGAGGAATCTGGGTACCTGAAGCCCAGCTGGTGTACAGACTCTCTTTTTAGACCAATGGCAAGTACAGGGTTCCAACCTGAGCTGGTGTTGTGCTGATGGGATTGTCAATGGGCAGCAAGCCAAGGAACCAAGGGACACGGGAAAAACTTTGTGTAGAGGGAGAAGATGGGGCCAAGAACCCAAAGCCTGGTTCCAGTGCATTGTCGACCCAAAAGGCAGAGCACAACCAGATCCAACGAGATAGAGAGAACTTAATCAAGAGAACAGGAGCCTAGAGAAACTCCTCGGTGGACTGGACTGTGGAGATCTGTACTGTCATGTTGTGAGATCTGAAACTATCCAAAAGTGAGAAAGAAGCTCTTAAAAACACTGAACTGTTTTGCTGATTCATGGTATTTTGATGTTTTTTCTGAGTTTGATTGGAAAGCCCATTACTGCCCTTGGTACAGGTGAGTCCTCAACACGCACAGCTCACTTCACACTTAGTCGGCGGTTTTCCCTTTCAGGGCCATGGAGAAAATCTTCCCCAGTAAAAGAAGCTTCATCTTATCCCGTTCTACTTTCGCTGGATCTGGCAAATTTGCTGGTCATTGGTTGGGGGACAATGCGGCCACGTGGAATGATCTCCGATGGTCCATCCCTGGTATCCTTGAGTTCAGCCTCTTCGGCATTCCCATGGTGAGTTTCACTCCCAACCAAGGAGCTTCCATCCTTCATCCTTTGACATTGTTTTCATTACCAGTCTTTGAGGGTGTCTGAAAGCTAGTATATCTCACTGTCATATGTATAGGAAAAACCAATTTTTATGTGTCATATGAGTTGCCTTCTGAAGATAGGATGGCAACACTTTAACTTTAGGTTGCCATCCATGGCATCTCTGAAGCTGGGAAGCAGACACCATGTATTAGTATCACAGAAAAATTCCACCAGTAGAGCATCAATAAATAGCAAAGTATATAGAAAGTGGGAACTGAACATTGAGGAAGAGCCCTTGAAAGAACAGTCAGCCATCCTCTTGTCAGTAAGTCCATGATGCATGCTCGCTTTTTTCTCTCACGGGGCTGAAGGCTTGCCCCGAAAGCCTGGGTCTTCTTAAACATGGCAGGATGGGAATAAGAGATCCTCTTTTTCTTTATCCTATGGGTATACAGTCAATACTTTCTCCTCGCTCGCTGACCACGGTGCTTGTACGTGTGCTCATTCTCCAGGTAGGTGCCAACATCTGCGGTTATACAGAAAATGTCACGGAGGAACTCTGCAGAAGGTGGATGCAGCTTGGAGCATTTTACCCACTATCAAGAAATCACAATGGGCCTGGGTTCAGGGTAAGTTCCCCAAGAGAAGTGATGGAAAGTTCTTGGATTGTATGATCTACTTGTACTCAAAGAGGGATTGAAGAAAATCCTACACGGTGGCCCTAAGAGCAGGAGCAGGATAGATAAATCTTGGGCGATAGGCTTAAAATGCAGAGCATCGGGATGAGGGTGCGTTGGGAGCGGTACGTATATAACTGAATGGTTTTATTGTTGGAAACTCACTAAGGTTGTTAAAGTGTCTGTGGTGCTGCTGTCACTTCTGTTCCCACCTTTTATAAGATGAGACAATTGGAATCCACTGGTATTTTACTTCAGTTATTACAAGGGAACTATTCCTAGATATGGGACAGCACAGACGAAGGATTTAGGAAGGGGCACCTGAACGTTTTTTTTCACCTGTTACAATGTTCTATCTTTCTATGAACGGTTTGGGAGACCATCCCCACTGCTTTTCATGACTCATATCCTTTTCTATATATAAAGTCGTATTTCCAGTTGGGAAGTATATAGCAGTAGGTTCGAAGTCCCTCTTAAGGAGATGTTTTTGGTGATGGCAGGAGTAAGTAAGATGGGACACCCTTTTCTTTTAATGATGTCATTTGCAATTGAAATGTTTCATATTAGGCAGTTTAGCTCCTAATAGGCTCCTTAGAGTAACTTACTGATGATCATTTAAGCTCAAGTTCTTGACATTCTCCGATGACATGTCTCTAACCTGGGAAAGATTCACGGCCCAATCTTCAGAGTGTTTTATCCCGGGCTTTCCTAGCCACTGGTGATCTTGACAGAGATGAACTGTTTCTGAACTTCTAAGAAAGTGGCTGGGAGCAGGTAGGACAGGCTCACTTCCTGAGGAGATGGCCTGTGAGGACGTTATGGATAACGGCATGCAGATCACCTAGGCTGCTGGGTTACAGAGCCTGTTTTCCTTCCCTCTCGATTCGTGTGGTCCAGTAGGATGGTAATAAGAGCCACACATGTAAGTTTAAATGTAAATGTAAAAAATGAAAAGAAAAAGGAGTGATTATTCTTAGTATGTTTTATGTGACTCCATACATCCGTAACATCGTCGTTTCAACTGGCGTTTAACACGAAATATTAATGAGCTAGTTTTCTTTTCTTTTCTTTCTACTAAGTCTTCAAAATTTGATGTGCCTTTTACAGTGACAGTACATGTTGATTTGGATGCTAAATTTTCAGCAGTTGGGAGTTAAGTGTAGTTTTCCCAAAACAATAAAGTACTGTTTAATGAAAAAATATTTTACGTTAATACAATTTGTAGGGTTATATTTCAATTAGCAAAAAATAAAATTAAAAGTTTAGTTGCTCAGTCTTCTTAACCACATCTCAAGTGTTTAATAGCCGCCTGGACCATGTGGTCACCATAGTGGACGGTGTAGCTCTGACTTTCCGACTTGGAGACCAGAGTGATGGAGGCTGTGGAGTGTTACCCTCTTTGGTATTTGGCCTTGGGGTTTTCATGAACCCCACAGTGGGGGCAGAGAGTGGTCTCATGGAGTAGTTCTATGGGGGGGGGGGGATGGGCATCTTAGAGAACCAAAAAAAAAAAATTTAGACAATTGTCTCTAAAATTCATTTCCACTAATACAGTACAGGATGACAGGTCTAAATATGGTGTGTGTAACTTTCACATCTTTCAAATTACAATGAAAATGAACAAAATGACTGCCTGTCATTAATGGAACATTTCTGTTTCTGGGTCCTAAGAAAATCAAATTTCCCATCTAAAGGGTTCTTTCTTTACTCTTGGATAAAATGTGCTAAAAACTGTCTTCATGATTTTCTTTCTTTCTTTCTTTCTTTCTTTCTTTCTTTCTTTCTTTCTTTCTTTCTTTCTTTTCTTTTCTTTTTTTTTCTTTTTTTTTTTTTTACACTTTGTTATCTTGGAGAACAAATAAGAGTCCACTGTCTTTGGAATAGAGAAAATAAAACAGATTTTGATGAGGAAAACATTACAGAAAACTAGACATCAATTTTAAAATGGCAGATTTCTAAAAGTGCATGGAAAGGGAAAGATGGATTACAGATCACGGTGGTAGGCAATGTGACTCCAGGCGACAGGTTTCAAATTCTTTTCTCAGTAGTAGTACAACTTAGTTGCTATTATTTGCCAAGTGAAGTATTATGAGAAACCTCAATATATAACATAAATTGGAGCAGCTCTGGAGGGAGCAGGGCCACGCTGGCCCCCTAATCTCCATGGCAACTTCTGGGGGCTTCTTTATCACCCCGAGGCTGCCGTAGATTGGTATCGGAAGACACATGTCAAATTTAAACTCTGCCACTTGCTTGCAGTTTTACATTGGGAAACTCATTTAATCGTTAAATGTTGTTTTTCATCTATAAAATGAAGGAGCAGGAGCAAGCTCCCTGCAGTTCTGGAAATGCTTTGACATCTTCTGAGTTAAAAAAAACATGACTACTTTCATCTGCGAAAGCTTCTTATCATAAGGGAACTTTAAACAGGGGATGGAAATATTTAGTAATTGCTTACATGTGCTTCCAGGACCAGGATCCTGCTGCCTTTAGTGAAAGCAACTCGACGCTGCTGGATTCCTCCAGGCACTACCTGGGCATCCGCTACACCCTGCTGCCCTACCTCTACACCCTCTTCTACCGAGCTCACACCCAGGGGGAGACGGTGGCAAGGCCCCTCGTCCACGAGTAAGCTTCACATCATAATTTCACTTACCCTGTTAGTAGCAACAAGGGTAGTTAGGACCCTGGTGCCGTATGCCGTGCTGCTGTCCCGTACTGGAGCCTCCACCTGCCTCTCTGTTTTCCAGGTTCTACCAGGACCCAGCCACGTGGGAGGTGCACGAGCAGTTTCTGTGGGGGCCTGGACTCCTCATCACGCCTGTGTTATACGAAGTGTGTTTATAATCTAAACAACGGGGCGGGCGATCACACTTGTTCCCTTGGCTCTATGGCTGAATGAGCAGGATCCTGAGCACCTATGGCAGCATTTAAATTTACATATAAATTGAAATGATAGATTATGAAAGTTTGGAAATGAAAAAAAATAGTAATTTTTTTTCCTTTTTTATTATTCTTATTTTTTATTGAAATGTAGTCGATTTACAATATTAATTTTAGGTGTACAGCAAAGCGATTCAGTTTACATATACATTTATACCTATTACATATATTTCAGTTTCTTTTTCATTATGGCTCATTGCAAGAAATTGAATATAGCTCCCTGTGCTGTACAGTAGGTCCTTGCTGTTTATCCACCTCACATACAGTAATGTGTATCCATCAATCCCAAACTCCCAGTCTATCCCTCCCCCGCCTCTTTCCACCCTGGTAACCACAGTTTGTTTTCTACATCCGTGAGTCTGAAAAATAGTAATTCTTGATCCCACTGTTTACCAAGCAAAGCAATCTCCATTTTGCAAAATTACCTTAAAGCTTGTTTCCTTAAATGTGGGGCCATGGTACTGACAGGGGCTTTAAATGTGGTGAGTTTGGGCTGGCCACCTGCCTGTGTTTCCCTTTGACCAGGGGGGACGTGCTCATAAGGTTGGGCTGGGAAAAGAGGAGAGGCGGGGAGAGAGTCCTGGAGGGAGAGAGGCGTGCTGGGCAAGGGGAGGCTGTTACCCCGCAGTGCACGTAGGAAGGACTGCAGTCCCCTCCCTAAGTGTGATTTGGGGCAGGGGTGAGTGAGGAAGTGAAGGGGAGGTCGGAATTATACTGATCAGTATACAAACATGAGACATGGCCCCTGACTCACATCCAAGGCCCTTGGAGCTGACATTTTAGGCGCAGCCTCTCATGAGAGGTCCTGCTAACTAGCAAGTGGTCCTCCTGGAAGGCTCTCCCAGGGGCCTAGCTGCTTTAGTCTCCCCAGCATCAGATTACACAAGTAACTCAGGGGATGAACTTTCTCTGCTTCTCTCAGGAGCCTCAAAGCAAAGATAACTTAATTTCTCGGAACGGCTCTGCTTTGGGCCAACTGCCCACTCTTTCTGAGTATCTGCACTTTTACTCCTAGAATGGGATGATCCCAGCCATCTCTCAGGGTTGTTCAGATGAGCATTTGCCACCACGTGTGGAGGTGGTGTGTAAACTGTAGAGGGGTGTGCCCGGGTTGCTCATTACTGTTGTTTCCCTAGGGTCCGGGGCCCGTGAAAGCGTACATACCAGACGCCACCTGGTACGACTATGAGACAGTAAGTGAGACAGCCCTGCTTGGCTCAGAGACCCGCCTCTAGCAGAGGGAATGCTAAGGCTGCAGTCTTGGGAGCTCGGGGCAGGATGAGGGTCCAAGGTTTGACATTACGTTGCTTGTGGGCACTTTCCTGTGAAGATGGTCTTTCCAGATGTACAATGAAATAATCTGAATAACGGGTGGGTTTGTGGCAGTTTTCATTATATGAACCTGGCTATTTGCCTTATGCTCTGATAACCTTGGGAATTAAAGCCCAGTTGTGGAATCACAGCGTGGAGTAATCTGAAGACATAGAGTGGGCTGGAGTCTTGGGCAAGTCACTTCACTTTGGGCGTCTCTGTTTTTCTCTTCTTTAAAATGTCGCAGCTGAACCAGATCATGTTCAAGGTATGGTCCAAACAGCGTATTGTCTGATCTTTTTGCCTTTCTTGGTTAGAGAGAAGCCATCCAGTGGAGGAAACAATTTGTGGAGATGCTACTGCCGGATGATAGGATAGGACTTCACCTGCGAGGGGGCTACATCTTTCCCACCCAGCAGCCAAACACAACCACAGAGGTCAGGTAAGCTCCTCACTCTTCCAAGCTGTGACTGCTTAAGGGCTCCAGGGGGCAGGGTGTTACGGGAGAGACAAACAGGGACTAAAAGTGGATAAACCAAGGGAAAACATCTCCAGTCAGTAATCTTCCTCACCTCCTTTCAGAGTCAGCCCACGATTGGCATCTTAGTCTTCATTAGTGTAAATGTAGCCTTGCTTCCTCTATATTCCATTGTCTTTCACCTTTCAACTGGATCAGATTCTAAGAGTAGTCAAAATAATCATGCATGAGGACTTCCCTATGGTCAGAAATTGTCCTCAAGTAGATTCCCTTAGGCATGAGAGAATGCACATTATATAGGAGATGAGAGTTACCCGGTGGAAGTCAACATAGGTTCAAAGTCAAGAGCCAGAAAGTTTGGGTTCAAGCCTCAGCTGGACACATACCAGATGTGTTGCCATGGGCAACTTACTGCTGTGTTTCTGCTCATCATTTGTAAACTGGAGATGGTGGTAGTTCGAGGTCAACTTCTTAGAGTAACGATAAGGGTCAAATGAGATAATAGAAGTGATTTAATGTATATAAGACACTTAGAAGAGTGCTGGCCACGTGGTAGGCACAGTAAGTGCTGATTGTTAGTATTAACACAGACCCAGTTTTCAGCAGGAACTGCCTCCTTCTACCATTTTCTTACACTCATTCACTGCTAACCTCTGCTGTCTACCCACGCCCTACTTCCGCGTTTTCATGCAGGGTCAGTATCCACTCAGTATCTGGGATTGACTCAGGTTGTCTGTCTCTGGGGCATGAAGGAGGCTGGTTCAACATCATTCTATCTCTTCTTCATTCTCTGAAACTGAGAATTGCTTTTTTACAGTCGGAAGAATTCCCTGGGACTCATTATTGCCTTGGACTATAAAAGAGAAGCCAAGGGAGAGTTGTACTGGGATGACGGTGTATCTAAAGGTAGACGTCCTTCGGGTGCCATCACTATGGTTCTTCATGAAAATTAGTCTCTGCAGGCTGCCCAGTATGGTACTAACCCTCTTATCACTGATGCTTATTTCTGTAGCTTAGCATCAATTTATTCTTAAAGTTTGGTTAGCCAAGCACATGCATTAAAACAGATTTCAAATGAGCAACTCGTATGGTATTAATCTACCAAAGCAAAAGACATTATTGGATTTAGTTTCCTTATTCTTTTCTCTGGGGGTCACTATTAATACCAAATAATAGTACATTTTGTTAGTAGATTTGGAAGATACTGCCTTGGTTGCTATTGAGTGGTAAGTGTCTAATTAGTGGAGGGAGTTTTTCCACTATAAGATTTCCATGTAAGTACCCCCCATAAGCTTACGGTCTCACTATGTAAGAATCCTGCCCTGCATAGACTTAGCACTTATTAATATCCATTGACTATTATTACACTGTATGCAGGGCAGATAAAGATGAATAGGACAATGACATTGCCCCAGAGGGAGTCCTGGTCCAGCAAGACAGCTACAGTGTGCATGTGGATAACCACAAATGCAAGTCAAAATGCTTTAAATGCCAACAATATGGTACCCCAAAGTGCCATGGAGTTCAGAGGAGGGAGCAGTTACTGTGGGTTGAAGTGGCCCCGGAAATCTCTGAGGAAGTTTGCAGAAACAGGTGGGACTTGGGTGAGCGGAACTAAATGGCAAAGGCGTTCGTTCCTAGTGAAGAGAAGAGCAAGTCTGCACGGCTGCTCGCTTCCTGTAGTAACGAGCCCTCCTCCATCTTTCTCTTTTAGACGCTGTAACTAAAAAGAATTATACTCTGTATGATTTTTCTGTCACCTCTGTAAGTACTGTTTTTGAGGTACTCACCATGCATGTTCTTTTCTGTGGCAGCTTTTTGAGTTTTTGGTTTGCTGTATGTGCTTGGTCATGTGGACTAGGGACAGTGCCTCACTTGCTGTGGTCCCAGAAAGGATTAACATTAAAATGAAAGTTTTTAATCTGTGGCAGACACATAAGCCTATAGAAAATTGCTATGAGTTCAGTGAAGAACTTATTTTTTTCCGAAACAAAAAATCATTGAGTTTTATGTGATGAGTCTTGGCTTCCAAGATGAGTCCTTACTTGAGGGGGCGCAGGTGGGTGGGGGATGTGCGTGGGGGGTGGTGAGGTGTTCAGTGCCTTTTTGAGGTTCTTCCATAACAGCCTTCCTTTCCAGCCTCTAAAACTTGGCTGTGGGAACAGGTATTCAGTGGTGGTTTTGAGAGGTTGGGAGGTGCAGAACATCACTTTGCCCATCTTAGAAGTCTGACTGTGCACGGGCAGAACTGTCTTTGGTGGGGATCTCTCTCCCCCACTTCTCCTTTCTTTTAAATTCATATTGCTTTTTAAATTACAGTTTTCATTTTGACATAATTACAGAGCCCCATGCAGTTGTAAGAAATAATACAGAGTGTCCTCTTGTACTCTTTACCCAGCTTCATGTATAGGAACATCTTTAAAACGATAGTACAGTTTTACAAGAACATTGACGCCGGTATTATCAAGATACAGAACATTTCCATTGTAACCAGGATCCTTCCTATTGTCACACTTACGTGTCTCCCCACCCTGACCTCTTCCTTAGCTCCCAGAAACCACTCATGTGTTCTCCATTTCTGTAATTTTGTCCTTTCAAGAAGGTTATGTAAATGTAATCACACAACATGCAACCTTGGGGACTGACTTTTTTTCGCATAGCGTAATTCCCTCAAAACTCATCCAGGTTGTTGCATATCAAAAGTCTTTTCCTTTTTATTTCTGAGGAGCATTCCAAAATACAGATGGCCACCTTTTGTTTAACCATTCTCTGAATAAGGGTACCTGGGCTATTTCCAGCCATGGGCTATTACAGATAAAGCTGCTATGAACATTCATGGACAGGTTTTTGTGTGAACACAGGTTTTCAGCTGTCTGGGATAAATGCCCAAGAGTGCAGCTGCTGGGTATTATGTAAGTGCGTGTTTAGTTTTATAAGAAACGGCCAAACTCTTTTTCAGAATGGCTGAACCATTCTACATTCCCAGCAACAATGCGTGAGTCACCCAGTTTCTCTGCATCATAACCAGCATCTGATGTTAATTTTTTTTTTAATTTTAGCCATTCTGATGAAAGTGAAGCAATATCTCATTGTGCGACATTTAATTTGTATTTCTCTGATGTTTAATGATGTTGGCCATCTTCTCATGTGCCTTTTTATTTGCCGTCTCTATTCTCTTAGGTAAAAGGTCTATCCAGTTCTTTACCCCACTTTCTAATTGGATTGTTTGGCTTATTTTTTTCTTCAGTTTTGAGAATTCTCTCTATGTTAGAAAATACTCTCTTCTTGGATATATGGTTTGCAAATTTTTTTTTTTCAGTCTGTAGACTTCTCTTTTCATCCCCTTCACACTGTCTTCCACAGGGCAAAAGTTTTCATTTTGATGGGTCTAATTTATCATTTTATCCCATTTATGGACCATGGTTTTTGGTGTCTGGTATAAGAACTCATTCTACCTTTGATCTTCAATATATTCTCTTATTTTTTCTTAAAAGTTTTACAGTCTTATCTTTTACTTTTAAGTTTACTATCTATTTTGAGTTAATTTTTATATAAGATGTGAGGTAGGGATGAATTTCATGTTTTGCCAACAGATGGCCAATGGCTCCAGCACCATCTGTTGAAAAGGCCATCCTTTCTCCATTGTACTGCTTTTGCAAAAAATCAGCTGGGCATATGTCTGTGGGATGTCTGATCTTTTTAAACATCAAAATGTCCCTTTTTGTCTTTAGTCTTCAGTTCCACTTCCTTTGTCATAAGTCAACTTTGTCTCTTTTGAACTGTGTTTCCCTGAATAAGTTACCTAATTTATCTGGGCTTCAGTGTCCTCATCTGAAGAATGGGGATCATTACAGCCTCAACCTCATAGTTTGCTGTGGGAATTGAATGATATAATATGTGTAAAGTGCTTAGCACAGTTCCTGGCACACAGGAAGCATTCATAAATTTTAGCTACCATCATTATCATTAAACTAAAAAGAAATAATTATTTGGGCACCATTTTGTGTGTATGTGTATGTCTGTGCCTTGGTGAGCCCATGAGTCTCCGTGTGTACTTGGGTCTTTTGTTTGCTTTTTGAGTACCTGTCTTGTCTGCTTGAAAATTCCATGATGTCAGGAATATATTTTCTGGGTAACAGAACCAATAATTAAACAGTAAACCAAAGCAAACACAAAATATGACTGAAAGATTTAGGACTGTTAAGAGTCATGGTTGACAAATTCCAGGAGGACCCATCACTTGGCTCCATTTTGAACCTCAGAAGTAAAGGATACACCTTAGATCTCAGACAGAAAGATATTGAGTGGTATTTGGGCACAATCAGAATGTGATACACCTGGTCTCTAAACTGACTTTTCTCCCCCTCAGAACCGTCTACAGGCAAAGATTATAAATGATATTTATATGGACCCCAACAACCTGAAATTTACAGATATTATAATCTTGGGAATGGACAAGCAACCTACTGACTTTATCGTCTTCCATAATAATGCCGCCACCTCCATTTCAAATGTTGTCTACAGTAATTCAACAAAGGTGGGATATAGTTCCATCCTGCAGGGCCCCTGCAGAAAGCCTTGGCCTGAGATTTCGACAGCCAGCTCTCCCTTGCTCTTTTGACTTTGGGTGGTCCCAGAGACAAGCAGCTTGCTGGGAGACCACAGGGAGGATGCAGAAGGAGAAACATGTACATGTTAAATATGGACACTTGAGCTTTATTGGTGTTAGAACTCTGAAAAAACCAGAAGGAGTCGGGACCTTGAAGGAAGGCAGATCTTCTCTGGGCAAATTTAGAAGTAGACACGCTGACCCAAGATGGGATACAATAAAAATACGAATCATCACATTGATTCTGGAGAGTATTTACACCTGTGTTTTCTCATTTAAGTTACAGACTTTCTTTGAGACACTGTTGATACTTTTCCTTAGTGTTTTAAGCTATTTTTATACCATCACAGAAAATGGGAGTTTAATAAAACACAAGGGGCAATCTGGTTTTGTTCTTATGGAAGATTCCCTTACATGATAATCTCTGACAGAAGATTCCAATTGTTGGTTGAATATTTCAAGCACTGGGAAATTCTCTGTTTCTTAGGGCAGCCCCTCCATTTTTGACGACAGATATAGCAAAGGACAAGAGTTTGGTTTTTAGGATTAGGCTGGATAGGTTCTAATCCTAGCCCTCCTGTGCTTTAGCTGTGAGATCTTGGGCAAAGCACTAAACCTCTCTGAACCTCAGTGTTCTGTTTTGTAAAATGGAGATAGCCTTGTTATTCACAGCATAGGATTGCTTTGTGGGATTAATAGAGATAATGCGTATAGAATAGTTATCACAGTGCTTGACCCATATAAATGCTGAATAAAGCTAAGCTATTGTTATTACTAACATTATTATTAAAACGTGTGAGCATCATATCCAGGAGGCAATAAATCTGAAATGAAGCCCTGCCTGTGATCTGCACTCCTTAACATGATCAAAGATCTTTCCATTCAATGTTCCACAGTGACTCCATGAGGTGGGAAAGGTCAGGAGTAAGCCAGGGCCATTTTCCTGGCAGGGAGATCAAAAGCCCCAGAGGAGAAAAAAACAATATTACAAATCCTGTGGCAAAGTGGGGTTGGACGAAGTGCTAGCTGTCCCCCGACCGACTTCCAGACCGTCAGGAAAGGACATCGTCTGGGTGGTTCCACCTCACCTGTCACCTGTGGCTTCTTGTCTTTCCTCAGGTGGTGAGCATCACCGATCTTGAGGGACTGGTACTAGGACAAGAATTCTCCATTGAGTGGAAGCTTCCTGTTAGTGACCTGGAGAAGTTCGACTGCTACCCTGAGGAGCCTGCTGTCTCCGAGGAGAGGTGCAGGCAACGGGGATGCCTTTGGGAGGTAAAGATCAGACGCAGACGACGCGGTGAACAGGAAGTTGTAAAAAGTGCCTCACAAGTAATTAGGCACCTAGGAAACACTTTTCAAATGCTGATAGGTTGAATGGTAATCATTCTTCAGGAAGAAAATGATTCCATGCCAACCAATGAATTATTTTGTCAGTTTCGTGTGTTAGGTGGTCAGTGTTTCACTCAGGTTTCCTGAGTCAGGAAGAACTCATGGCCACTCTAGCTCTCTTTCCTCCAACCATGGCATTTAAAACCCTACTTGTTTTTTAGTTTTTTTGGTTTTTTTGAACATAGCAATAATACACTGGGAAGGCATTGAGTATTTTAAGTCATTTTTTTTTCAACTATTGAAGAGTCCAAGCAGAAAGGTCAGACTCTTTCTCTCCATTTGAAAAATAGAGAGAATGAAGGCCAGAGAAAATAAGTGAGTTTCTCAAGACCACTTGAGGGGCAGTGGGGACACCGGGAGCAGAGCCCAGCCTTAGGATCCCAGTCTCCAGACCGGGCGTCCAGCTGACACGTCACTCCTCACCTGTTAGAGGAGGCCAGTGTGTGTCCTGCGTTTTCAGATGGATGCACTCATTTGCTTCCATGACAAAGTACCACAAACTGGGGGACTTAGCACAACAGAAGTTTATTATCTCAGGGTTCTGGGTGCTGGAAGTCTGAGGTCAAGATGTCAGAGAGTTGGTTCCTTCTGAGGGCTGTGAGGGAAACTCTGTTTTGTGTCCCTCTCCTGGCTTCTGGTGGTGTGCTGGTCATCTTTGGGGTTCCCTGGCTTGTAGAGGCATCACCTGGTCTCTGCCTTCATCTTCATACGGTGTTCTCCCTGAGGGTGTACAAATTTCCCCTTTTAATCAGGATCCAGTCATGTTGGATTAGCCCTATCCTGATGAGCACATTCAGCTCGATCATTTGCAAAGATCCTATTTCCAAATAAGGCATCAGGTGCCTTATTCACAGGTACTAGGGGTTAGGACTTAACATCTCTTTGGGGGAACGGAATTCAACCCACAGGAATGGGCATGGTATAAGAGACAGTCTGCGTTGACCACCTTCTTGAGTAACTAGAGCCTCGCAGTGGGGTGTCAGAGGCTGACAGAGAATTCCTCCTCTTGTTCCAGCCCACAACTGTCCCTGGCGTGCCCACCTGTCACTATGACACCATCCCTAATTATGCTGCCAGTAACATTCAGTACCTGCCTACGGGCATCACCACAGACCTTTCCCTCCTAACGGCTCCTGAAGCAGCACGCGCGGCGGCACCGCCTCCATCATCGCAGGGAAAGCTCCTCCCACCTGCAGCTGCAGCAGCCGCCGCCTCTGATCCTCTCTCTGCAGAGATCAGCTTTCTCCGCCTGAGTGTGACCTACCACACAGAAAACACACTGCAGTTCAAGGTAAGCCCAGTGTTGCCGATTCGGATCCCCAAAACGAAGTTCTTAACTTAAGCTCCACGCAGTCACCTGAAACACCTTTCAGTCCAAACCTCTCGTTTTACACATGGGGCTGCTGAGGTCCAGAGAGGTGAAGGTCAGAAAGTTAGGCCGGACTAGAGCTGGGATGTGACCTTGGATCCACCAGGCTGGTGAATTTCCTATCAGGATGAGTGCACTAAGTCATGAACATCCTCGAAGAATCATCCCTTAGCCCTGAGAAGTGTGTCTGCTTTGCAGGAAGTCAAGTTAGTGGCATTAACCCACTTCCAAGTTCAGAGTTACTTCTCTAGCAGTGGTTCTTAAACTTTAGCTTGCATCAGAATCACCTGTGAATCTTGTTAAACGTCAGATTGCTGCGCCTTATCCCCCGGGTTCCCAGCCCGAGGATTTGCATCTCTAGCAAGTTTCCAGGTGGTGCTGATGCTGCAAAAGCAGGGGCCACACCTTGAGACCCACTGTTCTGCTCCAGTAGAAACACAGTGCGAACCACCTAAGTTTTCCAACAGCCGAATTTTTAAAAATGGATTTGAAAAGTAACCAAGCGAAATTAATTTTAATAGCACTTCATTTACTCAGTATACTAAGATATTATCATTTTCCAATGTCATCCAAATACAGTTATCAAGAGAATTTAATCACATTAAGTCTTCAAAATTTGCTGTGTGTTTTGAGACAGTGAGTCTCAATCCAGACAACACATGTGGTCGTGGAGACCACCTTGGACAAGCTCAGCTTTGGACACCGCTTTTCACACTTGAATGTTTGAAGAATCACCCTAGGGATCTTGTGAGAATGATTCAGATTCAGAAGGTCTGGGGTGAGGCCCAAGATTCTGCAGCCCCAGCAAGCTCCCAGGTGATTCTGCTTAACGTCGTGAAACATTGTGGAAGCTGCTTTTGGTCTAAGAAATGGTTTTGAGAAGCAAGGCTTTAGACAAAACTTGTCTAATACGTGAGCTACTAATATGAGGAAGAGGATGCCTGCTCATGTCAGATACTCCCCAGCCTTGCATAACACTTTTTACTTCTCATTTTTCCCACACATCAGACCTGGTAGGTAGGTAGGAACTAGTGGTAGGTGCAAAAGGCCAGTCTTAGGGAAGGAGATCTGCACGAAGTCTGGAAGCTCCAGCAGGAAGAAGATCTGAGTCCATGTGAAAGCTCAGTTCTCTAATTTCTAACATTCACACACGTGCTCACACGTAAACAGTCACATGCACATACATGTTTGCATACCACACACTCATAAACATACACACACACACACACACACACATTCTATCCATGAGATTCTATACCCTTATATCATGAATTTTTGGAGGACGTGCCCTTGCTGGCTTTGAATGGGTCTTACTGAGGCATTTTTGGGATTCAGGCTCTGTATCAGGCACGGTGGGTGGGTAGGCCTCACACCTACTTGCTTTGGAATATTTGATGCCTCCTGCTGTGAGTCAGACTGGCCGGGAAAACACGGGAACTGAATTGGACAAGCGGGCACCAGGGATGGGAGGTCTGGGATTCCATCAGAAAGTTTCCTTCTCTCTTCTTGTCAGATCTATGATCCCAATAATAAAAGGTACGAGGTCCCCGTGCCTCTGAACACCCCTCCCTCTCCAGTCGGCTCCCCTGAAAACTGTCTGTATGATGTCAGCATTCAAAGCAATCCTTTCGGGATCCAGATTCGACGAAAAAGCTCCGGCACTGTGGTGTAAGCACACTTTATTTGGTCCTGATTAGAGCGGTTGTAGAGCTAATCACGGTGGCTGTATGGATGCAAGTGAGAGATTAATCTTTAGAGACTCTACGTAAGTATGTTAAATGGAGAGTGGACCTGTTGCCCCTACTTCAAAAGGGATTTTGTTTTCTATTAGTCGTCAACTCGACAAGAAAAATTAATCAAAGGTTTAAAAACACTTAAGTGATGCTTGTTTTTAGAGAAAGGAAAATACATGGTCAATTCACTGTTATTGTTAAGTAGAACAGGAAACTAATTACTGGTTACAACATATAACCTATGATGGAAATCAGTTCTATGTAGCCTCGTTAAGAAATAGTAACAGAAGAGTCCGGAGAGATGGGCAAAGGTTACTAAGGCTTCTTACAGCCCTTGCTCCTACTGAGACTTTGGACTCAAAGCTTTTTCACAATATTAAGCCTGAAAGGAGTTGTCATCTCTCATCCTTTGTTGTGCTGCTGGATGGAATGAAGTGAAGGTGTGGATTTTGCCTAGGGCTGAAGTTCCCTGTCTGAGTAGAAACCATTACCTGTGTGTGTCTTCAGCTCTCTCTGTCTTTCTGTTACCTTCTTTGATAGGAATTATTTGGCCAATCCAGAAAAGTTGTTCTAAGAGTTTTACATTTTCTATTGGAAAATGTGCTTTTACCTTATCCATTTATCCCTACATTTATTCAAGCTGATAGGCCAGGCAATGAGATGTAGAAATACAGAGATGAGGGAGATGGGGTCCTTGTCCTCAAGGAGCACATGACTCAGAAAGGAGTTCTGAGTCTTGCAAACCACAGAATCCAAATGCAGACACAGAACCTTGGCAGTGAGTTATGGCTATTGTTACGAGCTGGGTCATCTCAAAGGGTGTGAACGGATGTGTGGATTCAGATGTGTGAACACTCAGGAGGCTTCTGAATCAACCCCACGTCCCCATGTAGCCCGTGTTTGCCCTGGTCTGTGCTCAGCTCAGCACCGAGGTCTGCCCTTGTGTTGCAGCTGGGACTCCCAGCTCCCCGGCTTCACCTTCAACGACATGTTCCTTTCCATCTCCACGCGCCTCCCCTCTAAGAACATCTATGGCTTTGGGGAAACCGAACACACAACTTTCAGGAGAAACATCAGCTGGAACACGTGGGGGATGTTTGCTCGAGATGAGCCACCAGCGGTAAGCACAGAAGAACAAGATTATCAATCAGTTTCTCTCTCCTGAAATTGATTTTAATCCATATGCCCATGTCTGGTACCCTATTCAGCTCCACCCTATACTGAGAAATTAATTCTACTCTCAGATGAAATAAGCTAACATTATGGTCTTTCCTTAAAAGACTCCCTATCTATTCTGTCTGTCTATCTATCTATCTATCTTTCCTATGGACTATAGATTTTATTTATTTCATAAACCATAAAATTTTATTTAATATATTCTATGTGTCAGGCACACGTAGAATAAGATACTGTCTTACTTAATATGACACTGTCTTTGTTCTCCAGGGGCTTATGGGCTAGTAACAGCAGAGAGATGCAGAAATAATGGTGATACAATGTAATCATTGCTCTAATAGAATTACGCAATAAACAGGGGGGCACTTAGCTTTTTACTTGGGATGGAGGGAAGGATCAAGAAGGCTTTACAAAGGACATGACGTTGTACTGAATCTTCAGTACTGAAGAGGAGTTTACTGTTTGGATTATGATGTGAAAACAACCTCTTGGCTTTTCTCTTTTTGATTACTCACCTCCTCTCCTCTTGACTCCCCCAGTACAAGAAGAATTCCTACGGTGTCCACCCCTACTACATGGCACTGGAGGCGGACGGCAGTGCCCACTGGAGTGCTCCTGCTAAACAGCAATGCCATGGGTGAGACGGAGGCACAATCCCTGTGTACCTCCGTGATCAGCTGTGACCACTTCGGGGGAATCTGGAATATCAATAGAAATAAAGTCCAGGGCAAGGGAAATGGAACAGATAAACTGACATCCCATTCACTGATTTATTCAAGTTTTACTGAGAGCTCTAGGCCAGGTGTTGGGATGCAGTTTTGAGTAAACATGGTCCCTACTCTTATATGGCCGTGTTTCACTGTGACACTTGACCCCTCTCTCACAGAGTAATATAAGATGTTGGGACTGAGATTATGTGTGTGTGATACCGGAAAATCCGTCTCTAATTCCACTGCATAAGAGAGGACTTTCTAGAGGGGGTGGGCATTAAAGTAAGGGAGTGAAGATAGCAAATTTTAGGGCAGATTCCGTGTCTGGGGATTCATAGTTCTAAGGATACTCCACATCTTTCTCTCTCCCTCTTTCTCTCTCTCTCTTTTTTTTTTTTTAACAGATGTGGCATTCCAGCCCACTCCTGCCCTGACATACCGCACCACAGGAGGAATTTTGGACTTCTATATGTTTTTAGGGCCAACTCCTGAACTTGTAACTCAGCAATACACTGAGGTTGGAAGTCATTCTATCCATTGATAAATCATCCAATGTTTACTGGATATTACCATGTGCTTAGCACTGAGAAAGGCCATTTTTTTTCTTAAGGCCCTTGGGTGTCCCTGTAACATTGTTTTTGTCTTTTCTGAAAGTCAGGGTTAAGTGGTAAGGGGCTAGAAAGGCATACTGATATCCCATATTTCTCAGCTATTTGCTGAGTGCCCTTTCTAAGACTCTGTAAACAATAGTAACCACTGAGTTCTCAGGTTTTCTAAAGTGGATGTTCTAGAACATGGGGAGACTGTCTATCACTCTGCATCCCTATGGCTAGTCCATATTTGTTTGAATTTCTTGCTTTTCTTGAGCGAAGCCTCTTAGATCAGACAGTACTCTGTAGAAATGCTCCAGTTACTTCAAGTATAGGGTAACCATCTTTTCTTCCCTAAGAAGTCTACTTGGATCCATTTTTCTTCTTTATTCTAGTTGATTGGTCGGCCAGCAATGATTCCGTACTGGGCCTTGGGATTCCAGCTGAGTCGCTATGGATACCAGAATGATGCCGAAATCTCCAGTTTGTATGACGCCATGGTGGCAGCTCAGATTCCCTACGTATGAAACCCTCACTCAGTCTGTGGTTTAATTAGTTATGGGAATTTGTGGCTAATTATTGATTGAAATATCTCCGTAGAAATTACTGATGGCTGCTTCAGTATCAAGAAAATGTAGCTCTGATGCTAGGAAACACTTCTTGTTAAATTTATTTCATGCTGTCCTTTTAAATCAAGTGCTCAAAATTGAGAGTCACTTAAATCCTTGAGCAGTTTGCAGTGTGATTGGGAAATACTGTTACTGCTTCTCGCCAGGAATATCCTGCAGTGGCCATGGCTGGGCTTTAAGCCATGGTGCTGGGGACTTCTAGGTGAAAATCATTTCCAGATTATGGCCATTTTAGGAAATTGTACTGTGGCTGTTCTTGGAGAGGATGGATATAAAGTGACAGAATGAAAGAAAGCAGTTAAAACCAATCTTTCACTTTCTCTTAAACACACATATACAGAAAAGTGTTATCCTACAATGACACTCTGTCCCCTGGAGGTGCAGTCAGTTGCTCTCAACAAGCAGAATTCCATAAATAACATGCTCTCTCTTTTTTAATAATCAACTTCTCACCACTCACTCTCTTTCTCTGCTTTCAGTTCTCCTCCTGAGATTTTTGAATGGCAATTAATGATTGGAAAATGAGAATAAAGTAAAGTGCTATGATGTTCTCATCAAAGATAATTTGAAACCTTCATCCAGGCTTAATTTTTTTTCTTTTTCTATACCACTGTACCAGATACCTATTAAACATAAATTAGACAAAGATAGGGAAATTAAAAGATGAAAAAATCCATAGATCTACCTTACCAAGGCAAATGCTGTGAATAATGTGTCGGTCCATTCTTTTTCAAACTTTGGCTCATGCACAGATCTCTCAGCTCCCTCAAACAAGTTGTTCCCAGAGTCTTAAGGCAATACAGGAGATTATCACCTTCAAGCTAAAAAGAAGCATCTCTTTTTTCAACTAAATATTAACAGTAAATATTCAACAATCATGGATTGAGTGAACTTCGTGTGCAGAAAGCTGGGTTGGGTACTTTATAGAGGAAAGGGCAGGCACGGTTCTCACTTCGAGGTTTATCTAGTCAAATGGGAATGGAAGAAATACACACGTTCTAGAAAGCCATAAAATAATGTAGTTCTAAGTGTGAGTAAATGCAGTCAGGTTTACTGGAGGGGGAAGAAAAACAAGTAGACCGCCTTTTCTGTTTCTCAGGCAAGTCTTGCCTTCTACCCTTGAACATTCAACAGCACGTGGTTTGATAGGTTCACCGAGTTTGAGGCGTGAAGAGTGGGAAAGACATAAATTGAAGGAAGAAAGGGGGAGAGTTCCTCTTGGAGCAACAGAAAGAGAAGGAATGAGGTCAGGCGAACTGGATGTAGGAATCAGCAATTTCAATCAGCAGAATTGAAATGTCAGTGTAGGGGAGTGCTGAGATAAGGAATTAAGACGGACCTGGGATGGGGTCAGCAAGCAGCAGGACCTGGAGCCTGGCAGAGCAGGTCGCGTGTCCTGGGGAGTTCCGGCCGCAGGGTCCCCAGCATCTTGCTTGCTTCCTCCGGCAGGACGTCCAGCATGTAGACATCGATTACATGGACCGGAAGCTGGACTTCACCCTCAGCTCCAGCTTTCAAAATCTCGGCCTCCTGATTGAGCAAATGAAGAAAAATGGCATGAGATTTATTCTCATTCTGGTAGGTTTTTAGAAAGATTAGATCTCGTTTTCTGTTTCTATATTCATCGTTCAAAAACAGTATCATCGAGGGAAACTGGCTGAACAGTACATGAGGCCTCCTTGAACATTTTTTGCATCTTCCTGTCAATCTATAATTTTTTTAAAAGTGTTAAAAATAAGATAAACAGAGGAAGAAAGAACAAATGAAAAAACGGCTTGTAAAGACACATTGTGATGTTTATTTTTTATAACTGAGTGTCACTGGGATGTAATTTATTATTACTGTTCTTTTGATAGAGTCAGAAGAACTATGGACTGAAACACTAAGTATTGCCACACGCACACACGCACACACGCACACGGACAAACCTCACTGTTTCAGGCTGTGCCTTACAGGGAATAGCTGTATCTTAGTCTCATGTTTACCTTAGGGGGTTCAAAAACCTCTCAAGTTACCATTACCCTTACTCAGCAGTGGTGAGGCTTAGGGTCCGGACTCATTTCTTAATTAAACTCCCAAACAACTGAGTTCAGATCCAGAATCCCAATTTACTATTTCACATTGGAAGCTGCATCTTGATAAACACAGAAGTAGTTACCTGCAAATGATCCTTCCTTCTAGCTTCCAAAAATTACAGCGTTGTTTGTTGACTTTTGTTCATTCATTCATTCAAGTATTAATTAAATACTGGGTCTTTGAAAATCACTGTTCTAAAAAATATGTGTGTGTGTGTGTGTGTGTTTATAATCTAATAAATGAATAAGATGACGTTCTTTTTCTTATATGGATTTTATCCTGTTGGAGAGAGACAGCCAATAAATAAACATTAAAAAAGTTTCAGAAAGATAGTGATGATTTAGATGATCCTATTTAGTGAAATAGGATACTTTTCTGGAGAGTAGCTGGGGCAGGTGTTGGGTAGAGTGAACAGGAAGTCCCCTTTAGATACATAAGTTGGGCCACAGAACAGAAGAGAGAAGTTTCATGTTCTTAAGGAATGCTGCTTTACACTGTGGAAACCCAGTAAATTGACTTTCTCCACTTGAGGATAATGTCTTATTAACCTGATTTATCCCTGGGAATTGTCTTCAAACATTGGCATACTTTTTTCCTCAAGAGTATTATAAAGAAACCTCAATATATTCTTTTACCTCTCGATTGTCCATGGGGGTGTGTGTGTGTGTGTGTGTGTGTGTGTGGTGTTGAGGTGCACCGTTTCTTTCTGCACTGTCAATTGTTAAGATTTTGGAGAGGAATTTTCTTGGGGATGCTTTTCTCATGTTTGCTGTTTCAACCCTTTCGTTGTAGGACCCAGCCATTTCTGGCAACGAGACCCAGTACCCCCCATTCACCAGGGGGCAGGAGAACAACGTGTTCATCAAATGGCCAGACAACAGTGACATTGTCTGGGGAAAGGTAAGGCTTGGGAGAAGGTGCCTGTAATTAGTTAGCATCACCATGTCTTGACCAAAAGAGGCTTTTACTAAATCTTGGCAAATAGATTGGGTCATTTATACATTATGGATGAGTAGAAACCTGTCTGAGTCTGATTAGCTCAGTAAACATGAAGACAACCCGGGTTCCAGGTCTAATCTTCTAAAATACCATTGAGCTTTGTTTTATTGCCTGGAAATGTCCTGATGTCCCACCCCTTATGGATTCCAGCTGGTTGTTTAACAAATAAAGAATCCCTTTGAGAATGGCTCTGAAATCTGTGTCTCCCAGTCACCCACACTCATCTTTGACCCATGATGCTTCATTAGCCTCCATGTCTAAATAAATTTCTAAGTGCTATAGAGTATTCTCCTTCTCTTATCTTCTTTAATTCCTTTTTGTGGCTCCAGTCTTCATCCTCATTGTTTGATTCATAGTAACAAGATTTTAGGTGAACTTCCTGACTTCCAGATGGTGGTGGTGGCTCTTGGCCATGATCCAAACTGCTCTGTAATTATTCTATGTTACTTCCTATTGCTCTGGGTATGTGCTGTGCTCACAGTGCCTCTGTTGTTTTGTTTTTTGAGTTTCGTTTTTGTTTTTAATGGAGGTACTGGGGATTGAACTTGCAACCTCGTGCATGCTAAGCACATGCTCTACCACTGAGCTATTTCCCTACCCACCTCATGGTGCCTTTGAATGTTACCTCCTGAGCTCCCCCAGATAATACCTGCACTTCAAGACCAACATACATATTCCCTCTTTGGAATTCTCCCTCTTCCTCTCTTTTCCATATTGTTGCCCTCAGAGAATAAGGCATACAACTTAGCACTTATGTTCCATCTGTGAGCTCGTACAAAATGAGAACTGTTTCTTACTTAAATCTCAGCAGATGCAGATCGTAGAAAAGTGCCTGGCATACAGTAAATGCTCACTCAGTGTTTGCTGAATGGGAGAATTAATTGATGTCTACAGTTAATGTCCTTCTAATGATAGATGAAGTTGGTTGATACTATGGGTTTTTTAATGCTGCATATACTTGGGATCCCCAATAAGTCATGATGCTGCTTGAAAGTACTGAGGCTAAGTTTATGGCTTGTGAATGGAAATCAATCATATTCCTTTCTAGTCACACTTAACATTTGTGTTTTATAAGGAGAAATATGCTGGCAGGCATAGCAACGAGAACGGAATAATCATTTGCGAGGTGACTGCACAGAGGTTATGTTTGAAATGGATTTAGTTAATCATTACTTCCAAAAAATAAAATTCGGTAACTCATGAAATGAGTCTCGAGACCCCAGCCTATTCTCATCTTGCAGAATTTCATATATTCAGACCTTACAATGTAATCAATGACAAATATCCCCAAGAATTCATGGAGAAGCATGTGAAACATCTCATGGTCTGAGTGCACTGACTTTGAAGGGTTTTAATTTTTCTCCTTTTTCTCTAGGTTTGGCCAGATCTGCCCAATGTGAATGTGAGTGGATCCCTTGACCAAGAAACTCAAGTTAAGGTATAGTTACGCGCAGATTTTTTTCCACATCACCCTGAACATCTGGATACTTCTGAGTTTCATCCTGTTGTTTGGTGAAGTTGCTCTAAGTTGAGTGCACTTGTCAACTATTAATATTTTTGTAGAAAAAAAATCCTGAAATGGAAAACTCAACACACACTCACAAATGAAGTACTCTCGTTGTGTTTTACTTGAATCTAACATTGCTTGAAAAATATTGAGGCGAAGTCTAGAGTATTTTTACTGGAGAGATGATGAACACACTAGGTTTTAATGAATTGTCTTAACATAAAAGAAAACGTTAAGCCAGTTAAAAGGAGTAATAGCCTTGATCTGAGCACTTGAGGCCCCATCAGCCTGGACGTCCAGCCTCCGCTCCACACTGCAACTCACTCTTCCCTGGGGACCGATCTCCTTCCTTTGGTCAGCGTAGAAAAAGCATTTGTACTCAAACGTGTGGTTGTTTCGACACTGACAGTTAATTGTCCACTTCATGGGATGAAATGCCCAGTCATACAATGAATCCCGTGTTTGAAAGGGACATAAGGCTATCTAATGTTCTAGAAAAATGAAAATGAAAAATGAAATCCCCTTCCCCGGTCTCTCTGTGTCCACCATAAGCTCGGTGCAGCCGCCGCAGCAGACCTGAGGTTAGGGCACACACCAGGTAGACCGTGCCTTTCATGAGTCCCTGCTCACCTCCCCTTCCCGGCCCCCACACCCCGCTTCCCGGACAGGCTGAGACCCAGTGTGAGAGCTTGTGTCACTCTTACAGCTGTACAGAGCCCACGTGGCTTTTCCTGACTTCTTGCGGAACAGCACGGCTGCGTGGTGGAAGAAGGAGATAGGGGAGCTCTACGTGAACCCCCGAGAGCCGGAGAAGAGCTTGAAGTTTGACGGACTGTGGCTTGTAAGTTACCCTTAGTGCTTTTACTTTGGAAATACGAGCATTCAAAGCATGGGGAAGTGATTCAGAGACCTGCAAGGCAGGGAGCCGGGGCTGGAGGAGTGGAAGAGAGGATGCTGTGACCGAGGTGAGGTGCTGGGAGCCCCGGGAGGAGCAGGGATGATCGCAGGTCTGCCCAGGGGCGTCTTGCCTGGTGGAAGTTGGAGCCCACAGAGGCAGTGGCGTCGCTGCTGGAGATGCTGCCAGAGAAAGAAAGAGGGACAAACCCTGTCTTCTGCCCTCTAACCTCTTGCTTCCTACTGGCCAAACCTACACAGAGGCCAATGCTAAGGGAGCCCAAGAGCCCATCCTGTGATACAGAGCAGAGCTGGGTGGGCAAGGCGTGAATCATAGGAAACACGTGTTCACTGTGGTGCTGGCCAGACTCCTCAGAGTGGCTTCAAAGGCCCTTTCAGACGCTTGTGATGCTTGTCGGTTGAGCTTAAGAGCAGGGCTTCCTGAGACGTCTCTGGGACACATGCCCAAAGGCTCCTCAACCTGTGTTTTTCTAGGGATGGGAGGCGTGTTGGGGTCCCAGTGTCCTCCCTGCTGTGCACAAGCCTGAGATCTTGGGCGTATTCTGGGCCAGCTCTGAAGAGCTTCTCCAGCTTGGGCCAGGCTACAAGAAGTCCGATTCACCCAGAGACAAACCTCCAGGCCACACTCAGTTTCCCTGGACTCCTGCGTCTTTAAGACAGCTCGGCACAGAGCAGACACACAAACAAGAGGGCCCAGATTTACCCATAGCGAACAGCGACGACATGGGGTGGCTCTGAGGAACACAGAGC
Organism: Camelus ferus; assembly: GCF_009834535.1. NCBI lineage: Eukaryota > Metazoa > Chordata > Mammalia > Artiodactyla > Camelidae > Camelus > Camelus ferus. The sequence goes on from NC_045702.1 coordinate 18,109,223, forward strand.
CCGACAGCTTTGGGATGTTTGCTCCACTGGAGGGAAGCTGGTGCTGAATGAGTCAAAACAGCCAACAGTTCCCCCAACACTTGCCTTTGCCTTTTCATCTGTCCCATTTAAGACAATCTAATACACAGAGGTTTAACTTTCTCATGGACAAAGTAGACAATGAGCATTCATCTCGGGTTGCTCTTTATGGCATTTAAGCCGTAAATCCCTGCGAGTTTTATCTGATGCCCAGATCTGTTTCTGAGTTACCGACAACCGTATAGGACTTCATCTACTGCAGGAAGGAAGATGCTCGTCCTTGTGTTGGGTCTATGCTGATGTCAGAGTTAGTCTAAGCTATCAGACTGAGAGTAGGGGAAGGTGGTCGTGGGAACCATCGGCCACAGATAAAAAGTGGGACGTCCACATGTAGAAAAACAAAGATGGGCTTGTTATGGGGGAAGGTGAATCAAGAGGAGATTTTCTTCGGCCACAATTCCAGTATAATTTCAATATTTTTCCACGATGTAACAATACCCACAAGCTTAAAAATGCCAAGTAAACCAGGAGTTTAACACTCTTCTTAAACCAACATGAATTCTTAGAGTCTGAGTCGATGCCTGAGATTGAGTGGTCAGTGAAGGGACCAGCTGGGGCGAAGGCCTGGATAAGAAGCGCTCATCTCTGTGAGGTCAGTGTCATCGCGGCAAAGGCCATCCTGCCTCTGACACCGCGGCATCTTTTCTGCTAACTCATTGCAGGATATGAACGAACCATCAAACTTTGTGAATGGCTCTGTCAGCGGCTGCAGGGATGAGACTCTCAATAACCCTCCCTATATGCCACGTATGTAAAATGATTACTTCATCAAACTGCTTTCCTGCTCAAAACCCCTGCAAGTTTTTCCTCTGATTGTCAAAGTGAAGCCTAATTTTGGAGAGAGAAAACACTCTAAAACATGACATAAAATCCCAAATAGAATAACCTTGAAAAATACAAAAAAAAAATAGCTAAATCAAGCATGGAAATAATGATATGATGTGGTGTGAAAGAAACCAAGCAATGTACCGTGCATCTGCTTACGGTGGTGGCTACGGCCTGACTGCTACCCCCCCACAACACACACCCATCACACACCACACACCCATCACACACCACACACCACACCACACACATATCTCATGCACCACACACATCACACACCACACACACCACACATATACCACACACACACATCACACACACATCATACACACCACACACACATCACATACCACACACACACCACACACACCACACACATCATACACCACACACATCACACACCACTCACATACACACCATGTAACACACCACACACATATCACAACATACCACACACACATCACAACATACCACACACACATCACACACACGCATGCACAGCACATACACACACACGCACCACACACTCACCACACATACACACTCCACACACACACCAAACATGCTCTTTTGATTAGAGGATGGAAAGCTGGGCCCTGCACTCTTTCTGCCCATGTTCACAGCCGCTTCATGAAAGACATCCCCTGGTTGCCCTGTGGTACAAGAAGCAGAGAATCATGAGACCTTGGGTTCAAAGGCTTCTTAGAAAGTTGAGCTCTCACCTTACAGAAATCTAGGGAAAGAAGTGACTTGTGACTCCGTTTCTTAAAGGCCCTAGACCAGAGCTCCGTGGGATGGAAAATGGAATCCAAGTTTCTTGGTGTGTAGGTCACTCCCTCCCTCCCTCTCTCTCTCCCCCTCGTCCCTTCCTTCCTTAATTTAATGATTGTGTGTGTTAGGCAAGTGCTGACAAATCAGAAAGATTTAGCAACATTAATATAGTGACTGAAATGAGACTCATTCCCTTGAGAAGATCACCACCTAGTGGGAGAAACAGTCATAAAAACAAAGGAGTTCATCGCGTTGCGGATGGGCTGGGCCAGCGCTCCCCGAATGTCAGAGATGGAACAAACAGGAAGGGTGCCTTTCTCGGCTGCATACCCTGCCCTTACCCTTCATTGATCATAAAGCCACAGGACATTGATTTTGTGAATTCATGACACTGGAGCCGTTACCGACAACAAGGTTGTTGATTGAAACAGAGAAATGCCAAGATGGGGGGCATTTCTAGTGATTTTCAAGAAGTAACTCAGCATTTCCTCCCAGATTTGGAGTCCAGGGACAGGGGCCTGAGCAGCAAGACCCTGTGCATGGAGAGCCAGCAGATCCTGCCTGACGGCTCCCCGGTGCGGCACTACGACGTGCACAGCCTGTACGGCTGGGCCCAGACCAGACCCACATACGAGTGAGTGTGTTTTTGTCACTGGCGGCTAGATCATTTTCCACGTTGTTACTTTCTCCTTGTCATATATACACATAGAGTTGTACCTCCATGATGCCGGGCAGAATATCAGGCACAGTTGCCCAAGCAACCAAAATACCTTTAGGTGTATGAATCCGGCAGGTCGCTGACGTCACCCGTTTCAAGTGAGCAGGTGCTGTGTATCGCTGCAATGGCTAATGTACTGCAGTTCCACCTTAAATTTACAGGATGTTGGATGTCAACTATACTTCAATAAAAATAATAAAGTGTGCAGGTAGGTCGTGTTCAATATCTTCATAGATTTGTGCAGCCATCGCTACAATCAAATTTTAGAACATTTTTCATCATCACCAAAGGAGACCATTAGCAGTCACTCCCTACCCTGTCCCCACCTCCTGAGCACCGGCAACCACTGACCTGCTTTCTGTCTCCATGGTTTGCCTGGTCTGCACACTTCATCAAAGTGGGATCATAGAATGTGTGCCCTTCTACGTTCTTCTTATTCAAGATTGTCTAGTCTGCATCCCTTTCATTTGATATGAATTTTAGAATCAGCTTGTCAATTTCTGAAAAATAGTACAAGGGGTCTTGATAGGGATGGCACTGAATCCGTTGAGAAGTCTGGGCAGTGTTGCCATCTTAAAAGTATCAAGTCTTCTGATTCATTAACATGGGATGTCTTTCCATGTCTTGAGGTGTCCTTTATTTTCTCTCAGCAACATTTTATAGTTTTGTAAGTTTTTTGCTATTATTTTTCAAATATTTTTCTGCCCATTTCTTTTTCTTTATTCCTAAGATTCTATTTATGTGTATGTTAGTACATGTGATGGTGTCTCACAGGCCTCTGGGGTTCTGTTTACTTTTCTTCATTCTTTTTTCTTTCTGTTATTCAGACAGGATCATATTTATCGACCTGTCTTCAAGTTTACTGACTCTTCCTTTTGCTAGCTCAGAACACCTGTTGAGCCTCCGTCCCTCTAGTGAATTTTTAAGCTTAGTTATTGTATTTTTCAACTCCAGATTTTTTCTTTTCTTTTCCTTTTTTTTTTTTTGGTGGCTAGCATTTTTAGCAATAAAATATTTTTTTTCCTTTTTTTATTGAAGTATAATTGATTTATAATATTTTGTTAGTTTCTGGTGTACAACATTGTGATTCAGTTATACATATATACATATTCTTTCATATTCTTTTTCATCACAGGTTACTACAAGCCATTGACTATGTACATTCATATATATTCTTTTTTAGATTCTTTTCCAGTATAGGTTATTACAAGATATTGAATATAGTTCTCTGTGCTATACAGTAAGACCTTGTTGTTTATTCTGTACATAGTAGTTTGGATCTGCTAACCCCAAACTCTCAATTTATCCTTCCCTTCCCTCTTTCCCCCCTGGTAACCATAAGTTTGTTTTCTATGTCTGTGAGTCTCTCTGTTTTGTAAATAAGTTCATTTGTGTCATTTTTCTAGATTCCACATATAAGTGATATCATATGATAACTGTTTTTCTCTGTCTGACTTACTTTACTCAGTATGATAATCCCTAGGTCCATCCATGTTGCTGCAAATGACATTATTTCATTTCTTTTCATGGCTAAGTAGTATTCCATTGTACATATATACCACATTTTCTTTATTCATCTGTCAGTAGACACTTAGGTTGCTTCCACATCTTGGCTATTGTAAAAAGTGCTCCTATGAACATTGGGGTGCATGACTCTTTTCAAATTAGAGTTTTCTCTGGATATGCCCAGAAGAAGAATTGCTAGATCATATGGTAAGTCTATTTTTAGGTTTTTTTCCCCCCTTACTTTTCTTTTTTTTTTTTAATTGAAGTACAGTCAGTTATAATGTGTCAATTTCTGGTGTACAGCACAATGTCCCAGTCATGTATATACATACATATATTCGTTTTCATATTTATTTTTAGTTATTAAAGGAAACTCCATACTGTCCTCCATAGTGGCTGCACCAATTTGCATTCCCACCAACAGTGTAGGAGGGTTCCTTTTTCTCCACACCCTCTCCAGCATTTATTATTTGTAGACTTTTTGGTGATGGCCATTCTGACTGATGTTAGGTGCTAACCTCATTGTAGTTTTGAGTTGCATTTCTTGAATAATTAGTGATGTTAAACATCTTTTCATGTGCCTGTTGGCCATCTGTATGTCTTCTTTGGAGAGATGTCTGTTTAGATCTGGCCATTTTTTTATTTGGTTGTTTTTTATTTATTTTTTTGGTATTATCAACTCTAGAATTTCTTTTTCTTTTTTCCCAATAAGTTCTATTTCTATTGATTGTCTCTATTTAGTGAGACATCATTGTCATACTTTTCATTGTTTCGATATGCTTTTCTTTAGTTCTTTGAACATATTTATAATATCTGATTTAAAGTTCATTGTCTGTTGGCAGCTTTTTTTCCTGTGTATGTGCCATACTTCCATGTTTCTTTTCATGGCTTTATTTTTTGTTGAAAACTGGACATTTTAGAAAATAAATTGTAACAACGCTGACATTAAATCCCTCCCTGACTCCTGGCAGGTTGGTTATTTCTGGGTTTTTGTTGTTACAATTTTTGTTGTTTTAGTTTTTGTTCCTTATTTGTTTAGCAACTTCTCTGTCTCATTCTGTAGATTCTATATTCTCTTGGAGTGTGTGGCCACTGAGTTCTCTGGTATCTCCCCACCTCCTCCTTTTTAGACTTTTTTTCATTTTTAAGCCTGACTTCCTTGGGGACACCCTGGATCAGTACAATTCTGTGGTCAGCTAGTGATCAGTCAGAAGATTTCATTTGTCAAAACAAAACTTACACTGGACAGAGTTAAACAGGCAAGGGAGACTTTATTAAGGCTATTATAGTAAGAGAGAGAGACCAGAACTTGGTCTGAGCTCAACTCCACTGAAACAAAGGTCTGGAGAGTTTTTGAGAGCTGGGTAGGGAGTTTGTAGGCCTTTGCTAGTTGGCCTTACTCAGCGGAAAACTTTTCTTATCTTACTTGGCAGGAGATAGTTTTACTACTTCGAGCAAGGAGACCCTGCTGAAGTTAGGCTCCCAGCCTCCTGCAGAGTCTCCGGATCCGGACACTGTCTTCCTTGCTGATTACATTTCAAAGGGAAGGCTCCCAGGTTCCTGACAAAGACATTCTAAGGCTAGAAAACCAGTCTGTCCAGAGGCTTTTAAAAAGATTTACATCTCAAGGAAGTAGAGAAAGAATTTACAGTTCGATGTATCTAAAGTAAATGCTCTACGAAAAGGGAGGTCTGAGTCCTGGAGTCGGGAGGAACCCAGCCTAAAGTTTCATCAAGCCGAGGGCAACACGAAGGCCATCTCGGTTGGGCACCTTGAATGCCTTCTTCTCCGTCTTTTACCCTCTGCCAAGGGAATACACACGAGAAGGCAGCCTTCACACTTCAGGCAGTTTGGGAGACAGCCTGGCCTTTCACTTCCTGCTCATTCAGGGGCTCAGGTTCGGCCCGAAGTGGGTCAGGGAACCTCCCTTCATGGTTCCTTTCGGGACTTGCGCACAGCCTTGGGCAGGTGCCCTCTCCTAGATCCCCAGGAATATGTGGGGGGTTTTCAAAGGTCTCTAAGGCTCCAGTTTTCCAGGATTTACTTTTAAATTCCCAGCCACACTTTTCTTTGCCTCAGACTGAGCACCTACAATGCTGCCAGAAAGCTGTCCTGGTTTTGGTAATTTCCTGGGCGGGGTGGGGGGGGATTTTTTCTCCTTGCTGAATTGAGCTCTGAGTCAAATCAAGCGGCCATAACCCTCTTGCAATAGAGGCTTTTTCCTGGCAACTGGAAGTTAGAAACAAGTATTTATTGTGCTCTGGGGATAGTGCTTTTAACAGAGCTCTCCAAAAGGTCAGAACTCTGGTTGCTACAAGGCTGCTGACTTCTGATGCCAGTGAACTAGGAATGCAGTGGGCTGGGACGTGCTTCAAGTTAAAATCCCAGAGACCTCACTATCTTACCAAGATTTAGTAGCTTTTCTTGAATAGACAATTTGCATTTCTTTCTTCTTTTCCTGACATCCTTTATTGAATAATTTATCTCTGCCTATTGATTTGTGATGCTTTCTTTAGCAAATATTTGGATTATATCATATACTTACACTAGCATCTGTCAGTAGATTTTCTCTTCTGTTCCATTGATTTTTCTCTCACATTGTTTTTATTTTCTGGCTGCAGCTGCGAGCAGAAGACTGATCTTCCATCGAGAGATATTTAAACATCTTTTATGTGTATCTGCCCCGGGGTGCAAAATTTATCCTACTTTTTCAGGAGTAGTCTAATAGAGTGCTTATTACCAAAAAGCGCTGTGGTCCTATATACTTTTATTTGGGTCCCAGATCTGCCTTCTTGCTCTTTAAATGACTGACAAATTATCTGTCTTCTTTGAAGCTCAGTTTCTTGACAGTAAAAGGAGGCCAAGGTTGTGAGATAGTGCACATGAACGTGACCAATGTAATACCTGGGATGGAGTCATTGTTCTATAAATACCTCCACCCCACCCGACCCCTCCTCCTACCTCTATGTAGACAGCTAATTTACTAGATTTTTTGTTTAAAGAAGGGAAATCGACATTTTAGGTGATGCTGTCTCTCCAGCTGTTCTGCTGGGAAGTTCTCTGGGACTCTTAGCATCACTTTTAAACAGTAGATGCTCTCAGGGAAGAAGCTCTCTGGCTCAGAATGGAGCACCACTGCCGCCCTACGGTCCAGGCTGAAGCTACTCTGTGATAAAGTTCCATGACTTGTCCATCCTCAAATTCACCTTCAGCTCACTCTCCCCGTTCCCCTCTGAGCAGAGCTGTGCAGGAGGTGACAGGACAGCGAGGGATCGTCATCACTCGCTCCACATTCCCCTCTTCTGGACGCTGGGGAGGACACTGGCTGGGAGACAACATGGCCGCGTGGGACCAGCTGAGGAAATCTATCATTGGTGCGTGGGCTTGTTCCCAGGGGCCCCTCCTGGAGGGGAGGGGATTGGACTGTGTGCTCTTCAGCATCGCTGGTTATGTCCAATCATCATCCCAATGGTTGGGAAAATCAACAGAACCTGAGTTCTCTGTGGGTATGGGTTTTATTCTGCACCCATCTTTCGATCTTTTCATCATGAGCAGCTCAGAGCTTTCAAATGCTGAGGGTGCAGAAGAGACAGGTCAAACCTACCTACCCTTCCAAGGGGCCGCTCTTAGTCCAACACGGCTGTATCTTTTCATTGCAGGCATGATGGAGTTCAGTCTCTTTGGAATACCTTATGTAAGTCCTACAGGGGGCCATTACCAATTACCCAGGCTGATTTCAGTGACAAAAGTCCCACCTCATGCTCCGGTTTTGCGTCTTCTCAGACAGGAGCAGACATTTGCGGCTTCTTTGGAGAGGCTGAATATGAGATGTGTGTTCGCTGGATGCAGCTGGGGGCGTTTTATCCATTCTCCAGGAACCACAACACGTTCGGGACAAGGGTGAGAAGCAGGTTCCACTGCAGAGTTTTTGTGTCTTCACATCACAACTTCCTTTTCACCCTCAAAAGCCTCATACTTATTGAGAAAAATTATAAAAATCACCAGCAACTCTATTTCTTGGAAAACCCACAGAGTTCAAAACTCCAGTATTATCAACAATGTTCAGGAATATACTTCTCATCTCTTGGGCGATTAGTGTCTCAGAGGAGAGAAGTGTTTATGGCTCCCTCGGCGGCTGACGAGTAAAAGAGGCTCCCTTTGCTTTTAAGAACAATGGATTGGTACTGTATCTAAATCTATCCAAGTTATGAAGTGAGACTCATTGCTGTACACATGTGTGGGCCAAGGCTGGACCTGTGCAGGTACTGAGGAGTCCATGGTCAAGAGGAGGAAGCAAGATGTTTAGTAAGATGGCATCTGTAGGGAAAGGGAAGGTTAGAAATTAAAGAAGAGTGTGTAACCTACATATGGGATATGTGCCTGCTGGTCCTTTTCTGATACCACTGATGGAGTAAAGAGGAAGTGATCTTTCATATGCTCGTTTATCCTTTCAGAGACAAGATCCTGTGGCCTGGAACTCAACCTTTGAGATGTTCTCAAGAAAAGCCCTCCAGACCAGATACACCCTGCTGCCTTACCTCTATACTCTGATGCATAAGGCTCACGTTGAGGGCACCACCGTAGTCCGACCCCTTCTCCATGAGTGAGTACAGCCTGTTTCCCCAGGCAGCAGGTCTCGGATGTCTTGTGAATGACCCTCTGCCACTCTCATAACAGTATGAGTGGATTTTCATGTTTATTTTTTAAGGTTTACAAAGGATGACACAACATGGGATATAGACCGTCAGTTCATGCTGGGTCCTGCCATCTTAATCAGCCCCGTGCTGGAAAGTGTGAGTTTTCCATCACAGATAAAAAACCCTCCAATCGCATAATCTAAAGTACAGGAAGGGCGTTGTACAGATTATCTTGTACAGTTCACTACTTTCAGGCAAATGCGTTTCTAGAACGTCTAAGGGAGATCTTTACCTTTTTTTTTAAGGGCTCCATTAATCAAAACTTTACAACCACAATTGATTTCTAATTTTACTGTCTTGTCACCTTGCATCCTTACAAAATCTACCTTTAAATTTTTTTTATTTTTCTGTGTGTTTAAAGAAGAATTTCCCAGGATCTTTCTCAATAAAACTTTTCTAACTCTTAAAATCATTAATAAAATTCTCTTTTTAATCTTAATTCTACTGAAAGAATTATAAAATTAAAATTAAATTATTGGAATAGCCATAATGATGTGTTGATTTTATATTGCAGAACACTTTTCAGATCCGTGCTTATTTTCCCAGAGCCCGTTGGTATGACTATAGCACGGTAAGAGTTAATATACTTTGTGAAGAACCAGGTTGGTCTGTGCAGGCGTGATAGGTGGCTGGAACTTTCTCCTAACTTCCAGGGGTTCATTTTCTAAGGCAATACTTTTCAGTCTTTCAGCCGTGCAAGATTTGCTTAAATAAAATATCCATAAAAGCATAAATAGGTAAAATCTGACACCCGTGTTACATTGACTTGTCTCCAACCCCCTTTTTTTGGAGAATACAGAGAAAAGACTAGATTTTCAGAGTTGTTAGCAAAGCTGAAAATCAGAGGTTTTCTCCTTAGATTTGCAGTATTTTGGTGACTTTCCAACACACCTCTTTAGACAGGAGAGACTTGTAATAAAGCATGCATTCATTTTATCAATTTTTTGGTCATCATTCCTTGCCTATATCCTCCCTTCTAGGAATCTGGCAGTGAATCGACAGGTGAGTGGAAAATCCTGGAGGCTCCCCTTGACCATATCAACCTGCATATCCGAGGAGGCTACATCCTGCCTTGGCAGGAGCCTGCAATGAACACTCAGTCCAGGTAAGGAAGAGGGGCCGGGTTTGATGGCCTCACTTTGCCATCATGAGGCAGCCTTATAGGAAGCGGCCCATCTCTACTGAGGCTCTGGGGCTAAATCAACTAAACGTGGACAGTTTCACCGATCTGATTCTCTGAGTACCTTCCAAGTGAGATCTGGGGGAGAGTGAGTGCATGAAGTCAGTCTTGGGGAGATCTTTAATCTGTAGCTCCTTATCAAAGATCTGGGTTAAAGTTTTCTGGAGGGTAGCAGCACATACCTCTTCCCATATTGTTTTAAAAATTAGGAATATTAATAAGCTCTTTGATTTGTGATGTCTTCCCAGGGTTTTAGTGCTCATTCCCAGGTCAACTTGGGTGAACTCAAGGAAAGGTTACGTACGTGTAAATGTATATATGCACACACACAATATACACACACACACACAAACACACACTCATACATATTACATTAAAGAGCACATGTTATATTAGTAGAGACACACATAACAAGAACCAAATCAAAAGGAGAGAAGTTAATTTTCAACCTTGTGATGTAAATCATGGTTTCATGAGAAAGAGGGCTCTGAGCTGAGTCTTGAAGAAAAAATAGAACTGGAATGTTTGAAGACAAGAGAAGGAGATATTCTGGGAGGATTAAAGAACAAAAGGCGAATAATGAATTGGATTTGGGGAATAGTAAACCATTCAGTTTAACTGGAGCACCGATAAGGGAGAGGGCTGAAATAAATACAATTCAAACAGATTAGCTTCAGGCCATGCAGGATTGTGAATGTCAGGATAAATACATTGCATTTTATTCCGTAGCAATCTGGAAGCTACTAAAGGGTTACTTTTGGTGGGGGAAGTGCCTCTTCCTAAAGAAGTAACTTCTTATATTACCTATAATGTGTATGTAAGTAAATTATATTTATTTGATTTTTGAAAGTTGAAGTTATATCAAATATTTCATTAAAATGTAGATGTTTTATTCTGTTAGCTTTTAAGTATCTTGTATTTGATCTCATTTTACCCATTTTTAGAACTTTATGTGCATTTTTAATGCATTTGCTTTTTTTCTGGGTGAGTAATATTTTCAACAGAAGCTCTCCTTCATTCTTACAACCTACAATCTAGAGAAAAATAACTCTTTTTTCATAGTCGACAACAGTTTATGGGATTGATTGTCGCTTTGGACACCAATGGGAGAGCTGAAGGTCAGCTGTTCTGGGATGATGGACAAAGCATTGGTGAGTATGAACTTTCCAGGGCCCCCCATACAGCATTCAAAAATCCACACCATGGAGGCTCAGGGTATAATCGGCATGAACCAAAAGCCTGTCTCAATCTCTGCTATTATTAATAAAGCAATGGTGTTGGGAGAATTTTTGCAACTTTTGCCTGCTCATTCATATTATGCCATAATTGTAATAGAAGAGTATATGGTCCCCAGCTTTGTGGGTTCATCAGTCTGATGTTACAGATTTAGCAGGCTGAGTTATCTCTGTATTACTGTCTCGGCTCTGATAAAAGTGCAGGTGCAAATATCAAGCTGACCACCCGTTCTCAGTGGTTCACAGACCAGGCTCTGTTATTTGGGCTGCCATCTCTAACCAGGCACCCTTTTCCTCCCAAGTAGGCCGGCTCAGGAGACAAATTAGAGCTTAGAAATTTCTTGGTGTCTCAGAAATAGGGAATTAAATACTGTCAAAAGGATACTTACATCAATGAAATACTGCTTTCTCTCCCCAGTCTGGGGATGTGATAGTTCTACTGTAGATAATCGGTGTTTGTCGCTGTCATCAGAATACTGTGTTTCTCAGGCATTTCTGTAGATATATTGACACATTGTCACCAACTCATGACCATTTTCTAATACTTACTACTGTGGACCAGAGGGTTCTAATCTTACAACATGCAGCAGTTACTGAATTTATAGCTTATTTTTCAATAGTAAAACATTTCTAAAGGTTTCCTCCTTTTGGTTTTCTTCATTATAAGGATAAATATATTCCTATTAAAAATATTTTAAAGATTAAAAAATTAGAAAAATCATAACCACTTTTAATATTTTTGCTGTATTACCTTTTGCTTTCATATTTCTTAAAATAATGCTTATTTTTGTGTTGCTAAAATATACTACATATTTAATTTGTGAATCCTATTTCTTTGCACTTAACATGACATAAATGTCTAGATTTTTTAGTATACCTTATCATACCCTTATGATTATCATATTCCATTGAAAGGATATGTCATAATTTATCTAACTTTCTATAGTTACTTTCTATACAGGATGTTTTCAGTTTTTGTTGTTAAAATGCTTTCTTTCTTTTTTTTTTTAATGGAGGTACTGGGGATTGAGCCCAGGACCTCGTGCATGCTAAGCATGCCTTCTACCACTGAGCTGTTACCCTCTCTTCTCCTTCATTTTTGTTACAAATAACAGCCTTGATTATTAACCTTGGTTCACATTTCAGATTATTTGCATAGGGTAGATTCCTAGAAGTATAATTTTTTTAAAAAGTCAACTTGATTGAGTTTATTTACATAAATATTTAAATTTAAAAAATCAACTTGATTGAGCTGTATTTACATAAAGTGTATCCATTTTAAGTATAGTTCTATAAATTTTGGCAAATGGATACAGTTGTGTAGCCACCACCACAATTAAGATATAGAATATTTTCATAACCACAAGATTTCCCCTCTTACTTCTTTCCAGCAACTGCGCCTCCCTCCCAGCCCCCATTTCCAGCCCCTGACAGCTGCTGATCTGCTTTCTGTCTTCATAGATTAGATCTGTCTTTTCTAGGTTTTATGTAAATAGAATCATACAGTGTATACCCTTTTTGTGTTTACCTTCTTTCACTTAACAAAGAGCATTTGTATAAAAATTCACCCCTATTACTGCATGTAAAAGTTCATTACTTTTGATTCATGAATGACATTCCATTTTGTGGGAGTACTATAATTTATTTATCCGTTTACTCATTGATAAATATTTTAGTTGTTTCATATTCTTTTTTTTGCCATTAAGCATAATGTGTCATGGCTATTTGGGTAGAAGTCATTTTGTAACCATATGTTTTCGCTTCTGTTGGGTAAAAACCTAGAAGTAAAATTGCTAGGCTGGGTCAGTGTACGTTTAACTGTTGAAGAAAATGCCAAATTATTTTCTAAAGTAGCCGTACTGTTTCCCATCACTAACAGTAATTGAGAGTTACAGTTTTCTATATCCTCACCAACACTTGTTACCAGTTTTTAAAATTTTAACCATTCTAGTAGATGTATAGTGCATCTCATTATGGATTTTATTTGCATTTCCTTGATGTGGGACATCTTATAATATGTTTTTGGCTACTTGTATATCTTCTTATATGAGGTATCAGTTTACATCTTTCACCCATTTTTCTATTGTGTCATTCTGTCTTTTTGTTGTTGAGCTGTAGGAGTTATGTGTTAATCCCGTCTTTTATCAGATATATCATTTGCTCTCCCTGTCTGTGACTGCCCCTTCAATTCCATGACGGTGTCTTGCAAAGAGCAAACTTAAATTTTGATAAAAATCGGTTTATTCATGCTTTTCTTTTATGATTTGTGCTTCTTGTATCTTGGCCTAAAAAGGGTTCTGGTACCCTGTTACAATTCCAGTCTCTAAACTTAAGAACTGTATTTATTAATGGGCTAAGTTTTCCCCATCTATTGGTAAGTAGGTATTTTTCCTTAAATGAAGTCTATGTGAAAGATAAAATTTTAATCAAGGATTTGTTTAGTGAATAAGAAATTATAGCAAAAAGAATTAATGGCCATGATGAGGTATTCAACACTCCACTTCAGTGACATTCTTGCCAATATGCCTGTGGACTATTTGCATCCTTAGATCATGCCCCATGTATACTGGGGTGGCTAGGCAGGAAGTGATGCTGTTATCATGATGAGGGATAATGCGGTCAGTTTTGCACATGTTGAGTTTGAGATGCCTGTGGGATATCCTGGTTGGGATAGATAGTACAGAGCTTGGAAATATGGGTGTGATGATTTAGAGACTAATGAGTAGAATGATAAACCGATAAATAGAAATTATACACTGGATTTAAAGATTAATCAGTTAGAAATTGTTTTTGAAGAATACACTTTTATAAAAAAGAAATTCTCTTTTTTGTAGCTCTTGGGACTGACTTTAACTTTTTTTGGTAACAGCTTTATTGAGGTATTTTACACACTATATAATTCACCCATTTAAAATGTACAATTCAGTGGTTTTAGTATATTCACTAAGTTGTGCAGCCATTACACAACCCATTTTAGACCAATTTCTTCACTCCCAAAATAAGCCCTGTGCCTTTCAGATATCACCCCTCAGTTCTGCCACCGGCCCCCTTCTCTCCAGCCCTGGGCGTCTACTAATCTACTTTCTGTGACTGTACATGTATGTATGCTGAACATTTCATGTAAATGGAATCATGTAGAGTCATATTAATAGAAAAATGGTCTTTTATGACCAGCTTCTTTCACTTAGCATGTTTTCAAGATTCAATCATGATGTATCTGTACCTTATTCTTTCTGTATGGCTGAATAATATTCCATTGTATGGATATACCACATTTTATATATCGATTTATTAGTTGATGGACATTTGAGTTGTTTTCACTTTTTTACTATTATGAATGATGCTGCTATGAACATCTGTGTACAAGTTTTTATATAAACATATTTTTTTCAATTCTCTTGGGTACATAGCTAAAAGTAGGATTTCCATGTCATATGGCAACTCTGTGTTTAAATTTATGGGGAACTTCTAGATTCTTTTACAAAGAGACTACTTCACTATTAAACATTCCACTAGCAGAGCATGAGGGGTTGAATTTCTCTACATCCTTGTCAACACTTGTTATTATCTGTTTTTTTGAGTATCATCATCCTAGTGGGTATGAAGTAATACCTCATGTGGTTTTGATTGATTTAATTTCCCTAATAACAAGCCACTGAGCATCTTTTCATGTGCTTACTGGCCACTTATATATCTTCTTTGGAGAAATGGCTATTACTATCCAGTGCCAATTTTTAAATTAGATTGCCTTTTTATTATTTAATTGTAAATATTCATTATGTATTCTATTTACAAATCCCTCATCTGTTGTTTGATTTGCAAATATCTTCTCCCAATCAGTGGATAGTCTTCACTTAATTAAGAGTGTCCATTTGAAGCACAAAAGTTTTTCATTTTGATGAAGTCAAATTAATGTTTCTTTTTTTGTTTGTTTGTGCTTTTTGTGTTATACTAAAAAACTATTGCCAAATCCAAGGTCACAAAGATTTACCCTTGTTTTCTTCTGAGAGTTTCATAATATAAGCATTTAGGGCATTAATCCACTTTGTGTTAACTTTTGCATATGGTATGAGGTTGGGATCCAACTTCATTCTTTTGTATATGCATATCCAGTTGTCCCAGCACAATTTGAGAAATGACTATTCTTTTATCATTAAATTGTTTTGACACCCTTGTTGAAAATCAATTGACTTTAAATGTGAAGATATATATCTTCATCTATTAATCTACTTTCTGTAGCTATACATCTATGTATGCTAAACACTTCATATAAATGAAATCATGTGGAGTCATATAAATAAAACAAATTATATATATATTTATGTATATTTAAATATAAATATATAATATGGACACAGAAATAAACCTTCCCTTAAAATTACATATATATTTATTTACACACACATATATTTTTCGTTCTTATGCCAGTACCACACTCTCTTGATTATGGTTGCTTTGAAGTAAGATTTGAAATCAGGAAGCAAGCATCTTCTAACTTTCTTCTTTTTTTAAGAACATGCCTTTTTTGAAGCAGGTTTTCTCAACCTTGATAATGCTGACATTTTGGGATAGATAGTTATTATTGATGGTGGCTGAACTGTGAACTGTAAGATGTTTAACAACACCCCCAACCTTTACCCATGAGATGCCACAAGCACTCTCCCCAACTCCAAGATGTAACAACCAAATATGTCTCTAGATATTGCCAAATGTTCCACCAGCAAAATCACTGCTGGTTGAGAACCAGCGTTGTAAGGGAATCTAGGATCTTTTCTACAGCTTGAGCTAATTAGGACTAGATGATTGATGCTGTATTGGGTTTATAGCACCACACTTACTGTGTAAAATCAGCCCACTATGAGCAATATATGTCAAAAACTTCAGGGAAAAACAATTTTCTATTAAAATTTTAGTTTCCTACAACAAATGTATGTTAGCCTCAAGGTTAGAAATCAATAGTCCCTGAAAGTTTTAAACTTTCACACTTATTAACTTCTATAAAGAAGCTCTTTGCTCTTTTTCACCAAACACACATAGAAATTCAAATTTAAAACACAAAGGTACAGAATAAGTATACCTTTAATTTAATTTTTCTGGTAACAAGTTTGTGATCATTTGTTGAACTTTTTTTTACTTATATTTTAGGAGATTTAATAGTCAATTCAAGGTTAATCTTAAGTCATTTATATTAATAGAATCCCATTCTTTAAAATTTTTAAATTAAAGCTGCTAAAAGAGGCTATAGTGTTTGCTTAGGTTACATTTTCTACCAGGGCTAAATTAAAAAATATGGGTTTTATAATTGTTTGTTTCCACAAGAGTGGCGGTAATTTAGAAAACAAAGAAGAGCATTAGTGGTTCAGCGAGAGACTATGTGGGAATATTGGTAAGAGATGGAATGTTGACAAGTCCCAAGAACAAGACATGAAATGAGACTGACTTTTCAGAGATAGGAATTCAAGAAGCCACATGAAAAGAATGAGTAAACTGGACATCAATTAAGGAGTATTTCAAGGAGGAGATGTGTAGAAAAAGAGGCTAAAAACCCTGAACATCATGACAAGATATTTAGATTCATTATACCGTGTCACTGGTGATTTTGAAAGGACCAGATTCAGTGAAAAAAGGAAACAGAGGAGCTGTAGTGTAGCAGATGTAGAACTGAATTGTAAGTTGAGCACACAGACATAACAAGTCGAAGCTACTTTTTTTTTTTTTTTTGAGACATATGACAGCAAAAAGGAGATGTGGTAGCCTGACATAGAATCAAGTAAAGGATTTGTCAGAATGGAGAGCCCTGGAGTATGACTGGAACCTGGAAGAGCAGAGAGAGTATGGTGGAGATTGAGGGAGTAAGTCCTATAGAGGCAGAAGGGCTTGGGGTGTAGAGCACCATGGAAGGATGCACTAAGAATAGGGAGAGACGAGTAGGGAGGAAGATGAAGATGATGATGACTTTGATGATGATAGTGAACACCAAATTTTGAGCACTTATTCTGCACAAGCAGCATGTGATGTACGTCACTGCCATGATTCTATTATTTCTCCATTAATTCTATTAACAGATTCTATTACTAGCTCCATTTTACAGGTGATAGTGTTAAGTAACGTGCCTGAGTTTGCACAACGACTAAGTACACAAGGGGGGATTTGAATCCACGTCAATCTAACTTGAAAGCCTGAATTCCTAACCACCCTCCTCAGCTTTGAGCCATTATCATCACAGCCACGTGAATTCTCATGGCTATGTGCATGCTCTGTAGGCACAGAAAAAAAGAAAACTCAGTAGCCTCCACAGTTTTTCACCTGTGGTGTCTTGCCTTAGTTCAGCCCAGATTCTCTTGTATTTTCAACCTCGTGACCCTCACCTCAAAACACCCTTTTCCATATGTACTAACCTGGGGGGAAATATTCCCTCAGGGACCATCTTTAGTGGTCCTCAGAGGGGTCATGATTATCCTGATCACTGTGATCCCGTGGAGGTATTTTCTGACTGTATGCAAGATCATCTGCTACAGATGAAACAATGAGTAGTTACTTACTCTTTTTTCTTGCTTGCAGACACCTATGAAAATGGAAACTACTTCTTGGCAAACTTTACAGCAGCTCAGGTAAGACTATTTTATTGAATTTTATAAATCCTCTCCCACTTGTTTAACAGATTAAATATTATTGGTAAAATGTGAAATATAGTATCCCTTTAGTATCCCCCTTTACATTTATAAATCAGGTCTGTTGACATTAAAGAAGAAACGGTTCTTATTTTGACAATTATCCAGTATGCCATCACTCTGTGAAAAGAAACTTGTAATTCATGTAATGCTGGGGGAAAATGAGTCCTTAATGTGTGATGCATTTAGGAGATGAGATAACATTTTCTGGCTGATAAAATTTTGAAGGATAAGCGGTAGATTGGCTATCTGTTGCACAACAGTGGTGCATAACAAACAGCCTCAAAACAATTAATGCTTTTTTAGCTCATAGATTTGCAGTGTTCATATGCTCTACGCTGGATTTGGCTGGTCTTGGCTGGCTCACTTCCGTCTGCAATCAGTCATGAGAATGTTAGGCTGCTTGGATGATCTGGGCGGGGGGTGGGGGCAGGGGAAGGCGTCACATATCGGGGAGGGGCACAGTCAGATGGCTTTATGGGCAGGTCTGGGCATGAGCATTTCCGAATTATGAAAGAGGGCAAAAATAGAAGTAGAAATGCCTAAGCACTTAAAAAAAAAAAACCTCAGTTTGCATCAAGTTGACTAATATCTCATTAGCAGGGCAAAGTCACATGGCCAAGCCCAGAGGCAAAGGTGGAACAGAATGCCCCATGGTGATGGTGGTGGGGGCACTGCAAAATTACATGGAAAGGGGGATGGGTAGGGAGGGGTGAATAATTGGAGATGATCCTACAGTCAGTCTACCAGGCATGTTAAATGATTCCATGGACAATCTATATAATTCTTAATAAAGTAGGAGGATCATTCTATGCCAGACCTATACTCCGCTTCTCAATAATGTTAACCTGCTGGTTTAACTAAGGAATACTATAACAACAGTGCTTTTTCTACATAATAGTGCTTCAAGTATTTGAAGGTATCTGTCATATATCCCCTCTGTCTTCTCTTCCTGGAATTGTACATCTGACTTCATACTTCCTCTGTTTTGTGCTTATACTGGTTTCCAGATTTGATTATTCTGTTTGGACTGCAGTTAGTCTAGATTTATCGTAAAGCATGGTGCTCAGGAGAGAGAGAATATCTTAGAGCTTCACTACAACACGCAGTCTTGTGGTAGCCACTAGCCACAAGTGGCTGCTGAGCATTTGAAATATGACTAGCTTAGTTTCAAATATTTAAAAGATTATAAAATATCTCACTAATATTTTCTACTCAGTATGTGTTAAACTAACAATATTTGGGATAGATTGGGTTAAATAAAACATATTTTCAAATCAGTTTCTCCTGTTTCTCTTTACTTTTTAAAAATGTAGCTATAAGAAAATGCTAAATTACATATATGGTTTGCATTACACTTCTATAGGTTGGCATGGACTTCCTACTGCACATCAGACAACCTTCGAACCTTAGTGACATGAAACAATAAATGTTTATTTGGCTCATTGCCTAACTATTAGCTCCTTTGAACTAGACTCTATTTTCTTACTGTTATTCCCTCACACTGTGTTAATTTTTTTGAACACATGTATCAGATCTTTGGCAAATATAAATCTCCTGGTCAACTAAAACCTTCAAGTTATTTTCATAGACATGATTATTAGGTTATGCCATCTCCATCCTGCATTTGCCTTTTTGAAACTAAATGCAAGACTTTGTATATTAATTAAGCATGTAACATCTCTTCTTAATTTAAGAAAAGTTGGAGATTTCTTATTTTTCTTCCCAAAATATTATTTTTTAATGAAGCTGTTGATCTAGAAATCCTGGATTTTAGTTCTATTTTTATTGCTAAATAGTTATTCAACCAAAGGAAGGTATTTCTCCTGTTTATCTGTTTCTTAATTATAAAATACTAGATTTCCCATATATAGCTTCTAACTCTAAAATTCCATTCTTCTTTTGTTCCTAAGTAGTGATAAATGGATTCTTATTTCTATGTGATATTTGATGGAATTTTTCCTAAGGATCAGTGGCTTGAAATGAAAGCAAGCTTCCTCTGGGAGTAATTATTATCAGTGGTGGTCTAGCTGGTATGGGGTTATGAGGGTTGGGAGCTGCTTTGTAGTACTTGCTAATTTCTGTGGTATACGTACTCCCACTATGTTAGCCAATTTCAGGCTATCAACTGGCTTGTAAAATTCCAGGCAATTCAAGAACAAGCTCCAGCACACTCATTTACTTCGTGTTATATTCCTTTTTCTTCATTTTCCCTTGACTCTGCTTGTTCAGTCAGTCACAAAGGTCTTGCTAATTCTCCATAATGCCAAGTGAACATATTTCTTTGTCTACTATAGCTATCGAGTTGAAGTGTTTGTAACTTCACTCTACTGCACCTATCTCCATGATTTATTGCTTAAAATCTTCATCAGCTTATCTTACAGACTTAAGCAGTCTCATTTCTCTACTCAGCACCAGCTTCAGTAGCCCTTGCACTCGGCCGTCGGGCTATTCACCATGTCCCTGCCTCTCCCCACCGCATTCCTTTCCCTAGTCCTTTTGCCTTTATGAACTTCATCCATCCTCTCAGGCCTTCTCAAGTTCATGTCCTTCCTAAGACCTTTCTTTTAATTTTTTTAATTACTTTTTTTTAGAGTTTTTTAAATTTTATTTTTTTATTAACATGTAGTTGATTTACAATGTTAGCTTCAGGTGTACAGCAGAGCAATTCAGTTATACATACACGTAAGTCCTTTCCTGACTACCCTAGCCCCCCAGTGATTTCTTTTTTTCTCTTATCACCCATAATGAATATTCGCTATGATTTTCATTTAGGTCTTTATCATGTACCATCTCATGACTTACCTCACATTATTTTAACTCTTATATTAATATTTAAAACAGGTCATGATTTAGATAAAGTCCTGTATTTGCTGCAAACTGTCCTTAGTCAGGGGACCGTTTACCATAATTCTTTGTTCAACCTGTGTTAACTCATATAGTGCTATGCATGTGGGCCCATCACAAGTCCAACCATCTGTGTGTCATTTAGTTCTCACTCCATCTCCCAGAGCCTCAGTTTTCTCATCTGTAAAAGAGATAATGATGCTTTCTTTTCAAAATCATTGTAAGAATTAGTAATAATACAGGTAAAATAATTTTCATAATGTTGATACATAAACCTATTTTTGGCATAATCAGACTTACTGTAGCAAGTACTCAGGCAGCAAGTCTTTATGAAGTGTTAAAGAATAAAAACAGCAACCCAGTACAGTAGTAGTTTGAGGGTTTTTTTTTTTAAACATTTTAATGTGGAATATAGCCTATCAACAGATGTATTATGAATTTTTTCTCTTTATACATTCTTTGCAGAATGTATTGCAAATCCAGACCATACACAATAAGTATTTGAGTGACTCTAATCCACTGAAAGTTGGAAGTATTAGTATCTGGGGCATAAATTCTACACATGTAACACAAGTCACTTGTACCTATGACAACCAGCAATTCATGGTGATGGATTTCAAGAGTGACCCTTATAATCAGGTATGTCTCAGTGGAATGTTATCGTATCATATATTTTTATTGCTCTGCAAAATTATCACCACTATTATTATCATTGTTCTATTTACTTATATTTGGAAGTTTACACATATGTGCAATAGGTGTGCTCCTGAAAAGTGGCCAGCATTGAATTATATTGTAAAGTGCACATTAGTGACCCTCCAGTCCAGGGATCAGTGATCAACAGTCTGATGAAATCCTTTCCATGTGTTTCCCAAAGAAACTGTACTGTGTGCCAAGGTTGGTCCACCAGGCTAGTGCAACAAAACTTCCTTCCATGGCAGAGGTTAAAGCAAAGGAAGAGTGATCCTCTAAAATTGTTGGCGATTTTCCCCCACCTTCCTAAAAATCGCTCCTATCCCTGTAGAACTGATAGATCTTACAAGTTCGTGAAAATTGGCAATAAATGTGGTGATCATCAAAATGAGTATATTTCACTAGTACATGAAGTGGGATTATTCGGTTAACCAAAACAGAGTGACATAAGTAGCAGACCCTACGGGACCCTCTAGTAGACTCCGCTTTACTTACCAGAGCCAGCTAATTGGAAGGCGAGTTACCAGCAGAGATATCAAGAGTCGCCACAGAGGTGGAAGTATCCCACGTTAGAACACTAGCCCTGTTATCAGTATGGTTTCTGACACATAGAGGGTGGTTTGGAAAAGTGACAAGGCTTAGTTCCTGTTTTCTAAAAGATGAAGAAAAGAGTGCCCAGCTGGTATTTGGATTTTGGAAAATGACCCTCTGAACACTCACAAAGATTCTTTCTTTATAGTCTCTTCTTGTTAGGTCCTTCAAAACATTTTTCCTGAACTATATTGAGTTCAAAACCACCCACTGCAAGTAATTACTTCCAGTTAAGGCAATGCAGAATATCTTTTAATGCCTTCTTTTGGGGACACTTCAGAGCATATCAGATGCTTATTATGTTCCAGGCACCAGATGTTGAGGATGGTGACACATGAAAACAGGAAGGTTAAGCCTAGTGGCAAAATAACGAGGCTTTTATAAACACTGGTTTTACTCAAAAATGCATCTACCTGGGAGCAGTGTAGTCCTGACTAAATGAAGTTGAAAGAAACAGATTCCAGCATAGGGATTATACACACAGCATGTCTCCATATCTACTTGTCAGAATCATTGGGACCTGAAAAGGAATCTTCACATAGTTTCATTACTCTCTAGAAAAAGAATGAATGCATCGTTTTTTGCTATACTCTAATTTGACGTATAACTTAAATGTGATATTTAAGAAGTTCTGAAATACCAACTTTATCTATTGTTTTCCGGCAGACACTAACTGTTCAATTGACAGACAAGATTATCAGCCTGGAAAAATTAACGGAGGTTACTTGGATTCATGGTGATCCTACAGTTTCTACCACACCTATGACAAGTACCTTGCCAATGACTTCTTCTCATCCGTCTACATCTACTACGAAGGCTACCACTGCTGATACTGTTACCACCGGTGCTGCTACATCCAGTACCACGACTGCCAGCACTAGCGCCACTCTTCCTGTCACCACCACGTTTTACCCAACAAGTGCTACTCAAGCTACAACTGCTACTACCATTTATAACGCCACTACGCCTTCCTCTACAAATACTACTACTGGTAGCCCCAATGTTACCCATCCTGCCACAACTGTGCCTTTCTCAACAACTACCACTGAATTTACAACTGCTACTACCATTTATAATACCACTACGCCTTCCCCTCCAAGTACTCCTCCTAGTAGCCCTAATGTTACCCATCCTGCCACAACCATGCCTTTCTCAACAACTACCACTGAATTCACAACTGCTGCTACCATTTATACCACTACGCCTTCCTCTACAAATACTACTACTGGTGGCCCTAATGCTACCCTTCCTGCCACAACCGTGCCTTTCTCAACAACTACCACTGAATTCACAACTGCTGCTACCATTTATACCACTACACCTTCCTCTACAAATACTACTACTGGTGGCCCTAATGTTACCCTTCCTGCCACAACCGTGCCTTTCTCAACAACTACCACTGAATTCACAACTGCTGCTACCATTTATACCACTACGCCTTCCTCTACAAATACTACTACTGGTGGCCCTAATGCTACCCTTCCTGCCACAACCGTGCCTTTCTCAACAACTACCACTGAATTCACAACTGCTGCTACCATTTATAATACCACTACGCCTTCCCCTCCAAGTACTCCTCCTAGTAGCCCTAATGTTACCCTTCCTGCCACAACCATGCCTTTCTCAACAACTACCACTGAATTCACAACTGCTGCTACCATTTATACCACTACACCTTCCTCTACAAATACTACTACTGGTGGCCCTAATGTTACCCTTCCTGCCACAACCGTGCCTTTCTCAACAACTACCACTGAATTCACAACTGCTGCTACCATTTATACCACTACGCCTTCCTCTACAAATACTACTACTGGTGGCCCTAATGCTACCCTTCCTGCCACAACCGTGCCTTTCTCAACAACTACCACTGAATTCACAACTGCTGCTACCATTTATACCACTACGCCTTCCTCTACAAATACTACTACTGGTGGCCCTAATGCTACCCTTCCTGCCACAGCCGTGCCTTTCTCAACAACTACCACTGAATTCACAACTGCTGCTACCATTTATAATACCACTACGCCTTCCCCTCCAAGTACTCCTCCTAGTAGCCCTAATGTTACCCTTCCTGCCACAACCGTGCCTTTCTCAACAACTACCACTGAATTCACAACTGCTGCTACCATTTATACCACTACACCTTCCTCTACAAATACTACTACTGGTGGCCCTAATGCTACCCTTCCTGCCACAACCGTGCCTTTCTCAACAACTACCACTGAATTCACAACTGCTGCTACCATTTATACCACTACGCCTTCCTCTACAAATACTACTACTGGTGGCCCTAATGCTACCCTTCCTGCCACAGCCGTGCCTTTCTCAACAACTACCACTGAATTCACAACTGCTGCTACCATTTATAATACCACTACGCCTTCCCCTCCAAGTACTCCTCCTAGTAGCCCTAATGTTACCCTTCCTGCCACAACCGTGCCTTTCTCAACAACTACCACTGAATTCACAACTGCTGCTACCATTTATACCACTACACCTTCCTCTACAAATACTACTACTGGTGGCCCTAATGTTACCCTTCCTGCCACAACCGTGCCTTTCTCAAAAACTACCACTGAATTCACAACTGCTGCTACCATTTATACCACTACGCCTTCCTCTACAAATACTACTACTGGTGGCCCTAATGCTACCCTTCCTGCCACAGCCGTGCCTTTCTCAACAACTACCACTGAATTCACAACTGCTGCTACCATTTATACTACTACGCCTTCCTCTACAAATACTACTACTGGTGGCCCTAATGCTACCCTTCCTGCCACAGCCGTGCCTTTCTCAACAACTACCACTGAATTCACAACTGCTGCTACCATTTATAATACCACTACGCCTTCCCCTCCAAGTACTCCTCCTAGTAGCCCTAATGTTACCCTTCCTGCCACAGCCGTGCCTTTCTCAACAACTACCACTGAATTCACAACTGCTGCTACCATTTATAATACCACTACGCCTTCCCCTCCAAGTACTCCTCCTAGTAGCCCTAATGTTACCCTTCCTGCCACAGCCGTGCCTTTCTCAACAACTACCACTGAATTCACAACTGCTGCTACCATTTATACCACTACGCCTTCCTCTACAAATACTACTACTGGTGGCCCTAATGCTACCCTTCCTGCCACAGCCGTGCCTTTCTCAACAACTACCACTGAATTCACAACTGCTGCTACCATTTATACCACTACACCTTCCTCTACAAATACTACTACTGGTGGCCCTAATGCTACCCTTCCTGCCACAACCGTGCCTTTCTCAACAACTACCACTGAATTCACAACTGCTGCTACCATTTATACCACTACACCTTCCTCTACAAATACTACTACTGGTGGCCCTAATGTTACCCTTCCTGCCACAACTGTGCCTTTCTTAACAACTACCACTGAATTCACAACTGCTGCTACCATTTATAATACCACTACGCCTTCCCCTCCAAGTACTCCTCCTAGTAGCCCTAATGTTACCCTTCCTGCCACAGCCGTGCCTTTCTCAACAACTACCACTGAATTCACAACTGCTGCTACCATTTATACCACTACGCCTTCCTCTACAAATACTACTACTGGTGGCCCTAATGCTACCCTTCCTGCCACAGCCGTGCCTTTCTCAACAACTACCACTGAATTCACAACTGCTGCTACCATTTATACCACTACGCCTTCCTCTACAAATACTACTACTGGTGGCCCTAATGCTACCCTTCCTGCCACAGCCGTGCCTTTCTCAACAACTACCACTGAATTCACAACTGCTGCTACCATTTATAATACCACTACGCCTTCCCCTCCAAGTACTCCTCCTAGTAGCCCTAATGTTACCCTTCCTGCCACAACCGTGCCTTTCTCAACAACTACCACTGAATTCACAACTGCTGCTACCATTTATACCACTACACCTTCCTCTACAAATACTACTACTGGTGGCCCTAATGCTACCCTTCCTGCCACAACCGTGCCTTTCTCAACAACTACCACTGAATTCACAACTGCTGCTACCATTTATACCACTACACCTTCCTCTACAAATACTACTACTGGTGGCCCTAATGTTACCCTTCCTGCCACAACTGTGCCTTTCTTAACAACTACCACTGAATTCACAACTGCTGCTACCATTTATAATACCACTACGCCTTCCCCTCCAAGTACTCCTCCTAGTAGCCCTAATGTTACCCTTCCTGCCACAGCCGTGCCTTTCTCAACAACTACCACTGAATTCACAACTGCTGCTACCATTTATACCACTACGCCTTCCTCTACAAATACTACTACTGGTGGCCCTAATGCTACCCTTCCTGCCACAGCCGTGCCTTTCTCAACAACTACCACTGAATTCACAACTGCTGCTACCATTTATACCACTACACCTTCCTCTACAAATACTACTACTGGTGGCCCTAATGCTACCCTTCCTGCCACAACCGTGCCTTTCTCAACAACTACCACTGAATTCACAACTGCTGCTACCATTTATACCACTACACCTTCCTCTACAAATACTACTACTGGTGGCCCTAATGCTACCCTTCCTGCCACAACCGTGCCTTTCTCAACAAATGCCACTGAAATTACAACTAGTACTACCATCTATAATACCACTACGCCTTCCCCTACCAGTACTCCTCCTAGTAGCCCTAATGTTACCCTTCCTGCCACAGCCATGCCTTTCTCAACAACTACCACTGAATTCACAACTGCTGCTACCATTTATACCACTACACCTTCCCCTACAAATGCTACTTCTGACAGCACTAATGTGTCTCTTCCTGTCACAACCGTGCCTTCCCTGACAGGTGCTACTGAATTTACAACTGATGCTACTATTCCTAATGCCACTACACCTTCCCCTACAAATACTACTGCTGCCTAACACTAATGTTACACTTCTATCACAGTCAATTCTTTTCTAACAAGTTCTTTTATATTTACAACTAGTACTACTGTTCCTAATAGCAGTACACCTTCCCCTATAATTAAAAAAAATTTGTTTTAAGTATTACAAATATTACCTTATATGTTTTAAATACCTCTACTCCTGATAGAACAACAACGGATGCTTCTGCTGTTGCGTCTTCTTACACTGCAAATGTCATAAATGCTTCTCTAGTTCCAGAATTACTACTCAAGGCAGCATAATTCCTACAGACATCTCTTTAAAACAGATATTGCAGATAGAAGATAATCAATTAACCAATATGTGGCTCATTGCTACAGAAGTTTTAACAAATATTAGCACTAGCTTTTACTAATATGGCTACTCCAAATGCTGTAGACATTGCAGAGACATCTAAAGATGTATTCATTACTAACTGCGTAAGTGTAATTTAAGAAGTTGTGGATACTTCTTTTGCAGCCAGAATAGGTAATACTATTTAAAAAATTATAACTCCTATACCCCAGCAATTAAACAATAGATATTTTATATATCTTTGCTACAGACTCCACAGATGATTTTTCTCTCCCAGATAAAATCACATTGGCTGTAGTTATTGAAATAACCCAACTTGTTCTTTGGTTAGAGGAGATAACGCCGTAATGAGAACACTGATAGTAGCTGGCAATCAAATGACCACCATGGTAGCAGCTATTAATATTATAGTAGATTATTTCATTATTAATGCTGAAAGTCACACTTTATTCTCCTATGGATTTTCCCCATACCATGACTACCAATATGGTAATTTGCCATTCTACGTCCTGAAACTATTGTTGCTTCTAAAGAGAGCCTAGCTGTAACTATAGATATGGAAAATGCTGCCATTGGAGATCATGTATATACTTTGACTCTTGGAACTGAGATAATTAGAAATATTATGTTACTTTTGCTATCATAGAAAACAAGAATAGAATTATAGATGTTAAAAACGTAACTCCCAAAGTTTGCAACCATTATTTTCACAGGTACTATTGATAATCTTACTACAGATTTGGTATTTCTATTTATAAACACTAAATGTACTTCCAGGAACTTACAATTAAACTTATATAATTTCTTAGAGATAATCTTAGGCTGCTGCTGTTACCACTAATGACTGAATGTACTTACCATGCTCTGAGTTTTCTATAGACCAGAAATAGCCCAGACAGAGATGAGTGTGTAGAGATATGGCAGAGGGGAGACAGTTTCTGCTCTTCAGATCGGAGTTCATAATCTTGTTTGCTCTCTTATTTACCAGCGTTTCCTTCTGTATTTTACTGTCTAGACTCTCCTTCAGTGTGTTAGGACTTTCCGCAGGTTCTTGGTCTTTCATACCCAAATTCACCATTTATTCTTGACCTGTTACTTTCTGAGATCACCCATACCCCTGTGAACAGATTCATGGTCATAACCAAATATTGCCATTTGGGTGCTACTGAAGGCTTAATCCTAGGGCAGTTTTATGAAAATGTAGTCTGGGGAACCATGGGAGGCCCCAAAACTTTGGGGTCCATAAGGTTGAGCCTCTTTTCATATTAATACCACAGTGTTTTTGCCTTTTTCACCCATTCTTTCATGGGTATACAGTGCCATTTTCCAGAAACTATGTTCTGTCACAACAGATGAACATAGAAACCAACACAATCATCTAGCTGTCTTTCATTAAGACGCTAAACAGATTTACAAAATATAAAACAATGTCATTCTTTTTGCTAACTTTTTTTTGTTTTGGAAAATAACAGTTGTCTTTCATTAAAAATACATTATTTATGTCAACAAGTACTTGATATTGTTATTTTTAATGAATGAGGAAATAAATATTTTACCAAATATTTTACAGATGGCTCCATTTTAGTTTCTAATACAGTAAGTATTTGTAGATATAATCCACCCAAACAAAGCACAGGGTCTTCACTAAATTTGAATGTAAAGAGATTCTGAGGCCAAAAAGTTTGAGAATCATTTCTGTAGGACAGAAGTATCCTAGTTTCACTCTCAAGTCCTGGTCAGATATACTATGCAAACCAAACAAAGCAAGATTCATCATTCTAAACGGTGTCAGTGGACTTGGTTTGTAGGACGAAATGAAATCTATCAGTGTTTCATCATGTTCTTTGCAGAGTATTGTTCTCTGATGGGGACTCACTGAAGAGCTCTTGTGCTCAGGGAGGCTCTGGCTTATCTCTTGCTTTAGCACTGAGACACTGTCACAATGCTTTCCCAAAGGTCACCTATGTCCAGCCTCTGCACTGTGTGGACAGGATAATAGTTATGGTTGTTCCTCAACTTTATCTGTATTAAGCGGTTTTATTTTATATAGTGGTTATACTTCTGTTCACTTAGGTGTTGTTTAAATAGGATATAAATGTTGAAATATGTATTGAAATAAACCATACACATTTTACAATAACAGCCCAGTGAATGGGGTGTGAGGCAAGATGGGCTCGGTACTTGGTACTGTACTGGGAGGAGCAGGCAGAATCTCCCGTGGCTGGAGGTGTTTCCATGGCACAAAGTGTTGGGAAAATTGCTGAGAAGTTGATCTCCACCCAGGCAGGGGCTGACTCATTTGGGCACAAGATATTTAAAGGTCTTTGAAATGCTGCTTTCACCCAAGACTAGAAGCTTAATCATAAGATAATTGTGAGAGTAAGACAAGGTATTCTAATTTCAAATTAGATTGAAGGTTATAGTTTTCCTTCTGGCAAGTTATGATTTATGATTGTAACAATTCCTGTGACCTTTATGGAGATACATATTTCAAATTCCAGCTTGCGAACAATTTAGTCTCTTATTGAATTATTAAATACATGATTCTTCAGAGAGGACTTTGGGAATAGAGATGACAGAGTGTGTTATGAATGCAACACACGTTTATTTCCAAACATATGTCCAGAAAAAAGGACACCGAGTTGGGACAGCCTTTAGGGCCTATGTAGCTAAAAATTTCCACCTCATAAAACAGTTTCCTCTAGACCGTATCTTTTCCATCCTCATCAGCATCTGATTAAATATTCCCTCAAAAGGTTGCCCATTCAATTGTTGGGCAGTATTATTTTTAAAACATTTTTCCTGGTATGAAAATAGATTTTGGTTCCTCAGCGATCTACTCATAAGCTTTAATTTTTCATCTTAAACCGTCTCTCTGATAACCTTTTGTCTTTGCTATGGTGGCTATTGTTTTCCTGTTAATTATCTAAATTAAATCTCCCTATTTCTCCAATGTCTCCCTCATAAATTCAAAATGGATTAAAGACCTAAATGTAAGACCAGAAACCATAAATCTCCTAGAGGAAAACAGAACACTCTTTGACATAGATTGTAGCAATATTTTGGGGGATCTGTCTCCTAAAGCAAAGGAAATAAAAGCAAAAAAACCCAAATGGGATCCAATTAAACTTAAAAGCTTTTGCACAGCACCGGAAACCATCGACAAAATGAAAAGACAACCTACTGAATGGGAGAAAATATTTGCTAATGATATGACTGACAAGGGGTTAATATCCAAAATATATGAACAGCTCATACAACTTAGCTTCAGAAAAACCCCAAACAACCCAATCAAAAAATGGGCAAAAGACCTGAATAGACATTTTTCCAAAGAGGAAATATAGATGGCCAACAGGCACTTGAAAAGATGCTCAGCATTGCCAATCATCAGAGAAATGCAAATTAAAACCACAATGAGGTATCACCTCACAGCTGTCAGAATGGCTATCATCAAAAAGTTTGCAAATAACAATGTTGGTGAGGATGTGGAAAAAAGGGGACCCTTGTACACTGTTGATGGTAATATAAATTGGTGCGGCAACTGTGGAAAATGGTACAGTGATTCCTCAAGAAACTAAAAATAGAACTACCATATGACCCAGCAATTCAACCCCTGAGTATATATCTGAAAAAAAAACAAAACACTAATTAGAAAAGATACATGCATCCCAATGTTCATAGTAGCATTATTTACAATTGTGAAGATATGAAAGCAACCTAAGTGTTTATCAACAGATGAATGGATAAAGAAGATATGCTATGCATATATACAATGGAATACTACTCAGCTATAAAAGAGAATAACAGCTTCCATTTGCAACAATGTGGGTGGACTTAGAGGGTATTGTGCTAAGTGAAATAAATCAGTCAGAGAAAGACAAATATTGTATGATGTCGCTTGTATAATGAATCTAAAAAATACAGCAATCTAGTGAATATAATAAAAAAAGAAGCAAAATCACAGATAAAGAGAAACCAGTGGTTACCAGTGGAAGAAAGAAGTGTGGAGGGACAACATAGAGGTAGGGGACTGAGAGGTACAAAGTTTTATGTGTAAAATAAGCTACAAGTATGTATTTTGCAACACAGGGAATTAGCCAATATTTTATAATAACTATAGATGGAGTATAATCTTTAAAAATTGTGATTTACTGTATTGTACACATGTAACTTACCTAATACTGTATATCAACTATATTTCAATAAAAAAGAAAAAATGCCTATTTACTTAAATTTCATCATCTTGTGGCTAAATAATTGTTTATAAAATTCTAGTGAGTTGCAGCTCTAAGAAATACATGTAATTACTCTTCTGTGATGCCTGACAGCTGAAATTAATTCAGGGGCATACTCTAGCTTCCAGGCTGGAGGTTCTCTGCTCAGAGCGGTCAAAAAGTCTTGCTGAATAACTGACAATTTTCCTAAATCTACTTTTTTTCCAGGTGAATCTTTATGTATCTTTTTTTTCCTTAAATTTTGCTCCATTTTCATACTCTCTTTGTATAGGTCCTATGCTTGTTTCTTTTTTAAAAAATTAACGTTTATTTTGAAATAAGCTTGGAGAAAAGTCACAAGAATAGTATAGAGAACTTCAGTATACTCTTCATCCAGATTTCCCCAATTATCCATGAATTATAAATTATTTACCATTTTCTCTTCTCTCTCTTGCACACACATGTGCACACACACAAGTGTGTGATTTTAGAGTCTGTAGACATGATGTCTGAATGTCATAAAATGTCTTAGTGTAGATTTCCTAAAACCCAAGAACGTATTCTTACATAACCACAATATAATCAGCCAGATCAGGACATTAATATTCATACAATGCCACCAATAAACAGGTAGCAGTAAAATTCCACCAATCATTCCCAAACTGTTCTTTATAAAAAACACAAAACAGCAACAACGGCAATAGCAATAAATAATAATCTGGATGAGACCACGTGTTGCGTGTTGCATTTACTTGCTTAATTGAATTTTTGTTTTTTAGGCTCCTCTACTCGGGAACTATTCCTCAGTCTCTCTTTTTCTTTCATGATTTTTACATTTTGGCAATTATGAGCCAGATCTTTGTAGATTATTTCTCATTTGGGGTTTGGCTAATATTTCCTCATGATGACACTGAGGTTTTACATTTTTTTTTTTTTGACGGGTATAGAATTGATGTTATGTCCTTCCTGGTAGATGTCAGGAGGCACGTGTTGTCCGTTTGTCCATGGCTGGTGATGCTAATTCACTTACTTGGCTGAGTTGGTGTCTGCCAGGTCTCTCTATAGCAAATCTACTATTTTTTCTCATCACAATTAATAAATATATTATGAGGAGATATTTTGAGGCTATGTAGCTATCTGATTCCTCTCCCATTGGTTTTATCATCGATTGATAATTCTTGCCTAATTCAATTATTATAAATTTGTTAAATGGTGATTTTCTAACTTCATATTTTTTCTACATTCATTATTTGTCCTTACAAGGACTCTTCCTTCTTTGCTGTATATTTTTTGAGTGATGCTTGGTAAATAACCACGTCCCTGAGCCCCCTAAATGCACTCCTTCTCTGAGATCCTCACAGATCCTTATCTGTCCATCCAAAAAATAGACTAATTAAGAGCAGCTGAACTTCTGGTTCAGTGGTCTTCAGTCTTGGGTGCATACTGGAAACACCTGCAGAGGTTCATCATTTACTAATGCCTGGACGCTGCCCCCATCACCCAGGTGACTCCTATATATGGTCAAGGTTGCGAGCCACTGTGGCAGTGGAGTTGTGGAGTTGGAGAGCTTTCTTGCTCAGTCTCAGCTAAGTATAGCAGGAATTTAAATGTGATGAGAATTCGACAAACAGGAATAAGAAACTAAGTTATCAATTACATGAAGGAGAGAGACACAGGCAGAGGAAGGAGGAAGAGATAGGAGGAAGAAAAACAGAAGAGATGGAAAGAGAAGAGAGAGAGAGGGAGAGAGAAATGGGGCAAAGTAAAAATGGATAAAGCTAGTTAAAGAGCACATGGGAACTCTTGTGGCTTTTCTATACATTTGAAATTTTATCAGAATGTTCTTATTCCATGGTTAAAGAGAGAGAATTCTTGTAAACGTTAGCTTGTGGTTTCTACTTTCAGAAAAAAGTAACGAGGGAATAAACCCTTCATTTACCCTCTAAATTTTGTATTGAGCTTATGGTAGAGGAGGTGAAGTGGGAAAGGAGTTACAGTCTTAGCATCATTCAGAGCTGACCTGAACTTAGAGACCACTGAGGGATGAGGGATAACAGAGACCCAGCTGCCGGGATGTTGTAGGAGGAAGTTGGGTTCAGCCGTCTCCACCTCAACTCTGAGCCCTTCCTCTTGCTTTGTATCATTAAGCCGCCAGAAAACTGCAGTCACAAAGCACATCAATTGGAAAAAACCTTGAGGTCATCTAATTTAGGCTCCTACCCTATGTAGGAATGTTTTAAGACATCCCCTCAGCCGTGTTAAGACCCCTGTCTACTATGTATGCATAACATAAAGTGCATCCTTTTTAAACACAGAAGCAAATCGTTCCCTGTAGATTGATATAAATATAGTTCCTCTCTGGAAGCAGTCAGGGGAGGAAATGGTCCATGGCCCTGGGGAAGGTTCAGGGGCAGATGGTGTAAACTCAAGGAGAAAGTGGCCACCCGGAGGATCGTAGAAGCTTGACTTCGACTCCACAAGGTCATAGGGGTGCTTGTCCATTTCCTGTTCATTTCAGCAGCTCCTGTTCTGACCTAACGTCAAGCTCACAGATGGTGGTCAGTGAATATGTGCGTGATGACTAAATCCTGGGATAGGGAGATGGAGACGAAAATAAAATGAAAGAAGGAAAGCTAAAATAAGAACCAGATATTGAAGGGGGTACAGAGAAAGCTGTAGCGCCAGGAGCCATGCTGGGCCATGAGCTGGGTGAGGGAGCCCTGGGAGATTTTCTCGCTGCAGAACCCTGGGGTAGTTGCCCAGCTGACTTGAACTTGTCAGGGCAGACCTGAAAATAAGGCTGCAGCACAGACAGTGGTTTGTGCATCTGAAACCCAGCCAGAGAGGTTCTTCTTTTTTTTTCTCTCTCTCTAAAAGATTGGTGTTGAATGAATTTGCTTAGAGTGGGGCTCTGGGGTAACACAGATTGGAATAGAAATGTCAGACTTATCTGTTAATGGGGCAAGCCATCGAGAAAAGTTCTGTTTTGATTGTTTTAGGTTTCTGTCTAGATTCATTTTAATCTGTGTATTTCTTCCTGCTGTAGAAAGTAGTTTGTGTACCTCAAACCACTGCCAAATGGCCTCAAGCGTGTTTTAAGATTTTTACCTCAAGGAAAGCCTCCATCTCCCTTGACAACAGAGAAGCCCAACAGTGAATACAATCTCTCCAGCTTCAGGTGAGTTGTGTTTTCTTTATAGTCATGAATTTTGAAAAATCTCTTTGACATAAAGATAGCAAGTCCCTCTGCTCACACACCATGACCCCAGAAGTGACCCCAGGCATTGAAAAGATCCAGCAGCAAGACTGCAGGGGTTGAGTGTGAATGCTGAGGATTTTGCAGAATCTCAAAATGGAGCATCCAGAATTCTCCAGGAAAAATGACAACAAAGGCTCATCACTCGTGCACTTCTCCAGCCCCAGAGGAGGGGGTGTTGCTCTGCCAGGAAGCAGGACTAGGATGCTAGACCAATGCTCTGCTCCTCAAGCAGAGACAGACAGTTTAGAGAGGCCAGCTCTCTGATCTCCAGGGAACTGAGATCCCTCCAAACACCTTGGACTATCCAGAGTAGGAGTCCCTTCTGGAGGACAGGAACAATGAGCAAGGTGATCATGGACTTGCACGCCCTTGACCTGTTCTCAGAGCCCGTCCTGCCTGCCTGGCCAGTTAGGTGATCTGAGTGTTAAGAATGTGATACTTGTTGAGTCAATAAAGACCATCTGAGGAGAGCAGGGCCCACATTAGATGTTGCATTTTGGGCAACCAGGTCCTCAGATGCCCTGAGCATCCAAGGTACCTCCCAGATGCCTCTCCTGGACCAAAGGCTCAAAGGAAAGAGATGACAACAGGAAGCAAGTTGAATTCCATTTAATTTGGTGTCTTGAGCTTTGTCTCTTAGAACAGAGTTCCTCCCTTTACTACAAATCACACATGTGGATTCCTGCCTCTGCCTCACAGGGATGTTTGGGAAAAAAATGTTAGAAGAAAAGAGAAACAGGAGCCCCTCCAGGGTCAGCATGGGATGAGGAGGGTTCACCAGGCTCCCCCTCTGCATTCAAGCCCCCTCCTCCCCACGTGGCATCCCCATTGAATGAGCTGGGGCACTGGACTTCTCAGAGAGCCATCACCTTACCCAGCCTTGATTCTAGATGTTGTTAGAAAATGTGTGGTCCCACCTGCGCGTCTGCAGCTTTAAAAGATGGACTGTAGGGCTCGTGATGGAAGAGGCTTTATGGAATCTGTGGCATGCCCAGGTCTACAGTGTCAGGGCTAGGGTCATGGGGAGGGGCACAGATGGGGGACTCTGGGGGCCAAAGCAGGGGGGTGTTTCTATGCTTGATGATGAGGGGAGGCCTGAGCAGAGAAGGGCCTGAGGATGGGACATGAGGAGACAATGTCAGACTCTAGACTGCAGGGTGGCAAGGAGCCAAGAGACAGCCCCCTGCCCAAGCAAGAGAGCAGCCAGGGGGAGGCGCCTTGGGGTAGCAGTGCTGGAGCCTGAGAGGGCCACTGGTGCGGTCCTGAAGCCTGCAGGGGCTTTGTCCTGGGGCTCCACTTTGCCTCCAGAGGACTCTGAGCAAGGGCCCCGGGGAGTAGGGGTGATTTCCGGAACCCAGCCTGTTGTGTTTTCCACTATCTCCTGCAGAAGAAGGAAGAAAATGGGTTAAGGTTCGCGGAAGCATCCCCACTTCCTTTCTTCTCCAGAGAACTTATTTGGTTTTCCCCAGTCCTTGCAGCCGCCCCGGAGACGCCAATGCACACCCAGAGCATCATCAGCCCTCTTCTCCCTCAGTTTCTCCTTCTCTGGCCCAGCGTTCCTGCCATAGTCATTCATATCTCTCATTCTTCTCTTTTCCTGGCTTGGTCCAGCACCATCCCACACCCGTCCATCCCCAACCCTGAGACGGTGGGGTCTCCTGGGACACTTACATCAATGGTCTTTATTATCACTGTCTGCTGGGCCTCCTTGCAGGCCTTCTCAGCCTTCTTAATGTTCTCTGGGGTCCATTCAACATTGTTCATGGCCATCATGCCTTCCATGGAACTACCGTGGGCAGGAGGAACAGACACTGGCTTCAGGCTGACTTAAAGCTTTGACCAAATGTAAATAAAATAGCTTCACTTTTGTTAGCATCAGTTCAACGTGGGCATAAACCGTGAGGAATGTCTCACAATTCAATGAGACAATCATGAGCATGGCAGGAGGAGAAATGTCATCAGAACTCAGAGGTGAGATTTTTTAAAAGTGAAAGAGAAACTTCTGACTCTTTAAAGAAGTGTTTCTTAAACTGAGGGCCATGAATTTCAAGAATGATGGAGTGACTTCAGGGAACCAATAAATATCCTGAAATTGGTTGTGAAATGTGGATATGTCTCCACAGATGTGCGTTTTTCTTGGAAAGGAATTTCAGCGCTTCCATCAGAGTGTCAGGGAGGACCCGTACTCCCAAGTGATGAAGGGTTCACTGCTTGAGAGTGAACACAGGCTTGGACTGAATCAGGTAGTGCACGAGAAAAAGACAAATAGTTTGTACACAAGTTATCTAACTTCTAGAGGTCACACTGAAGGGTCTTATCTTCCTGGGGTGACTCACTCTGATGCCTCTTCCCCCATCTCATGGGCCACGAAGATGATGTCAGGGTACCCCATGCAGCTGGAGATGTTGTTTCTCGGATAGTAGAAGAGGAAGATGAGGCACATCTCATTAATGGTGCTGGGACCCCCCTGGAGAAGAAGAGAGAGAGAGTGTGATAATTTTAAGGGGTCATTGACAGAGAACATGGGGATCTTTGTACCCATCTGACAATCATGGGGACGTGAGAGCATGAAAAGCCCCATGTGAATGGGAAATACCTTTGGAGAAAGAAAGGGGCTTCAGTGGAATAATCTGAGTCAGTTAATAGCGAAGGCCAGGGATGGGGCTCTATTCTGAGGCTAGTGCCATGGACCACGGTGGGGAGAGAGGCACTTACAAACGTCAAGAAGTCGCGGTCCAGCGTCTGGTAGTGACACTCTACCAGCAATTCATCTCCCTGCACAGAGTGAAACAAATGCTGGAGGTAAGACGCGGAGGGACAGGTACAGCCCTAGAACTCTCCTGGCTGATAGTAATGAAAGCCTATCCTGCCTCCCCCCACCCACGCCAGCCAGGCCTCCCCCCAGACTCCCACCGGCTTGATCTCTACTCGATAAGGTAGATCTCGAGTCTCCTGCAGATTGAAGTCATAGGAATCATCTTTACAGATTGTTCGAAGTTGGGTTCCATTTCTGGAGGGAGACAAGGGGAGGGGACAGGAATAAGGAGAGGATGGAGCGCGGAGGGGTTCTCAGCAAAGAAGCAGTGTGTGGGTCATTCTGTGGGCACAGATTGCCCAGGAAACAGAAAAGTTCCTCCTTCCACCTTACTTCCTGTCATCTCTGCTCTAGGGAGAGTTCTAACTCCTCCCTCCTCCCACTCCCAACCAAGCATAACCTTATGCTGCAGGAGAAATAATTATTCCTCAAATTTATTCGCAGATACAGAAGGGAGAGCTTCCAGTCCGTGTCTTCCTTACCTGTATTGCACGGCCTGCAGAGCGCGGCCCGCCAGGTGGGTGTGGAGCAGGTAACCGTACACCTGTATGTCAGGCACCGGGGCCCCATTCATCTGTGGCGGGGCAGGGAGGAGATGCGCCTGGTCTGTTAGCAAGTCTCATCTTGCCCTGCTCCTCAATTTTCCACCTTCATTATTTGACACCTTCCTCTTATGACTGAGCACAACCCTATATTTTCTACCCCTTAGGTTCCCCTTCCAGCCCCCAAATCCCTGACTCCTGCCTTCCCTTGCACGATCCAGGCCAGCGACTTTCCTGAGCACTAGGCTCATCCTCCAAGGCTGGGGCTCAGGCTGGCGCGCTGGCGGACCAGACCAGATCTGTGATGGGGAGCAAGGGGCTTCAGGAGGGGCGCGCCTCCCAGCTTCACCTCTTCAAACTTCTCCGTCTTACACAGCCCGTAGGACATGAAGGACTCGGCGTGCGGGGGGATGAAGTGGATGGGGAAGGTGAAGAAGCCCAGCTGCAGGACGCCCATGTCGTGTTTGCGCAGCTGCGACGTGTAGTACATTCGAATCCCCGAGGAGTCGTACACACCTGGTGTGGGAAGGACCGGTCACAGGAGGCAGGAGGCCGGGTCACAGCGCGGGAAGAAAGAGGCCCGGGAAAGCAGGGGTGGGGCTGTGAGCAAAAGGAGTCATCGGGCATCCTGCCACACCTTCCTGATGCCTGGAGGACTCAGCCAGCCTCACCAGCTGTCCTTCCATAAATGTTCTGGATGCTCACCAGGCAGGTTGTGAAAATTGCTGTAGTGAATCTCCAGTCGGATCCACTGGGGGTCCAAAGGCGTCCCAATGGAGATGCCCACATCGTCTGGGAACTGGTAACTCTGTTGGAGGGAGGGGGATTTGGCAGCAAGAGGGCTGGGAACCAGGTGCAGGGACCCAGGGGCCAGCCCTTGTCTTCTTGTCCTCCTCCCGGACCTCCCCTGACTGCCCACCTTCCATCAGCCCAGCAATCCCCACAACACTCTCCTCCCTGAGTCAGCGATTTCCCTCATCATGGGACTCACTGTGCCCCCGACAGCCCAGCCCACGATGACCTGTGAGCAGAGGGAGAAGGCGGGGTCAGCGCCGTAGCAGTCGCTGATGCCCGTGGGGAGAGTGCTGGCGTTGCCGCAGGCATACACCAGGATGTGATGCACCATGGTCTCGCTGCGGTCCACCAGCTTGGGCTCAAACTGGGTGGGGGAAGCAGGACGGAGCACGGTCAAGATCTTCTGTGCCAAGTCCTTATCCCCTATTCTTTTTCCCAAATAAAACTATGCCCAGTGTCCACTTCTCTCTCTTTCTCCTTCTCTTCCACTTCCTCTGCTTTTTCTTCCCCAACCCATCACTTCCCCCACCCTCGCACTCAGTCTGACTCCTCTCTC
This sequence comes from Camelus ferus, assembly GCF_009834535.1. NCBI lineage: Eukaryota > Metazoa > Chordata > Mammalia > Artiodactyla > Camelidae > Camelus > Camelus ferus. Next base: position 18,148,424 of record NC_045702.1, read on the forward strand.
ACCCTCCCCCTTTTTAAACCCCTTCCTGAGGGCACAGCGTATTAGATTGAGCTGGGAACATCCCAAGACTTCCGACTTTCCCTTAGTAACCTCATCGGTTCATTACATCCGAGCATGTAACCATGCGTTGTTGGGGTCACTCTCTAAAGAAAACAATTGGCATGTTTGATACACATTGTAAGACCATACTTTTATTTATTTGATCAAAATTGAAATCACTCAAACGTGAAATCGGGTGACCAATCTGAGTTTCCTCTAGCTGGATTTCGCCGACCTGACAGCCTTTAGCCACGTCCCCACACCCTACACTTCTTCCTGGGCTAAAAGAACACAATTCTGGGCCCAGGGTAAGACTTACACCTTGTTCTTTGCAAACACTTATTTGCCAATGACCTTCATTAAAATCCCTGCTGCCCTGTGGGAGTCTAATTAAACAGTCCTGGGGGCTGTAGTTCTGGGCTCGGGAAATCACGAGCGTATCATCTCCCCCAAAGCCGGCCTGGCCCCCACGTTCTCCACTTCCCTCCTGCTTCCCCCAGCAGTTTTCCGAACGCTGTCTCTTCAGAGTTAGCCACGCCCACTGCCTGGCTCAGCCACCTGGCCAGTGTCCCACTCACTGGTCCGCTGTACCTTGTAGATGTGATGCTTCTTGCTGACGATGGGGAGAGGGAGGAAGGTGCAGGCGTACGTGGTGTCATCCTCTGGAATGAGGAACTGGAGGGGGACACACACAGGCTGAGCGGGTGGGAGTGAGGCTCCCGGAGAAGCAGGGGGAGGGACAGGACCGGGAAGGGCATTCACGTGAGGGCCAGTCTGGCCATCCCCAGGGGCGTGAGGGAAGTCGGAATAACCTCAATTTCAGGAACGTACTGAATACTGGGTGCAAGAAGGTCTGGATTCAGCGGAAGGTGAGAGGGGGCTGGAGGCAGCTGGGTGGGGAGGAGGGGCTTACATCAGTGAGCTCCAAGTCATGGATGATGGTGTCCTCGGGGACATGGAGGTCGTCAGGCTGGATCATTTGCAGCAGGAAGATAGACTTCACAAAAGTACGCTCCCGATGCAGCTTCAGAGTGTCATCCGGGCCGTAGGCGGCCAGCACCCTCACGGTGTCGCTCTGGGGGTGTCAGGGCATGGCGGTGCTGCAGTCCACAAGCAGCACCTTGCACACACCCATACCCCACGACCGACACAAGCCCACGTCTACACAGTGGAAGGAAGGGGACTTCAGACTGGGAGTCAGAACTAGTCGGGTTCCAGGTCGGCCTCAGAGGCTAACTTGCTGGAAATGTTGCGCGAGTCACACACCCCCTTGCATCCCCTCTCTGAGCCTGTGTCCACAGCTGGTATGTGATGCTCTGAAGTTCAATGAGATTGGGCAGGTCCTTCAAGAGGGGAGCCCTGGGGAGGGTGGCCCGGGGTTGAGTCAGTGGGAGGCCACCCTTTAGAGGGCTGGTGCCTCGCAGAGGTGGCAGGATGTGGGGGCAGTGCTTGGAAAGGCTGAGAGAGATGAGGGTCCTAGGAACAGAGACTGAGATGCATGGTTATTCTGGGGTGGGGGAACTTCACCTCCCAGAATGAAGAGCAGCTTGTGATGGGACGCTTTTCTCCCCTCCCTCTTTTACCGTGATGTCTTGGTCATAAGGGTCACAAGAGCGGAAGGGCCTGGAGGAGCGCATGGTGGTGTAGACAGCATCTTCCGTGAGCCGCTGCAGCTCAGCATCCTGGCTCCCGTCCTTCTCCAGGGTGTCTTCATCCACCAGGTGCTGGTCCTGGGGAACAGTGAAGGTCGAAGGGTAAAACCAAGAGCCTCAGATTGGTCACGACTCTGGAGGAGTCCGGGTCCCTTTAGCTCCCACAAAGAACTAAGTTAGCAGAACCGAAATCTTTGTTATGTAGTTTGCTTCTAGGAGAGAGCATGACATCCTGGGGTGGGGGGACTCCTGGGGAAGAGGGATGGCTGGTGTCTGATGGAGTGAAGCCACCTGACCTGGCTTTACTTCTCCCATTTCAAATCTCATCTCTATGAATCCTAATATTCCTCTATCCCTGAGCCTTAATGCTCATTTATTCTCTGAACTCTCTATGCTGTTCATCTTCTCATGTGACTCTTAACATTGACACTTCACCATAGAAATGCAGTTCAGAATGGATGAGGCTGGAAGATGGGTGAACTGCTTCCTCATCTGTAAAATGTGATCATAATCATCTAGCTTATGGTGATGCTGCGAGGTTTAACATGCAAAGAATGTGGACCAATGCCCGCTTCATCAAAAGTGTATAACAATTTTAAGCTATTAGACTGTTTTATGCTGCAATCCACCCATCTGAGCCTAAAGGTAATTGAGGATGAGGACTGTATCCCAAACAGCTTTGACTCTCCCCCGGTGACCTGCACTGAGGATGTGGTTTAAGACTCTCTCTCTCAGACCTTAGGGACCTGCAGTCTGGAAGATTTAGATTCAAACTCTCCAATGGACCATTTCTGTAGGGAGAGGTCAGTCACAGCTGGTGTTCTGAGCCTGTCCCTGGAAATGTTTGGAAAATGTGGATCTTTCCTGGATTCAGAACCATCCTCCACCCAGCAAGAGACCCTCAGACTCACCGAGAAATAGACATTGCCGTCGGGCAGGACTCCGCCAACAACCAGATCGCTTCCCACTCTGGTGTAGCGATTTGTGACACCCAGGCCCACCCAGCCAGCTGTCCGGACCTGGAGCTCAAAAGTAATGATCTCAGCCTTATAGTCAAAGTCCCAGCGCAGGAAAATGACATTAGAAGGATCTAGGAACCTGGAATAACGCAGCCGAGAGGTGGGGCCAAGGTGGTTGCCTTGGGAGGGGGCTGCCAGGGCTGTAAGCAGGAGAAGCTGGAAGAGAAGGGCACGGGCCATGGCTGCTGGGGTCTGCGGCACCTCTCCTTAGATGGACACTCAAGACATACGGACTTATATGTACGCCTACCTATGCCAGGCACCGGGCCATGGGGAGGGACCGCCGGGGGCTCTTCTGATCTGATTATCTCTGGGCTCAGAGTGGTGCCGCTTACGTAACCGGGGAGGTGGAAGGTGCCCAGGGCGGATTGCTCTTGCCCTGGAGTAGGGACCTGGCATGAAACTGTCAGGAATAAATCATTCAGACTTCCATCTCAACCACGTGCCGGCGTCCTGCCCATGGGGACCCTGCAAAATCAAGGAGGATGTTTCTCTGTGCCTCCCTTTCTATTTCTCTCTCTCTTCCCCTCCATTCTCTCCCTTTCTGCACGCCCCACCCCCCGCCCCCCTCCAAACCATCCCTGTAGCCTTAGATATCCTTTCCAGCACTCTGCCCTCTGGCATATGTCCCCTACCCCAGTTTTTATGGGCATTTTCTATTTCATCTCTATACAGAAGTGAGGCACAGATGGAGCGGGGTGGGTGCACGTGACCCAGCCTTTCAGCCTCCCTGCGGCACAGGAAGGAGAGGAGGTGTTGGGAGGGGAGGAAGGGAAGGCTATGATTTCCATCTCCTGGAGGAGTCTTGACTCCTAATCCTGGAAGGACGCATGAAGGTAAAGGAGCCATAATCATCTTTCCCAATGGACGAGTCTGGGGCAGCTTTGAGTTTCTGCACATTCTTGGGGAGGAGTGAGGACGAGGAGGAGGAGGGAGGAGAAGGAGAGGGAGAAAAATGGGGAATAAATGTGAATTTGCCTTTAGGATGCTTTGTGCCTTTCCCTTCCTCCCATGAATTGCCTTGCAGAGAAGTCACATTCAGGGACTCTCCACTGGAGACCTGGCCAACCTCACCACTGGCAAGCACTTCGGTACGAGGGCAACAAAGAAGAATGGAAGACATTAGAATATCGGAACACCAGAGTGAAAAGGAACTTTAGGTCCATTTGATCTTCCAAAAGTTCCAGTCCACTTCATTTCCAGATGAGGAAACGGAAGCACCAAGGAGAAATACACATAGTGGCTGATCGCCCATCGGTCGGTCGGTGGCAGAGCTAACACGGGAACACAGGGGCCCTGCCCCCAGGACAGTGCTCTTTCTGTTATTTGTTTAGGTCACAGACACCCACAAGGCATGCAGCCCCCTGCCATACACATCCACCATGGCTGGCCCTGGTGGAGGGAGCTGGTGTCATTTGCTGGCTGCTCCTTAGGGAGGGGACCAAAATCTCTAGCATCTGACACAGCTGGTCCAGAGCTGGAAATCGCCTGGTCTGACCCTCAGTGTCCTTCCCGCATTAGACAGACAATGGAGAGGACTGGAAAAATTAACAAGGACATGTGCCTGGAGACATAGAAACTGCACCACACATCTCCACACAGGAATTCAGCTTAAATGAGGATGGACAGAAGCTGGAGCATCTGTTTTTGCCTCCGTTCAGGGCATGCAGATTCTTCTCATTACCTACTGAGCTCATCCAAGCTGGTAAGGACCCAGCGGAGGTTGCCTGCAGCTGCTGGGAGCACCTGAGTAGTCACTGGGGCATGGCGGGGAGGAAACACCTTTCCCAAGGGGGCGATCATAATGCCCAACTCTGAGCAGGGCAGAGAAGGTGGGGAGCTGGGCAGCCGTCTGGAAGGAAGAGGCTTACCTAGGCTGGGACGGGAGCCGGGCCAAGACCAGAAGGAGGAGCCCAGGGGAGGCACCAACCTTGAGGAACGGGAACCCAGGGAGGAGATAACAGGAGTGTCAGAGCCACTCTGATCCCAATCGCACTTGGGGATTAAGGCGAAGGGAGACGGGACAGCCAGCCCTGTAAACCGAGAAGGGCCCAGCATCTCCTCCTGCAAGCTGCCCTCTGGTCGGAGGGCTGGCCTCGGGGAGAGGCGGGGGCCCAGGAACGAGGTGGGAGCCAGTGATCGCAACTCAGGGCATCTCTGCTCCGGGGCTGACTTTCCAGGGGGCTTTCCCCTACGTCTTCTCCTTCTTCCCTCCAGTCCCAGTTTTCTCCCCTCTCCCAGCCCCCGTGCCTTTCACCATCCAAGCCCCAGAGTGACTCTGTCTCCACAGCAAACTTCAGGATTAAGTGCACAAGGCGAGGACACCTCATCTCAGTGTGGGCATTGCTCTGGTATTCAGGAGGGGTGATTTGGGCAACGCTCCCCAGAGTTCATCTGCCTCTGCATGACGAGGCTGGGACACTGGGTTAGGCGGCAAAAGTGAATCAGCCCGTGAGATCAGAGCCGCAGTTACCAGAGGAGAAGGGGGTCACAGTCAACTGCACGGTGACGGATGGTGACGGGACTTGCGGTGGGCACTCTAGCGTGTACCGATGTCACCTTACAATGCTGTACATCTGAAACTTACCTGTAGTTAAAAAACCAGATAGTGACCCCTATGACAGGGTATTGGCACTTAAGTTACTTAGTACACAGTATGATCAACATCTTGTGCGCATCTAGATTAGGCACATTTGAAAGAGTATGATACAGACAACGTTAACAAAGTTACTTTAGACACGGAATTGTACAGAATGAAAACCTGTCTGTGTTTTAAAAGTCAAGAACCACATGATTTCAAAGTGAGCAAGCTAAGTGAGTGATAGACTGCACTAGGTGGTCACCAAATGCCATCAGTGACTGTCATCCTTTGCCAGACTCGTGTGAACCCTACTGTCATATGTATTGAAACTTCAGCAGATTGAAAAAAAAACAAAAAACCAAAAAAACAGTGACTCTGAGAGGCAAAAATCCCCGGGACGTCGGGCCACTGCCATGCCCTGACATGCAGACTCCCTGGGGAGCTGGGTCTGCGGCCTCGCCGGGCTCTTTCCTTTCTTCATTTATCGAGTGTCTGTGACACCAACTTGAATATAGTGCAGCCCCGGGTCCTGAAATAGTACAGTTTGCTTGCTAAGCCCCTCAGTGTCTCCATAGTGTTGTCTTTAAAATGCTGAAGTTTCCGAGACGGTAGGTGTGGGCCTTTTCAATCTAATTTCTCAGACTATTGGTTTCCAAAACACAAGGCCTCTTATCAGTGTTAAAAAGTTATGAGAACTTGTGGTTTTAATCTCAGCTGATTACTAAATAATAGGAGATAAAAGACCGATAAAAACTACTGTTAATTCTGCCATGCTTTAATTGAATGGGAAATTTCCCATTGCAACACTTACTAAGTACTCAGTCTGTGCCAAGCTCTATCCTGAGATGTTTTCATGTATTAGTCCACTTGCTTCGATGAAATAGCTTTCATTATATCTCCATTTTACAGATGAAGAAACTGAGGCCCAAGGTCACACTGCCGTGTAGTGGCAACACTGTGAATTGCTGGGAAAATACAACTAAAACCAAAAATCCCTTCCCAACTCAGAAAATCTCTCCAGCAAGGTAGAAGAGTAGGGAAGCAGTTTTATTCTCGCATAAGCACTACATCAGAATGAGATGCACATCACAGGAGTTTTGTTAAGAGATCGCAGAGACAAAAAGAAATCTATGTTTTTCATACAGACCAGTGTATTGAATCCATTACACACATGTTCTCAAGTTAAGCAATGACTCGTCCTCAAACGACAGGACTCCCCAGGCCTGTTCGTTAATCCACAGTTCATGCTGAAGTCACCTGATGTTTGGGGTGTCCATCTGTGTCTGCTCAGTGGCTTTACCAAAGGGAAAGCAAACTGGCCATGTCTTTATGACAGCATCATTTTGCAACTTGGTTTGAAGCGTCTGCTCTCGGCTAAGGCTCTCCTTCCCTGATGTTTATATTCCAAACAGAAGGTTGCAGGTCCTTGAGAAAGACATCCCCGGGTGTTAATGCTGGCAAGAGCTTATTTATCTTTTAATAAGATTTAGGTACATTTCAGAGAGACAGAGAAGGAAGTTAACAAGTTTTCTGAGTAAATGCTCTAAGAAAATGAAGGGGAGGGAGGTCTCTTCTCTTATCGTCAACAGAATTGAGCCTCTTATGTTTAGTTTGTATTTGCTTTTACAGGGGGAAAAACACAGGTCACTGGAGGTGAGTGTCTGAAGCCTACTACCCAGCGTTGCCTTGTAGCAGCCTCTGCGCATATGTGAAGAGACCTTTGCTCAACCTACAAGCATTGCATGGTGGCGCTGAGAAGGTTTGAGGCAGAGATTCAGGGCCACTGTTCAAGGAATCTCCATGAAGCAGCTGAGAGGGTGCAGGGCCAAGGACCTTCACTGAGCCACCCGGTGCGTGTGGGGCGTGGGGATGTGTGTGAGTGCGTGTGGGTGCATAAAAACAGGAAACTCCAGTTTGAGGTTTGAGCCACTTTGAGAAGATGTGAGATGTTGAGTTTCCTGGAAAAGCCACTCCCTTCTGAGTGTGGTGTCAGCCACTAACTGCCACCTTACAGGCCAGGATCTGCCCTCCTGCCTGGCTGGCCCCGTCCCACGGCCCCCTGTCCCGCCGCCCTGCTGGAGAGGGCCTTTGGGGCCAGGGAACGGTCCTGTTTCTCATCCTCTGGGGCTGGGTGCTCATGGCTGCCGTGAGTACAGGTCAGACGTCAGGCAGAGATGGCCACTGGGTGGGTTAAAGCAGGGAAGAGGGACTGGGTCGCTGGGGCACCTGAAGGCACAGAAAGCTTTGCTCTCTGATCCCAGCCTTGCCAAGATCCTCCCCGCACTGCTTCTTGCCCTGAAATTCCTTTTTCTGCAGTCTCCTCTCGGCAGGACTCATGGGATCCCCTTTTCGGGATTTGGCTACAACTAGTTACTTCTGGAGGTGATCACTACCCCCAGGATCTTAGCCTGGCCTGCCTGTGTGTTTCAGACGCCACTGCAAGCTTCGTGGAGCAGAGGCCCCGGTGGGTCCTGGTACCTCGCGGACAGGCTGAAACCCTGCGCTGCATCCTGAGGAATTCCCAGTACCCCTGGATGAGCTGGTACCAACAGGATCTCCAGGGGCAACTACAGATGCTGGCCAGTCTGCGGAGTCCCGGGGATAAGGAGGTCATATCCCTTCCTGGAGCAGATTACCAGGCCACGCGGGTCAATAACACCGAGCTGAGACTACATGTGGCCAATGTCACCCAAGGCAGAACCCTGCTCTGCACCTGCAGTAAAGACACAGTGACACAACCTCTTTGGATGAATGAATAAAAACCACCCCTGGTTCCCAACCACACACCCAGCCTCCTCCTCTGCCCTCAGCCCCTCCTGAGGGAGCCTGCCTCCTCTGCACCCAGACCCTCCTTCTCGCCCTTTACTGAATGCAGACTCTCCCTGCCACGCTGCCCTTCAGAGAACATTCTGCCGAGTTAGCGCAGCGATTGAACCGCAGGCTCTGCAGGGCTCAGGTCTTGCCCTGCCACTCGTGACCTTGGGGAAGACTTAATCTCCCCGAAACGGAGTTTGTGTGTCTGCAAAGTATGGACAGTAACTCTAGCTGACTCAGAAGGCTAGATTATACAACACAATTCAGGTGAGACTTTGAGCATAACTACAGAGGCATGCAGGAAGCACTTAATCAGTGTTAGCTGTTTTCTCCACAGTGTGCACATATAAAAAGTATATTGCTTTTTTAGTGCCAGTAGCAATGCCCAGAGAGGTGCTGGGGAAAAAAAAAAAACCTGGAGAAATTCTAGGAACTTAGAAAAGGGGTAGAGTGAATATCTCACTGTGTGGCTCCCACTCATACCCTCTGGAGTAGAAAAGCACACGCTTTTCCAATTAGATCCTCATTCCCACCACGCACCTCCGGCTGAGCTTCTCACACCCCAGGCTCAAGCTGATCTTTTTTCAAAGTAAGATCCTCAGAGAGGGCCTGACCTGCAAGGACCGGGGTCTGGGATCATGGTGGAGGGCTTAGCAAATATTGACCTCAAAGTCGTGGCTCAGAACAGGGTCTAACCTGAGCAAGGCCATACACGGAGTGAGGGCTGAACAAGGAGGCTCAGACCCAGGCGACTGGAGCAGCCGGAGGTGCAGGTGCGTCACGGGGGAGGCCGGATCCTGAGACCCCTGCAGAGATGGGAGATGGGACCGTAGCTGATCCACTCTGCTTCTAGTCGGAGCTTCTCCGTCCCAGACACTGTGGACCAAGTGAGCAGGTAACTGGGGTGCTAGCTGGGAGTGAGCGAATGAGGAGGCATTTCAAAGGTGGCTCAGTCTCTGATGGGGGGTCGTGGTAGTTTGTGGTGCAGAGCGGCTGCCAGCAGCTGCTCAGCGCTTGTGGAGTGAGAAGCTTTGTCCACCAGGGGGCGCCATCTGCCCACAGTTCTCCGTGACCTGCACAGACAGGGCAGGATGGCAACCACAGCAGTTGGTCTTCTCTCAGCCCCTCTCAGGTGCGAAGGCGAACACCTACGCGGCTCCAGAGGGCAAGCACAGGGAGGGGAGGAGGTCGAGAGCCTGGCCCCGAGCCCTCGGGGTGTGTGGGTCCCTGTGCTCTCTCATTTCTCTCGGAAGGGTACTGCTGTTTGAGAGCATCATGGCTGGGTGGTCCTTGGTCAGAGGCCACCAAGAGGCTGTTATGTACAGAGGAGATGGTAGGGCAGCGAGGCCCTGGGCCACAGGCTCTTAAAGGACAGCTGAAGTCCTCTGCTGGTAGCTCTTGAAACAACTCCAGCCAGGCACCTGGTTGGAGTGATGGAAAGGACCATTGCTCTGATGGGCTCCCTTCAGCCTCAGTCCCTGAGTGCTCCCTGGAGACTTCCCGGATGCACTTCTGTTCACTTGGACCATGAACTGCTTTATTGCCATTGCCTGGATCCTTGATTCCATGGTGATTAAGCTCACCCTGCCCCCCAGGCTGGCAGATTGTAGGGGTTCAAACAGTGCTTTTTGCCTGAATGGCTTATGTCATTCCCTGGTTATTCAGATAGGAAAGACCGATCGATGTCAGGTGAGTCTTTTGTCAGGCTGATAAGAGAGATTTATCCATGTCTTTACAAAGTATGTTTAACTTCATTTTCTCTGTCAGTACTTTCGAATGCTCTGTTAGGCGAGTACATACCACTGTTTTTTTTTTTATTTTTCTTTTGCTCAAGAGTTTGGATGACTTGCCTGATGTCACATAGCTAATAGTAGTAGAGCCAGGTCTCAAAACAGGAATTCTGATTCTGCATCTAGGGCTCTCAGCACCTCACTATGCTGTCTCTTTGCGTGATGAATATATTACTACTGGGATGAAAGACTTGTCACCAGGCAGGCATCCTTGCCCCCTTCCAGAAAGTCAGTGCGTATAATATTGCTGGTGGTGTCACCAGGAGAGGCTGTTTGGCAGATGTGGTCACAGGGCGCAGGGAAGTCTGCACACCACAGTAGAATGATCACTTCTTGAGTGCCTACTATGTGCTAAATATTATGCTACATGCCTTACATAAGTTACCTTACTCCTAACAATTCATGAAAGTATTATTGGTCCCATTTTAGAGACAGATAAACTAAGGCAAGAGGGTTAATTTACTTGATTACTTGCCAAAGGACACACAGCCAGTAGCAGTTGAGGCTGGGATTAAGTACCAAGTTGGATCCCAACTTCACACTCTTTCAACTACACTAACCCTATGTCGCTCTATTGGGGATCGAGAAATTAGATGAACTCACAGTGGAGGGGCAGTCAAAGAGTAGGGGCGGGGGCTGGCGAAAACAGGAGGGAGTCAGCTAAGTTGACACCAGACATATTGAAGGGAGGGTGGAGGGGCAGTCAGGCACCCTTCCTTCGACCCAGTGGCCAGTTGAGACATAGCAGCCCAGGGAAACTAAGTACCCGGCAGGCAGTTAGCAGCAGGAAGTTCTGACGGCAGGATGCTGCCTCTTGAGGGTTTCCAGCATCATCTGGGAAGAGTAAGGCAGAGACCTAGGCATACAGGAGCCAAAGAATCAGACAAGGCAGTAAGACAAAGACAGCATTAATGGAAATGTGATAAAAAATGGGGACTTCATTTCAGGAACAGAACAGAAGCCCAGTCAAAAGAACTGGGCTATTAAGGTAGAAAAATGTAATAGCAAGTTTGGTTTGGTGACGAGTCACTTGAGTAAGGAGGATGTTTAAATGCCTCTTAACTAAGGATAGACGTAGCCCCACCTCTTGGGCTGCTGTTGTACATGGGGCTCTAGAGATTACAGATGAGCCAACCAAGTTGATCGAGGTAGCGGTTTGGGGCTACAGAGAACTAGGGACAAGCAAATCCTACATGGGATTTACCAACACTTAAACATTTCTTAAAAAGAAAACAAAGCAGAACAAGATTACGTACGAGGAGAGAGACAGGGGAGACATTTATTTGTCTCTATGGCATATTGGTTCGATCTTGGGCAGAGTAACTACCAGAAGCCCCAGAGTAAGATAATCAAAGTGCCCAGTCCTGTGTGAGCTCTCAAAGGGCCTGGGAGCCCTGACCCTGGGGTTCCTCGCCAGTGTCAGCCCCCGGCCCAGCGTCTCCAATCCCCATCTGTAGCTTCCAATGGGCAATGTGATTCTATTCCAATGACTTCAAACCAGGGCCTTTTCCCCACCCTGGTTCCCTATTGAACAGAGCTCATTTCATGGTTTCTCAAATCCTCCTGTCCTTAAAGTAAACACACAAAGGAAGAAATTCTAAGTTAAATTCTAAGAAGTCTTGAAAGTCTCATCAGTGCCGTAGCTGGTGGTCACTTCTGTGCCCAAGAACACGCTCTAGCCTGATCTTCACCTTGTTTCTGTGAGACCCTGGCCTGTGGATACATCCACACTTAGCTTTTGGGGTCATAGCTTTTCAGCCTTGAGAATAATGGTTACAGGGCATATCCCTTCTTCAAGGGAGCACCAAGCTCTACAAATCCAAATGTGTTGTTGGCAGGGTTTGAGGAGGCTAATAAGTGACACCCCTATTTTCTCCACATAAATTCTGAACAAATTGAGCGAGACGAGTGAGTAAGGCAGAGAGAGAGGGAAATTTCTAGCAATGTTCCTTATAGAACTGATGGAGAATGTAGCTTAGACACATGGCGACGTCAGGATTCCCGCTGCTGCAACGTAGAACTAGAAGGACTTACCCCACCCTTCAGGATACCGAGTGTGGGTGCCGCCAACTTTTCTATGAAAAACACAAGATGCAAGCAAACAAACAGGCCTTGAAGAAGAATCTTGCACGTATCACATTTTCTCCTCCTTCAGTGGCATTTTGGCCCCTGCTAAAGGGCCTCTTACATTTGAATGTATCTCGTTAAAGGAAAATAGACCATGTCAAGTTATTCATTTTACCTGCCTCCCTAAATCTTAAAATGGAAAGGAAAGTTATCTGATGATGTTTGGGGGCCCTTAAGAGGATTCTCTCAAGGGTTCTCCATAAAAATGGGATCCTTAGGAATGAAATGGATAGAACGTTCAAGTTCTTATTTGATTTATATAATCAAAAGACAAACAAACAAACGAACCACGGACAGATTTGGTGATAGCGGGCTGATGTGAGTCAACACGCTGATGTATTACAGCCGCCTCCCTCCGTGACAAGCCTGTTAGTCATGTTAACTGCTGCGATGCCCCCTGGAGGGAAGGGAGCCTGGGGACCCCAGAGAGAGAACTCTGTCCTAACACTGAAAGTCTTCTTTCGAGCTTATAGAAAAGTGACCTGAGTTGGTTAATTAGTAACCTGCTCTCTACAGACAAGAACATAGCTCAAAGTTTTTGAGAGATCCTGGATCTAAGTTAGTATCCATTCGTGACAGTGGGGAAGACATTGTCAGCGCAATCCTCTGATCAGAGTGGGGCTCATGAAAATTGAGGTATTCATGGATTTTTTTTTGTGTGTGTGTAAGTCTTCCCTAGAGCAATTCGTGGGGTCCTGAATTTGTTTCCCTTTTTTTTATGTGTACTGTTTGCAGGGGAGGGGGGCACTTTTTTTTTTTAATCTACAACTGGCAGAATCTCCACAACTGTTAGTCTCTCCCTGGCCTGTGAAGGGAGGGCTTTTGTTGTAGAAAGGGCTGAGAGGGAGTTGATGAGAATTCCCTTGAGTAAATCTAAAACATGAGCACATTGCAGAGATCAGTTCTACCAACACAGACTTGAAATGTGCTGGGTGACAATTTCCCCTGTCAACCCACTCGGTTCTTCAGCGTGGCCCACATCAAAAGCGCGGTGGGGGCTGATGGTGTCTGATTACTGTGTAATCAGACGGTAGTGCCAATTGTATTTGCTCTTCCATATGCAGCCTCCTCATTGGGCAAATAAATATAGTCCTTCTACATTTATGCAATTCTTCATCTAACAAGTGCACTTTTGTACATTGTCTTTGAGAAGCTCAGAATTCATGAGCTTCCCTTTGGCAGAAACAGCAGTCTGTTTTAACCTCCACGCTCAGATGGTCATCATTGCTCTGGCCCCTGTACCCGAATGCAGTCCTTAAGGAGCTTGACAGTCTCAAAGGGTGCTCTACTAGTTAACTATATTGATGATATCATGTCGAGAGGACTAGATAACAAGAAATGGCAAGTTTCCCAGGTGTCTTGGAAAGACAGATGTGTGGTAATGAGTAGGTGACATAACCAGTAAAAATACAGTCACCTGCTTCTGCGGGAAACTTGTGGGTGTATGTTGGGTTCCTTCACTGAAATGAACTCATTGTTGTATCCTTGCACTCCCTACTACTAAGAGTGATGTCTGAAGCCCTCTAAATTGTATAGATCTCATTAGGATACCATGCTCTGAGTCATTTAATGAGTGATGTAGGAAGTTGATCATTTAGGGTGAAATTAAGTCAGGAAAGAGTCTCCAGCTTGGACAAGTGGAAGTGCAACTGGCTCTGTTTCTTGGGTTCGAACTTGGGAGATCCAGTGGTGCGAACAGTATCATCAGCATACTAAAATGAAGGTTATGGCAAAACCTAATAAAAATTAAAGCAGAGATCCCTAAACTGGGTAGCAAAGTCACGGTAGCTTCTTGGGAAATAGCCCCTAGTTTGCTACAATGGTCTGATGGAGATAAATGCCTGACTCCAGATTACCAGTTGACCATGAACTTGCTCTAGGTGGGGCTAACTCCCTTTGTCATGAACTTGAATGTGCTCATTCCATTCTCAGTTAGAAGCATAAATGGAAGAGAGGTAAATCCAGCCCTGAAGGTTCAAGTAAGTTGCATAAGCAATTGCCCTGGGCAGTTTCCTCAACCCACACTTATGACCTCTAAGAGATTTCTCCCTGAACCATTCACTAGAGGTGAAAAGACTTCACCTTGATTACGCATGACTTTGCTGTATCAGTACCAACTGTGCGTGTACTGCTGTGATGTGAAAACCCCACAGAGGGACACCATGAGGGAAAAAAGAGAATTCTTTTCTCCTCCTTTGAATTCTTCCCAGAAGACACAAGTTCAATCAACATATCTGGTTGCTCTCTCTCCTGAGGTCAAGCTTTATATGCATTTCTTGGGAGTGGCCGCTGGTCTGCCCTGATAGGCACTCGGAAAGAGCAGGGTGTTGGAAATGGGGATAAGCTGTGTGAGGAAGAAATATGTAGTAGGGTTTTTCAGAGTCAGCTCGGAGCAGGAAAATATGCTATCTCATGAGAATTCTCGCTAAAATGCTCACTGCAGAAGACTTAATAATCAGATGCAAAGCTTGTCTATTCTGAAGTCCTTCCTCATTCTTTTGAGTTTTTTAAATGACTCTGTAAACAAAGTGAGCTAGGGGACCAAATGGCTCACAGGCAGGGACTTCTTGCAAAGACCCAATCGGCCAGCGTCATTGACCAGTCTCACCCTTAATGAAATACTGATGTGTCACTGTGCCCCAGCTACCCCACCAGCCATGTGGTGGTAGATGAGCTCCTTCCATTCTGGACAGAGTAGCTACTTGTCCTCACTGAACACTGACATATTCTAGACTTGGATTTTCTTTCCCTTGCCACCCTCAGTCTTAGCACCACCATCCTTGAATGCCTTATGGATTCCACAAAAATGGAATGTATTTTCCAACCAAGGAAGTTACCTTACAGTGATAGTGGTGACATAGCAGGCTGATGCCCACAGAACTCAGTGACCTTAACATATGCTTCGTCACCTAGAATCAGCTGGCTTTGTAAGATACTGGCATGACTGACTGAAATTTCAGCACCATTTCAAGATGGGAAACATCTCTAGAGGCTGAGGAGCTCTCTTGCAAAAACCACCTGTTTCTTCTAGAACAAAAAATTCAATTAATAACCTACATGGAAGTGAGGTGCTCACAGTTGCCCTTAATAGTCCACACACAATATTGCTTCTCAACCCTGCAAGCTAGGTTTTATTGATGTAGAGATTCTGGAACCCTAGAGAGGATAAGATTTACTGCTGGAACTTTCTGCTTCTTGAGAGGAGTTCTCTTCTCCCCTGGCTGGACCGTAAGACTTAAGCAGTCCTACTTACAGTGGCCATGGGCAGAGATCTCTAAAACTCATTTTTGGTTTCGTATTTTTGATTCTCAGTCAACTCAAAGGCTACTCCCTACGGAAAACTATCAGTTAAAACTCTCAGGTAGTAACTGGAGCTGCAGAGGTGAGATGAAAAGAGAAGGAAAGAAGAAAAATACAAGAGTGACAACTGGGAGAGAATGGAGTTCCTGGGGCGGCAAGTGTAATAGAAGGGGCACACATGCACGTACTCGGAAATCCATCTTGGACTCCCTGTTTATGTGCTATGTCACAAGCCCCAGCTAACTTTCGTATTAACCTCTCAGATCTCAAGTCCCTACTGAGAATCCCGCAACGTGAGTGACCAGAATTTGTGTGTCCAGTGCTGAGAGTTGTGTGGGCAAGGGGAAACGAAGTGCCATTCCTCCCAGTCTCTCTCCTTAAACCCTCCCCTCTCACCTGGACTTCGATTTACCTGTTGGCATGAGTAACTCACCAAAAGCACACGCTGTTGAATTCAGTGCAAGAGGTAAGGGTTTGCTGCCCAGAATGGCAATCAAATAGCCTTTTCAATAAGTCAATGATCAGTTTGTTAGAAAGAACACAGTCCCCGGTTTATACATTCCAACTGCCTAAGGGGTATTGAGTTTGCCATCATCGTCACTAGGGGAGGAGGAAGGGCTGTCACATCATATAGTCACAGTGCAGGTGTGTGCCCGTCACCCATTCTGTCTGGCAGAAGTGAGACAGGTGTGCGTGGGGCAACTCAGGAGGCTGTTTAGATTTAATTCTGAGGCTGGACTTGGGGACAGATGGTCATATGGTCTAGAATTCCTGTCATGGGAGCTCAGTTCTTCCGGATGGTATTTTCAATCCAGGACATGTAGTTAAAAATTCTGGTATAGATACCAACATCGGCTCTCAAGACACATCCATCCGCAAAAGTCAGGATTCCTTGAAGTATGCCATTGCATATTGCTGGGGCCGCTGTGACTTCCTGCCAGGAAAGAGGAAACAGGGTTGTTTTTCTGGCAAAGGACACAATAAAATGGGGAAATTAAAACTAAAAATAGACTTATCATATGATGCAGCAATCCCATTCCTGGGCATATATCCAGAGGAAAATATAACGTGAAAAGACACATGCACCCCAATATTCACAGCAGCACTGTTTACAACAGCCAAGACATGGAAACAAGCCAAATGTCCATCGACAGATGAATGGATAGAGAAGATGTGGTACACACACACACACACTGGAATACTATTCAGCCATAAAAAAGAATAAAATAATACCATTTGCAGCAACATGGTTGGATCTGGAAATTGTCATTCTAAGTGAAATAAGTCAGAAAGGGAAAGAAAAATACCATATATCACTTATATGTGGAATCTAATAAAAAGGACACAAATGAACTTATGTACAAAACAGAAAACAGACTCACAAGCATAGAGAACAAACTTATGGTTACCGGAGAGCAAAGGAGATAGGAAGGGATAAATTAGGAATTCAAAAATTGCACCTCTTGGGGAGTGATGGACATATTAGCTATCTTGATTGTGGTGGTGGTTTCATGGGTGTACACATCTATCACAATTCATCAGATTGTACCTCTGAAATATGTGTAGTTTACTGTACAGGAACCGTACCACAATAAGGGTGTTTAAAAAAAAGACATTGAGAGGCATTACCTTGCAGGGCTGCCTCCTTCCCGGCACAATGCCCACACACATCATACTTTCTCGGATGTTGTACGTTTTATAGGCAGCATGACACTGAGATTGGGAGATTACAGAGATGTTCACATTCTGCAGTGAGTCAGGGTCCTTGTCTACAGGAAAGAAAGGAGTAGAACATTCTTAAGGGTTATGAGTTATGTTTCCTTTCCCTCTTTTTCAACATATTTCTTCTCCTGGCAGAAGAAAAAAGAATTCAAACCCTGAGAGAAATCAGAACTGTGGCCACCAAAACAGTAGGAAATTATCCTGATTAACAGTTTCTCATGATACTAAGTGTCTACTTATCAAAGAGATTAAATTCTTGGAAGTTGTATGTAGATATGAGGCACTTCTGCAATGAAATGAAACAAGTTACTTTAAAATTTTCTGGAAATTCAAGCATTTAAAAAGGTGTCCTTCGAGTTGGAATTTCTATTTACCCAGTTTAATTTTATTTTACTTTTTCAGCCTTCATGTTTATTATTTGCCCTATGTTTTATATTCAACACTGACTCACTCCTACTTTATTAAATTGAAGTATATCTGACATGTAACTCTGTATAAATTTAAGGTACACAACGTACTGATTTGACACGTTTAAGTATTATAATATGATTGTCATGGTAGCAATAATTAGCACCTCTATCACGTCACATAATTATCATTTCTTTTTTACGGTGGGAAAAATTAAGATCTAGTCTCTTAGAAAGTTTGATTATAATACAACAATGCTGTGTATATTTACTATACTGCGTCTTTGATCTCCAGAACTTATTTATCTACTAGTTGCCAAGTGTGTACCCTTAAACAATGTTCCTCCTATTTTGAGAGTTTGAAGGAATTTATAGAGCTTATCTAAGCCTAGTTTTTCATTGATCAGACCAAAATATCTAGTATCTTCTAAAAAAAAAAAATCACTCAAAAAGTGATTTTCTTAAATCCATAAAACTAAGATTTATAACTGGGTCTCTTCATTCCTAATTCAAGGTATTTTGTTTATATCAATGGTTTACAAATACTATGAACTATGCAGACCCAAAACAAAATGTTTCCAATCTGCGACAGAATGAGAAAAACAAGAACAGAGTCATATCAATATGTATGTTAGGTGTTCTTGCCAAAGATTCTTCTTTGGGAAAAAGTATTTTGAGATTTCGATTTCTTTTAATGAGAGTGTATTTATTTGAGTGTCTTTAGTTGAAAATAATGTATTAATTCTTTCAAAGAAAATGTTGGAGAGTCTTTGCCTTGTTTTTCAGTTCAGCAATAATTGCATGACTCATCGTTTCTTTGGGGAATCCCTTTTTAGGAAATGCTTACTTAACTGTTTCATGAGCCAGATGAAAATGAACTGCGCTTTTTTGTAAGTCGCATCTCTTTTTGATTCAAGTTGCACAAGCCAGATGCATCAAACTCACTGCTTAACAGAAGATTTGCCTGTTTCCAAAATTCTAATTGCCTTTCAAAGGACAAAGAATTTCTACTTGTCTAGAGGACTTTATACTGATTGAAATAAGCCAGAGACAGAAAGACAAATGCTGTCTCACTTATATGTAGAATCTAAAAAGGCCAAAGTCATAGAAACAGACAGTAGAATGGTGGCTGTCAAAGGCTAGGGGGATGTAGGGTTGTTATGTAGATCAAAGGGTCCAAACTTTCAGTGGTAAGAGGAGTAAGTTCTGGGGATTTGATGTACAGCATGGTGACTATAGTTCATATTATTGTATTGTGTACTTAAAATTTTCTAAGGGAATAGATCTGAAGTGCTCTCACCACACACACACGTGAATATGGGAGGACGTGGTGGAGAATTAGCTTGATTGGAACCATCAGGCCACATGTATATGCCTATCAAAGCATGCATAGCTTTTTAGAGCTTAAATATATACAGTATTTATCTGTCAATTGTACCTCAATAAAGCTGTGAAAGAAAGAATGTCTCCTTTTGTGATCTATTCAAGAAAATGTACCCCAGGATCTGAAGGTATTTACCAAAAAGTAGTTTAAAAAGGTTTGAGTAATGGCAGCATTGTTAGGATAAACGTATAGCCACCCCTTGGCTTCTATAAAAAAGAATGTAGAGGTGGATGGATGAATATAATCTGACAGGCTTTAAAATTAATCTCCTTTCCATACTATGATGTCTAGTGTGTGATGTATATTAAATAGATTCAAACTTACTCATGAGTAAAAATGTATTAATAATTCTTCCTAAAGGATTCTATCATAGTTTTCTTTCTCTTTTTTTAATTGTTTTCTTTTTTAATGAAACTAGATCACTGCTATTTTTCTTATGGTTAATCACCCCCCCCCCACTGTCCCTCCGTCCAGTCCTCAATCCCATCTTGTTTAATAGCTGCAGTAATTAGAATTTACATGAAAACTATGAAATGGGATAGTGGGCAGATGGGCACAAAACCTAGAAAAGAGAGCTGTCTTGCTCAAAGGTTCTTCGTGGAATTTGAAACTTGTGACACAGAAGAAAGCTGAGGGAGGACAAGAAATTCAGTAGTTTTGCATTATATAGAGAAGACTTCCACTGAAAAATAAATAATGATAGCTGTTTTCCAGTTTCCTGAAGAAGTGAGTGCATGTTCATTCTTAGGATGTAACCAGTTAAAAATACTTCAGAAATATTTTCCTTACACTTGTGTTGATCTGTATCATAATTTCACATTAAAAAAAGTTCTGCATGATTTTTAGCACAGTATATGTATTTATCTTTTGTTTAACACATAAGCATCATTTTGTGCTATTTCAAGGCTTTAAGTTTCTTTATTGCCTGGAAAATGGCTTGAAAACCTCTGACAACGTTGGTGCCACATTTTAGAGTTAAGAAAATTGAGGCTCCAAAGGTTAAGTGACCTGCTGTCACACAGCGAATAGAGACCAATACAAAGGTCTTCTTTTCCCTAAAACCACTTCTGTCCTACATGAAAGCAAAGATGCAGAAAGATACAGTGGGGAGGGGGAGGTTGCAGGGCTCTAACAGGGAGGTGCCGGGGAAGGGAAAGGAGATGAAAAGATAAATGAAGAGGTTAGCCCAACGAAGATGAGAGCCTCCTTGGGAGGAACTGCAGAAGCCAGGAGTGCAGAAGGGAGCGATGCGTGTCTGGTTCTGGGAGAAGACACTCACAGAGGTCACACATGTTGTAGGCCCAGGTGGACACCGTGCACACGGTGTTCTCAGCGGCGGGTTCCTTGGGCAGGCTGGCCAGTTTCACGTAGTCATTGAGTTCGATATAGCTTTTCAGCTTGATTAACATGAGGTTATGCTCAATAGAAGTGACTGAGAATTGTGGGTGATGGATCATCTTCTGATAACCAACCACTTGTAGATGTTTTTCTTTTGTATCTGATGGTTTTGTAACCCCCAGTATTAAGAGAAGCTTCCTGGAACAATAGGAATGTTCATGAGAGGACTTTGGGGATGGCTTTTCCACCCTCATGGACCTTTATTAGCTCCTCCCTGAAGCCTTCTCTCTACTACTGAACATCCCCAGAAGGCCTCTCAATCCCCTGTAATTGGGCGGTGGCCCCAGGCAGGGTTCTGATCTGTGCGCATCCTGAGAACCCAAAGCATAGCGTGGTGTCGGGGACTTCCTACTCACGGTAAGTTGCAGTGTGCAGCTGTGAGCACCCAGAGAGGGTGGATCAGGACGCCAACACAGGGCAAGTAATCAGATTTCAAGAAGACCATGTAAGGAGGGGTGATGGCATCTTTGTAATCTGGATCAAAGTTCAAAGCAACTGGCGAGACAAACATTGACAGGAAATTCTGAGGGTGTTTTTTCTTTAGGTATAATTAGAAAAAACCACAGGAAAATAATTCAGTAGGCTCAAGACCCCCCTAGCCTTCTCTCCAGTACCTTTATCTGTGAGTTGTAAACTGGATTCCTTTGTTCTAAAACAAGAGGAAAATAATAGAAACGTATCTATTGCAAAAGATAAAAGGTGTTTTCCCTTTTAGTTGTCAATAAATAGACTTCAAATTAAAATACAAGTTTCCTTAAATACCTTCCACATTTCAGTGGCCATATGTTAAACTGACTCATGGAGAACACACTATTTTTACCATTTTTAAAATGTTTTGGCCAATCTTATCCCTTTCTCCTGACAATGCGAGGCTGAGTGGTCTAGATGTCATTTAAAGAACAGACCAAATGCTCAGAGTCTGAGAGGGGAGGAGACCATTCATTCCTTCAGCAAGTACATACTGAGCATCTAGTACGTGCCAGGCTCTGTCTTAAGGGCTTGGGCTCCATAGTGAACAAAACAGAGAAATAGCCCCGCTCTCATCCGTTCTAATGAGTGTGTGTATAAATACTATTTATTCAATAGTGAGAAGTACAACACACAGGTAAATGATGTAGTGTGTTTAGATTAGTGCAGGAGATGGGGAAGAAGCAGCGTCAGGTGCGTGTGTGTGGCGAGGGTGTTGTGCAGGATTACATCAGTAGTCAGGATAGACTTCATGGCCAGTGAGAGATGAACAGGGAAAGGAAGATGAGGGTGTTCGATAATCAGGGATCTGGGGAAAGGAATTCCAGGCGAGAAAGCGGCTGAAGCAAGAGGCCTAAGGCCTGTTTAAGGAGCATCACAGAGGAGCATGTGGTTCGGGAGAAGAGTAGGAAGGGAGGGAGGTCAGAGAGGTGATGCAGGATTTTGTAGGGTTCTGTAGGACGTGGATTTGTCTTCTGAGTGAAAGGTGGAAATGCTGCCAGGTTTTTGGTAAAGCAGTGATGATAACTGCCCTCTGGAGAAGTGTTGAGTGTCGGCATGTAAAGCAAAGAGGGATGTTTGGAGAATAATTTGAGAGTCAAGACAAGAGATGGTGTCTTGAGTCACAGTGAGCAGTGGAGGTGGTGAGATGGGATTGGATTTGGGATGTGTTTAAAAGACAGAGCCAACATTTTCCAAACAGATTGAATGTGGGCTGCGAGAGACAGAGGATTTATGAATACCTCCAGTGTTTTTCCTGAGTGACTGGAACCATGCCTGGGCAAGACTGAAACCCTGAGCGCTCTGCTGTGTGCATTAATTGGACCCCTGCTCTCCCCTCTGGACTCCACTTTTCCCTCTGTCATGCCAGCATCATTCCTGTTCTCGACAGGCCCAGAGCCAGGCATAATCTTCCTTAGGAGAGGGTCTGGTGTCGGGTTTCAGAATCCATGCCTCCCCTAGAAGTATACAGACCATCAACCCGAGGTGAGACTGGCAGGCATTGTCACAGGAGGAAGCCTGGTGGGGATGGTGGCAGTGCAAAAGGAGAGCCTCAATCCTGTCCTTGTAGTCTGGAAACTTGCCTCCTGATTTTATCCCTCTTTCAAAATTCTGCCAGGATTTCTCTTGGGCAAGTATGGAGGAAAATGGGCAAGATACTCACCAGGCAGGTTCAAGAGAGCCCACAAGAAGATAAACTTCATCATGGTGTCAAAAGCTTTTCAAAAGATGAGGTTCCGCTCAGGGTCTCTGGAAAGGATGGTGAGGAAGGAGGGAAAAGGACTAAGTAAGATAAAGTACGAAGGGGTTCTAGGATTGGGAACAATTTGTCATCTGAGTTTTTTCAGTGGCAGAATTCAGTTCCCGAAGAGGTGTCCATCAGTCAGAGTAGGGGGTGGTGCCAGGTGTCAGAGGCACAAAAACAGAGATGCAGTGACTTGGTCCTTGACATCACAGAGAATGGACCTGAAATCTGGCATTTCACTCTCCCCCTTCAGGAAGAAATGCCTGATGTGAGAGATGTCAGTGCTCACAGTGTTTCCTCCACCCCTGCTTTGTAAAACTCAGAAACCAGGCCCCTCTCTGAACTACATGCAGGATGCTGATCCCTCCCATCTTTGTGATGCTAACCCCCATTTATGTGACAAATGACATTCATCTCCAGTGACCATAACCCTCTGGTGCTGAGCTTGACCCCTCTGCCTAATGCTAGACTCCTCCTTGAGCTATATTGGCCTTTTCCTTCATGTCACTACTCATCCATCTAGTCACTCAGCCAGCCAGCCAGCCAGTGATTGCCATTATGTGTCAGACTTGCGCTAGGACCTGTGTTCACCGTAGAGGATACCCACACGTGAAGACACTGTCCCTGACTTCAAAAAGCTTATAGACCAGTGGGAATGGTAGATACATAAACAGGCAATTACTAAACAAAGTATTCAGACCTAAAGATCTAGGCGTACCACTGTCTAGGGGAAAACATTTACAAAATACCTATCTGTTCAATGATTTGTATCCAAAAGATATAAGGGACTCCTAAAACTCAACAAGAAGAAAACAAACAACCCAATTAAAAAGTGGACCAGAGATCTGAACAGACAGCTTACCAAATGCTCGTGTCTGCTCAAGCTGCCATGACAAAACACCACAGAACAGAAGGCTTAAACACCAGGCATTTTCTCATAGTTCTGGCAGCTTGATGTTCACGATCAAGGTACCAGCATATTCAGTTTCTGGTGAGAACTCTGTTCCTGGCTTGAGCACAGACTCTCACTGAGTTTTCATGTGGCCTTTCCTCTGTATGTATGTGGAAAGAAAGAGCCAACTCTTCTTTTAATGAGTTCACTAATCCTGTGGTGAGTGGTCCCAACCTTATGACCTCGGTTCACGTAAATTACTTTCATTATCTACCTTATCTCCAAATACAGCCACACTGGGGTTTCAACATATGAATTTTGGGAGGACACAATTCAATCCATAACAACAAAGAAGATATACAGATGGCAAATATCATATGAAGAGATTCCTAACATGTCATGGGGAATTACAGATTAACACAATGTTGAGCTACAGCCACACACCTAGTAGTATGGTGAAAACACCAAATGTTGGCAAAGATAGGGACCAACAAGAATAAGGCACAATGGTATAGCCACTTTGCCAGACAGTTTGGCAGTTTCTTGCAAAGCTAAACATAATCTTACCAAATGACTCAGCAGCAGCGCTCCTAGGTACTACCCAAATGTGTTGAAAACTTACGTCTGCAAAAAATTTACACATGAATGTTTACAGCAGCTTTATTCGTAGTTGTTAAACCTCAAAAGCAACCAAGATGTCCTTAAATAAGTGAATGATAAACAAAATGTGGTATGGAAAACAGTATAGCAATTCCTCAAAAAATTAAAAATAGAGCTGCCATGTGATGCAGCAATTTCACTTCTGGATATTTACCCGAAGTAAATGAAAACACCAGTTCAAAAAGATATGTGCACTCCAGTTGTTCACTGCAGCATTATTTACAATAGCAAGGCATGGAAGCAGCCTAAGTGTCCATCAGTAGACAAATGCATAGAGAAGTTGTGTGTGTGTGCGTGCGCGCGCACACACACACAAACACACACACACAATGGAGTATTACTCAGCCATAAAAAATGATATCTTGCCATCTGTGACAACATAGATGGATCTAGATAGCATAATGCTAAGTGAAATAGGTCATATAGAAAGACAGATACCATGATCTCACTTACGTGTGGCACCTAAAAAACAAAACAAATAAAATGAAAACAGACTCATAGATACAGAGAACAAATGAATGTCTTCCAGAGGGGAGGGCAGGGGAGATGGGGTAAACAGGTGCAATGGATTAATTAAGAGGGACAAACCTCCAGTTATATAATGTTATGGGCATGTGATTAACAGCATAAGGAATATGGTCAGTAATATTGTAATGGCTTTGTATGGGGACAGATGATTACTAAAACATATTGTGGTGATCATTTCATAATGCAAATGTCAAATCACTATGCAGTACACCTGAAATTAATGTAAGTGTATGTCAATTCTATTTCATTTTTTTAAGTGTGGTACATCCATAAAATGGAATACTATTCAGGGACTTAAAAAATGAGCTGAGCTATCAAGCGATGAAAGGTGGGGGAATCTTAAACTGCATATTACTGAGTGATAGAAGCCAGTCTAAATTATTATATAGTGTATGACTTCAATTTATGACATTTAAAAAAAAGGCAAGCTACACAGACAGTAAAATGATTGGTGGTTGCCAACGTTTGAGGTGAAGGAAGGAGCAGGTGGAGTACAGGGCATCTTTAGGGAAGTGAAATTTTTCTGTGTGAAACTCTGTGGATACGTGACTTCATGCATTTGTCAAAACCCATAGGACTGTGTAACATAAACAGTAAACTCTACTATAAACTATCGACTTCAGTTGATAATAATTTATCAATATTAGTTCACCAGGTGTAATGAATATACCACACCTATGCAAGATGTTTTAAATGAAGAAGTAGATGACTCATTGGTATAATTCAAGCGGTATATGCAGGTGTACTTTGTAAAATTCTTTCAGCTTTGTTGTATGTTCTAAAATTTTCAAAATAAAATATTGGAGAAACATTTCTAAAAATTGAGATATGTGACTTAAAGCATACCTTAAGAAGTGAAGACACTGTGTATAAATAAGAAGTACTCAGAAATTACAGTTTATCTGGGTCTTAGAGAAGGGGAAGGAGCTTGTCTGGCATAAAAAGAAGAGGGAAACATAATTCAGAAACCAGGAAAAGCATCTGTAAAGGCACGGATATGTGAAACAGCACGGTATGTTTCTGGAACTACTACCCAGTATAATAGGGTGAGTGCTAAGAGACAGGTGGAGATGATCAGAAATTAAATAATGAAAAGCTTTATCTTTAAGTCTTGAATATATAAGACTTGCATTGTCTTTTTTTCTGTAGGAGATAAAGAGCCAATAAATTCATTACTTGCACAAAGTTCTATTCACTGTTGTGGAGGACAGACCTGAAGCCCATGCCACACCCTGCAGAATTCCCAGTTGCCTCCCCTTGAGTGTGGGTGGGACTTATGACTTGATTCTAACACAATAGGACCAAAGTTAGGGGATGTCATCCCCGTGCTAATGTTACTCTGTAGCGTTAACATTGTGTAAGTATCCATCCTGCTAGCCGCATAAGAGATTCTTCCTGCTGTTGACAAAGTAGGTGACCATGCTGAGGAAGCCCAGGTGGCAAAGAACTCTGAGCAGGCGGCCTCTCTGCACCAAGTACAGCCTCAGGGACCCGAAGGCAGCTTTCAGCTTTCAGCCAGCAACAAGCAAGGACCCTGTGTCATACGCCACAAGGGGATGAATTCTACCAACAACCTGATTAAGTTTAGAAGCAAATTCTTCCCTCAAAGACTTGCTAGACCCAGCTAAGCCGTGCCTGAACACTTGGCTCATAGAAACCATGAGATGATAAAGGCTATTTTAAGCTGTACAATTTGTGATACCATTTTTATACAGCAATAGAAAACTAATACAAATGTATCCTATATGGTGGCACTTTATTAGATATTGATAATGTAGTGATAAGGGAGATGAGAATCTTGCCCACATAAAGATTAACAGGGGAGACGGATGTTGTAAGACTTACCATCAAGAATGTCACAATGTGGGAAGTAAAGGGAGGTGGAAAACATGGAGCAGGGACCCGAATGCAAGGGTCAGAAGAAGACCTCCCTAAGGAAGTGACGTTTAAGGCTTGAAGGATGAGTAGAAGTTAATCAAATGAAGAGACGGGGAAGAAATCTCCAGGAAGATGAACAAGGACTCAAAAGAGAATAGAGCACATGCGAAAGGACACAAAGAGAAACACAGAAGAATCTTACAGAACAGACCTTGCAGTAACTGCCTGTAAAGGAGGTGAGAAACAACCAGAGAGTAGATAAAGGGAGAGTGTCCTTGGGTGTTACATTTTAGATGTGAGAGGCTTTATCTTACTTAGATGGTGACAGCATGAAGCCAAGAGATAGGGGAAATTGAAAAATACAGAAAAGTGGAGATAATCCGTAAAGCAAGTCCACGAGGTCAGAGGCGGGGAGATCCATATCACAGGTGAAGACAGGGCTTCGCTTCCAGGAAGGATGGGAAAAAAAAGGAGTAAGAAAAAAACTTGGCGTGTTTTCAGGTTGGGTGGTGGGAAGTGTAATAGATGGGGTATCTTCTGATGGTTTCAATCTTTCTACTCCCAAACCTGAGGTCATCTGCTGAAGGTGAGCACTGAAAGTTGGAGGAAGAGAGGAGAACGTTTGAAATGGCTATTGTGGAGAATGAGATAGGCAATTGACTTGAAAAATATAGAATTGTCAATACATGTTGAAGACCTGATTTGAGTTATAAGAAGTTAACTGAATCACTCGTGTGAAACTAACACAGTATTGTAAATCAACTAGATGTCAATAAAAATAGTTACAAGAAGTGATCAGATGAGCCTTTTATTAAAACTCTGGGACAAGTATGTGATTCAATAAAGGGAACAGGGAGCGCTGCTCAGTGAATCAGAGATAGGAAGCCGGGAGTAACTGGGAACAAGCCCACTGGAGGGGACAGGCAAACGAAGGGGCTTGAGGTTTGGATGGATCAAAGATTACAAGAAAAAGAAACATCACTGAATTCAATGGCCTTAGTGTCCCAATCTGAGGATATGGTGTTTCTGTATATGCCAGGATAAGTGGTGGTCTTAGTCATAACCCAGCTGGTTCTTCTGTTGTTGTTTTGCTTTGCTTTGGTAAGAGAGGAAGAGCACCCATGCTCAGCGTTTTCAGTATCCAAGAACCAACCCACCTCTGCATTCTCTTCACACAGATTCACCACCTCCCCCATGGGATGGAATTCCAGACCTCTTCTCTCTGTGCGGAGTCTTTTTCTCCTCTGACGTGATTCTCTCTGCTCATCTCCTGGCCCTCTCTGTTCCTCTTTCCCTTTCTAATAGACGACCCCGTGTCGCACTGCCCTTCCTCTACATGTAATTCCATTGCCTCTCATATGTCATTCTAGACCCCTACTTTTGGGTCACTCAACATCCTCTCAGTTCTGTATTTTTAGGTGTCTTGGCCAATGGGTTTGGGATGCTCTACATCGCCCCACTATATGCCAGTGCGAGAGAAGCACTGAGCATCCGTCAAAGCTCTTCCCAATAATGCAGAGCGCCACTAAAGTCTGTGGCTGCTACCTATAAGCACAGAGCCCCCTAGTTGTTATTCTCTAGACAGCATCTGAGAGCCGGACCTTTGTCTCCAGTTGTCTGCTAGAAATGACCACCTCTAGGTCCTTCAAGCATCTCAGATACAACTTGCCCCATCTCTCCTGATTCATGACCACGCTCCTAGTCCATTACGCATGAAATCATTGGTTCTCTTTATATTACCGTTCAGAACCACCATTCACCTCATAGTGCAAGTCAGAAACTCAGGCGTTATCCTTGACTCTTCCCCTTCTGTCTGTACTCAGTCAGTATGTCTAAGTTGTCTGTTCTCTGCTTTCCCAGTTCAGAAATCTGATGATGTTTTATTTGCCATGGAGGCTTTAATGACACGCCTTCTGATGCCTACAGGATACAAATCTACATTCCTTTACCAAACAGGTCGGGACCTTCACTAAAGCTTACTCACCCACTGTAAATCATACTCTTATCAAATCCTCTCTTCTCCTCTGCAAACTATTTATTTTCTACCTTCCAGTATTACTTATTTACATATATTTTTCAGAACATGCCACATTTTTCATGCTTTTCTGACTTTTGCCTGACTATACCTCAGTTTTACAACATTCTCCCCTGAATTGTTTGCCTCTGCGGTGGTACCTCTCATGACTCTGAAACCGGAATGGTTTTTTTCTATACTGTCATGGAATTTATTGATCATCTCCACTGCAGCAACTGTCACAATGTATTATAATTGGCTACTTGATGGCAAAACCTGTGTCATATTCACTCATGTTTTCAGTAGCGTATGCAGTGCCTACCAAGTAGCCAATGTTTCAATAGTTTTTGAATGAACAAATGGTGGGGATGTTGCTAAATTTCTCATCATGTTTACAGTTTATATGACAAAGAGATTAGGGGTCATGGCATATGTTTTTAAGTGTCTTTTTTAATGGATTCTGTTTGAGAACAGGAAAGATCAAGAGAGTTGTGCATCCAGTGTAGAAATGGTGAGCATATTGCACTGAGGGGGTGAAGGAACAGAGGAGCCTCAGTAGGTATCAATAATTTTCATGATCCATCTTGCGTAGGGATCAACTTCTGTGAAGAATCCTTCACTTCCCAGGGTGACACTTCCTCTTGCCCAAGACAAGATTCCATGCACTCTCCCACCACAGATGGCCGGGGCAGCGGAAACCTCCTGCCAGGGAAAGGAAATGGAAGGTCAATTTTACTTTGTCCTCATGGAACAAGAATTAATCCTAAAGCAGCACATTGTGGCAGTAGAAGTGTTTAATGGACTAGAATCATTTTTCTTGAGAGGTGACAACTCTCTCTTCACATCCATGTAGGTCTCACCTCTCTTAGTTTGAATTTGACCCAACCTGAGTGCAAGTAGGAGGAGAAAGGACAAATGGTTCTCCTCCAGCATTTCTCCCACTCTAAAAAGGGGGGAAGGGGAATTGATGATAAAGCCAGAGACTGAGGAGGAAGGGGAGGAGGCTCCAAGCCATCTGGATGAGTACCATTTGGTTTCCCCTGGGCACCTCTCCTCCTCATGGTCCCCTTGCTATCCACCTGTCTGGGGAAAGGAAAGATACCTTATTTTCAGATAGGGTTTTTAGAGGTTGTCCTACACACATGATGTTTGCTATCATTCTTTTGGCCTGGAATGGTCTGGCAGTCATTGGAAGGAAGAATATATTGGTTTATCCAAGTCAGGATGTCAGGGTCAGTAACTGCGGGAAAGAGAAATGAAATCCAGGGTTACTCTTCTTCTCATAGATACCTGTGATCAGCCTCTATTTTGTAAATTTGTTAATCTCTGAGACTATTTACAGCGGGTGTCAGACCTTCCATCCTCCTTAGAGTTCCTTGTTCAGTATCAGTGTGACAGAGCAGTGGATTTAGAGCATGAAGTGCACCTTACATCAGATGACATAAGATCTACAGTTCTCTCTGTACTGTGAATGACTTAGAAAGCTTTACAAACCCACAAGAAAATTATGGTAGTGAGAAGAGATAGACACAAAGCCATTGTCCCCCAGAAACCTTCATTTTTGGCACCACTTTGTTGCCTTTACATTTAATCATAAAGGAAAAAAAACTACAATGTGTCTAAAACTGCTTTTTAATGAGATAATTTATAAATTCCCCTGTGAAGTCATAATGCTCATCTCACCCACAGCAATTGTTACTATGCTGTTAACCTCAGGATGCAAAAGTCTAACCAAGGCATTATATAATTTTAATCTCTGGCAGAGAGTAGCAAGGAGGAAGGAAACAAAAAATTGATCAGCACTTAC
Source organism: Camelus ferus (assembly GCF_009834535.1). Classification (NCBI taxonomy): domain Eukaryota; kingdom Metazoa; phylum Chordata; class Mammalia; order Artiodactyla; family Camelidae; genus Camelus; species Camelus ferus. The sequence goes on from NC_045702.1 coordinate 18,178,648, forward strand.
TCAAGCTAAGTTACTTACAGAGCAGGACTTTTCTGGTCTATATCTAATCTACTATCTTAAAGCAGATTAGACCAGAAAGTATCAGGTCAGAAAAGAAAAGAGAAGAGCTATGTTCAGTTTTAAGTTTTTATGGAAATTGAATTTAAAGACACAGAGCAAGCTAGGTGGAAATAACCTAGTTACCTGGAATAATAAATTCTTAATGAATATAGGAAGCCTTGCACCAGAGAGCTTATGGAATTGGTTTGTCACTGTGATTCTGACATGGAGAGCCTATGTGATAAAAATTTGACTGTAGTTTTATTTTGTTTTCCAATGATATATAATAAATTAATTTTGTAAAATGTGATAGTTACTTCTCATAGGATTTACAAAGGATAAAATCGTAAAACTTCAATTCGTTCAGAAAATATATTCACTTAGATTTCCTGGAATGTTGCTCTTAAGTTGAAAATACCAAGAATGTGAAAGTTCCCAGTTTTTATTTTAGTTTTCACAAAACAGGCTGATCTAAAAGCCCCTACTTTTTGTTTTTACAGAATGTATAGATTGTTCTATAACCACCAGAGCAGTGTCTACACCTGATTAATAACCTGACGCAGACAATCAATGCAACTTTTTTAAGTCAGCCAATCACACTCCCCTCCCATGATATATGCTGGGGGCCAACCAACCAACAACAATCTCCACTAGGTGACCACACCTCTACACATGATGTCAACTCTCCATAAAAAGTGTCCCACAAACCCCCTATAAGCCCAGTCAGTGCTCTGCTCTGCTCCTGAGACCGTGTCTGCTCAGCATTGCTCTTTTTTCCATGATAAGCAAGAGGCTTAGCTGTGTGATTTCATGTCAGCTATGGAGTGGTGTTTCCAGCATCCTTTGACAATACTGAAAGAGAGTGTAATGCCAGTATAAGGCCCTGGCAGGAATCCCTCTAGGGTCAAGACATTAACTCATGGCAGGGATTTCCTTCAAGTCTATCCCTCCACATTTCCCCCAGCTCCAAAACCTTCTCAGCATGAAGAACACGGAGTCAAACCCTTACATTTTTTGTATTTACTCCAGGTCCAGGTGGGGATGAAGCAGGAGTCATTAAACGCCAAGGGTTCCATCGCTATGGCGATGGTCCCCACGTAGCTGTTGATGGCCGCAGGCTTAGACAGTTTTATCATCATCAGGTCGTTGGCCAGAGACTGTGCGTTGAATTCAGGGTGGGGCACGGTCATCAAGTAATTTCGTGTCTGCTCTTTCTCAGTTTTGATGTTGGGTTCATAAACTCCCAGTCGGATCTGAACACTTGGGAAGAAGAGAGGGCAGGGAGATGGAAAAGAACAGGGTCACAGAATGTCAGAACTCCAAGAAATGCCAGAGGTGACCTTCTCTGAGCATCTTAATTTTATCCCTTAGACCTGAGCCCTGAAGTGACCTGCTTTGGTCTGTAAAACAGTAATAACAATGGTTTACAGGATTGTTGTATTAGAGTCAATGTGTATGCATAAACCTGCTGTAGCATAACCTAGTTGTTTTCATGATGATGACGATAATTTGGATAATCGGAATGAACAGGTAACAGACGGCACCACAGTCCATTATTCCAGAGCTCTTTGCCTGTACCACACTGTCTCAAGCAACTCTTGGACAGGCATATTGGATCCTTTGTTTCTGGATATTCTCAGGCCCTTCCCAGCTCCTCTCAGGCCCACATCATGGTATTAACCACGGGCTGCCTACATTGATCGCAGATTCACAAGACACTGAGTAGTCTATCAGGACTCCCACTTACCAGTTTCCATTACATTTCCCAGACAAATTAGAACCCACCCATTCCCATTGCCAAGAGTCCAGTCCACGCAACAGATACAAGAGCCACTTCCCACCAAATCCAGTTCATGCATTAGGTCCGGCTGAGAGAAGAACACCTGTTTCTCGCAGGGGATGGACCTTTCTGTATTTCCTCTGTGTTTCTCATAACACACAGAACAAGGCTTCAGTCTGTGTTTGGGTAAACCGCCCTGAGCAACCAGATGGCTGAGAGTTCTGAGTCTGAAATGGCCCTTATACCCCTGAAACTCTCTGTCCCAGTCATACAACACAGGCTCACACACAACACAGACACTGAGGTTTGCAAGGGACAGCATCATTGTGTGCAGGGCCCCCTGCCTCGCTCCTATTGCCTGCTATCACAGGGCTTCTGCCTAACGCTACAGCCTCATCCTGTGAACACCCATCCCTACTCATTACACTCACTCAACCCTGGTCTCTTGGTTTGCCAATCACTCAGTCATCTTTATCACTTCGGGGACTCCAGGCATTCCATTCCCCCTGCCTGGAATTTTCCCCAGGATGTATTTACTTGGTTGTCTCCTCCTCTTCCTGTTGGTCGCATGTCTTCAAACAGGCCTGACACCATCACCCTAACTAAAGTAGACACCTTGTTTCGTTCTTGTATATTACAGCGTGCCACCCTCTCTGTTTCATTTTGGACCATTTATTTGTTTTGGCTTACTTCCTCTACCAGAATCTAAGCTCCCTGTGGGAAAACTAATTTCCATCTTGTTCCCTTGCTCTTTTTTCAGTGCTTTTCAATAAATATGTTAAATGAATGAATATTATTTCCTCTCCATGAGAAAGGGTCTCTTGATAGCTTCCTAGTCATCTCTTAAACCACCCAAAATGTGCATTATTTTTCCCATTGTGGGGAAGATCCTCTTTCTTTCTGGGTCTTCTGATTCCCTACGATCCCTTTAGAATATGCTGGGACACCTCACCAGACCTCCTTTTGTTTAAACAGATTCACCCTGGCTCCCAAGAGCGAAGGGGTACTTACGGTAAGGGGCAGTGAGCAGCGGTCAGCACCCACTCAGGGTGGATGAGACACCCCACGCAGGGTTCTGGGATGGACGCCAGATAGACCATGTAAGGAATGGTATAATCTTCTGGGAAGTTCAGCTTATTAGTTTCAAAACCTTTGGCCAGAATGACTCCTAAAATCAACACTAGAAAGAGAGTAAGAGCAAGAGTTGTAATTTTTCCTACCTGAGGTTTTCAAAGATAATATCAAAGTCTTCAAATTATTAAAAAAATTTTTTTAATTCAAAGAGGAATCATGTATGTCACCCAAGCTATACAGATTAAGAAAATTGACACGTCTTTGCTTGAGATGGAAGTATATTAAAGTTCTGTGAAAACTAACTCACAGGCTTATCTGAGGCTGATCATAAACCCTGATTGGCTGTGCCGGATATTATAAAAAATTTTAAAAAGAATCATTGCTTTAAAAACATTATTTAAATTAACTTTTGCCTGGAATGAAAGTAAAAAGTTAAATATCACCTGACTTTGGTGCTGAAAGGAATGGAAGAGCTCAGGGTAGGGCCATGAGCACTCCAGAGCCCCTGACCCAGCCCACCTTCCTCCCCTATACTCCCTTCTCCAAAGTCCATCTGCCCAGAGAAAGGGAAGGTACACTTTTCCCAGGTCTGTCCAGGAGTAGTGGCAACCCAGGAAATCACACATGCAAGAGTCTTGGGAAAGTGTAGGGCACTTACAGTGACACATCCCAGCATGCTCATGGGCCTCGGAGAAGCTTAGAGAGAGTGATGATGGGGTGAGTTGTGCATCAGGAGTGGTTCCTTTTGTTTCCATCAACAGTTAATTGAAGGAAATGCCCGCCACCCCATCTCTCTTCAGTTGTGGTTTGCTACTTCCCTTTCTGACCCTTCCAAAGACCACCCCGTCTCTCCCTAGGCACCGGACTCACCAGCCGTGCTCACCAGCATGAAGATGAGATAGCCCTTCATGTCAGGTCGGGATCTCGCCCGGAGCAGACGAGTCAGATAAAGCCTTCAGCTGTCTCAATATTTGGTCCTAGTGTTCTTGGCAAGAACAGCTTGGGGAGAAATACTAATTGTGGGGTGCAGGGTGTAGGGGAAAAGCAAGACTCTTCTAGCAGTCTTCAAATGATTCCTTATCAAAACCCAGTTGTATAAGGCATAGCTGGGAGCTGCCTCTGATGAGAGTAAGAGGAAAGGACAGACCACGTCCAGCCCCTGGTGCCTCTTGTCTGATCCTGAAAGTCTCAGGAGTCCTAATGTACCTGCTGACTGTTTCCTCCCCTCTCTGTGACACCATCTTTTTTTTGTCCCCTCCTTCATTTGTGACTGTGAACCTCTCTCCCTGACCTCACTTGCCATCTCCTATTTCCCCAAGAGTCGGTCCCTCTGCCTCTCTCAGGGAGTCATCAAACATTGGAGTATAAAATAAATTTAACAAATCATCTTTCCCTCCTCATTTTTGTGACAAGGAAGCTGTGGTCCTCATAGCAGTTAGCGGCAAAGTCAGGACTTGGAACTGAGTCTCCAGATTTCCTCTGATGTGTTGAACTCTACCTGAACCCTGGGCTCCCAGAAAACAGCAGTGGGTGAAAAATCCCTAGGAATCCTGTATCCTGGGAAGTGGCTTAGCACAGAGAATTACCCTTCCCCACATAAATGAGAACAGACCTCCCACTCTTTCTCATGGCGCCCTTGAGGTTTTAGGTGACTCCTTAGTTAACCTGTCACAAGACCTTTCCCCTTTTGCCTAAACCCACTGACATGGCCAAAAACACGTACCTTCCAGCTCCCCATTCTCTTTTCTCGTCAATGATTAGCCGAACTTAGAACTGTCTTCCCCCTGAAACTAGCTACATCGAGAGATAAGCACTTCCTGTTCTGCTGACTGAGAATCCCTCTGATTGCAGAACAGCTTCCACTGCCAACCCCCCACCTGCAGCTTGTCTGTTTCTCCTGTAAAGGCCCTAAGGCAAAGCCAGCCTGCTGAGACCCTCTGATCTTTGGATCTGGGATGCTCTTCTTATTACAATAGCCTGAGTAAAATCAATCTCCCTTTCCATTCAGTGTTTGTCTCTGATTCTCAGCACTCTTTCCAGTGCACCCCACTCCTTTTTATGAGTTGGCCTCATGTGATAACGTTCTGAGATGAGCAATAGTGGGTTCAGCCAGGAATACTGGTCGATGGTTTTCTTTTCTTGTAGTGTCCTCTGGCTTTGGTATCAGGGTAACGGGGCCTTTTAGAATGAGTTTGGAAGTGCTCTCTCTTCAGTTTTTAGAGGAGTTTGAAAGGGGTTGGTGTTCATTCTTCAAATGTTTGGTAGAATTCACCAGTGAAGCTATCTGGTCCTGGGATTTCCTCTGTTGAGAGGTTTTTGATTACTGACTTAGTCTCTTTACTCATTATTGGTCTGTTCTGATTTTCTATTCATAAAGCGTTTAGAGCAGTGAGTTCTAATGGTAAATAGTGAATGCTATGTAACTGCTTGTTAAGTAAAATGACTATAACCTTAGGATCCTCAAATTTTCCAGGCTTCTGGGGACACCTTTTTATCTTTATGTCCAAATATTGCTGTAAGTCCTTAAATCTTTGTAACATTTCCATGTTTATTAATAGCAGTGAAGGGCATGGACCCAGGAGTCAAGATCTTAGGGTTCAATTCCTGGCTTCAGGACTTTCTAGTTGCCTTATCCTGAGAAAAAAAAATTTAATCTCTTTAAGCCTCAGTATTCTAATCTGTAAAATGAAAGAAATATTAGTGCCTACCTCATAGGATAGCTGTGAGGATTAAATATTATTTAAGCATAATTAAATATTATTTGTGCATAAGCATAGTGTGTGACACCTAGAAGATACTTAATAAATACTAGTTATAATTATTATTACATTTTTTGCACCTTTGCATAAAAGAGAAATGAGTCCTGAGGACTTAGGAGAAGCAAACCTTAAATATGTTTCTGGTCCACAGAATTGTGTATCTTGGCTCCAGCAGAGTCCTGGACCATAGTGCTGCCCGGAGTCAGGGATTCAGAATTACTGAGCCCCCTGTGGGTTTCACATCTCCCCAGTCCAATACAGCTTCCTCTACTGAGAAGAATTACCACCCCCTCCAGTTCTCACCATGTCTGACTTGTGACATCCAGTGACAAACGTGAGACTTAGAAAAGATGTGGGATTCTCCTTGAAGATGAGGATGGATGAAGAGATTTTGGTAAGGTGATAAGGACTAATACTAAATTTTGTAAACTAAACTGTCTGGAAATTTCATTAAAAATAAACGTTATTTTTAATGTAAAGTCTATCACATGTTTATTGAGAAAAATCCAGAAAAAGAACATCAGAAATAGGAAACAGTTACAATGAAAACTCACTAATTTAACTCATTTGGAGTTGTCCGCTATTAGTATGTCACACACGGCAACACTATATTTTTTGCTCTGCCCATTCTCTATAATTTCCCCTCACACATGCAAAAAGTTAATAATTCTTTAAGACTTTAGAGCAGTTTCAAGTTCACAGCAAAACTGAGAGAAAGGTGCAAGGATTTCCCATATACCTCATCCCCCTACACGTGCATAGGTTCCCCCATTACCAGCGTCCTCCATCAGATGTTACATTTGTTACAGCTGATGAACCTACACTGGCACATTATTGTCATCTAAAGTCCATAGGTAACCCTAGGGCTCACTCTTGGTGCTATACACTCTATGGGTTTAGACAAATGTATGATGACATCGTAACAGCATCATACTGAGTGTGGTACTGGTATCATTTAATAGTGTCATCACTGTCCCCCCGAATCCTCTGAGCTCTGCCTGTTCATTCTTCCCACCACTCCGAACCCCTGGAAACCACTGATCTTTTTGTTGCCTTTATAGTTTTGCCTTTTCCAAGAATGTCATCCAGTTGGAATCATACAATACGTAGCCTTTTCAGATTAGCTTTTTCCAGTTACTAATGTGCGTTTAAGTTCCCTCCACGTCTTTTCATCACTTGATAGTGTCTTTTTAGCGCCGAATAACTTTCCATTGTTTGTATATACCACTGTTTATTTATCTTTCCGTCTATAAGAGAACGTCTTGGTGGCTTCCACGTTTTGTTAATTATAAATAAAGCTGCTATAAACATCCATGTGCAGGTTTTTGTGTAGAGATACATTTTCAACTCCTTTTGTAAATGCCAAAGAGTGTGATTGCTGTACTATACAGTAAGAATATATTTAGGAAGTTTCTTTTTTTTTTCTTTTTTTCAAAAATTGAAGTATAGTCAGTTCACAATGTTGTATCAGTGTCTGGTATACAGTGTAATAGTTAAGTTATATATATGCATGTGTATATTCATTTTCATATTCTTTTTCATTATAGGTTACTACAAGATATTGAATATAGTTCCCTGTGCTGTACAGTATAAACTTGTTGTTTATCTATTTTATATATAGTAATTAGTATCTGCAAATCTTGAACTCCCAATTTATCCACTTAGACTGAGCTAGTCAGAATAAATGAATATTTTTAAGACTAGTGACTTTTGTAACTGTATCCTTTCAACAAGACAGACACTCTGAATTGACTTTTAAAAATAAGACTAAGTTAATATTAAGACAGTAAATATCTTTATTTTTAAAGATCTTTTAAAATTTGATTTTAATACTAAAGTTACTTGCCATAAGAGATAAATGATTAGAATATTTTTTCATTTAAATGATGAATTAAATACGATTTCTAGGGAAAAAAGAGGCTTCTATTTGTCTTATTAAAGCAAATTTTCTTAGATAAATTCATCTGGAGCATTCCTTGAAATTCTTTGCTTGTTAATGGGAAAACTGACAAGTAGATTATGGACTATAGCAGTTTGAAGTAAAGTTACTTCTGTCCAGCTTGTGCATCCCACAGGAAAAAAAAATATTTACGTAAGTAGTAAAGCTTCCAAGTGCAAACATTGCTTCGCTTTACATAGCTATCAAAGTTCATAACCATGAAGTTGACAGTTGACACCATCTTCTCAGAGTTTTCAGGTGTAAGAGATAAATAAATTAATCTGTTACTATAATAAGGCATACCAAGCAAAAAACAAAAAACAAACAAACAAAAAAAACCTCTTTGTTTCTATGCATTTGCTCCTAATCTTAGATTGTTACCTCTTTGCCTTATTTTTGCTACAAAATATCATGTCTCCCTGGATTTTATTGAATCATAAATTAGGTGTTTATTTGTAGTGAGTATATCTTGGTGAGAGAGACCTCCTCTGATTCTGCAAAGTGGGTTTTTACTTTACACTCTATCTTGCTGTCATAGGTCTTTTTGCTTTTCGGTCATCCATCCCTCAGTCTGGTTTGCTTTTCCTGTAGCATTTGCATTGATTAGCATTATATCCAATAGCCTCTATTTATTTGTTCTCTGTTTACCCAGTCAGAAGGGATATACCAGGAAGGCAGGGTTTTAACTGATTTCCTCCTTTCTGTACCTTTAGTGCATAAAACACTGGTAGGCATGTAATAGGCCCTCAGTAAGTATTTGTTGAGTAAGTGATTGGATAAATGAATGGAATAGTTACATTGTCTCCACTGTATGACATACCAGGTTTATTTAATAACCTTCTATTAATGAGTATTTGAGTTACTTCTGGATTTTCAGTGTTAGGTAGATATCAATAAGCATCCTTGATTACTCTAGTGGAGATCACAGCTACCTCCTTATCATTTACTCCTCCTCCTGATAGGCAACCTTATAATTACTCAGTCAACCAAGCATGTACAAGTAGGCCAAGCTTATTACAAAATAAAAAGTCTACCTCACACTCTGACGGTATGCCGCGTAACTTAATTGTAAGTTAATCAGCATAATCCCCTTCGATTACTGGCTCAGGGATAAGCAAGGCACCAAATTCAGTTAAGGAGATACAATATGGTGTTTAACAGGAAAGAAAAAGCTTCTCTCTCCCTAGATACAGGCAAGGGAGAGTGCCGCTCTGAGAGCCATTTTGATCGCAAGGGTAAAGCCTTGCAATCAAGATCACAGTAATGCATTATTGTGATTGAATGGAATCTTTAACTAAACATTTCTTGAATTGCTGAATCAAACTATCCTTGAAGTCCTCACTATATCTAAGCTTCCACTAGCGCACTTTTGAATATATTTGAAACGTACGAGTTGGACATTCTGTTCCTTGCTGCTGAACGACTCCTAAAGGATACACGTGCATTAATACATTTTTTTGCCTTTGTTTTTATATGCACATTTTAATAAAGTAGAATTGCACAAGTTAAGTTACTGCGCCAAAGAGCACAGAGAATTTATGTTTTAATATAAATTCACAAATTGTGAAGATTTATATTTTAAACAAAATAAGAGATAGAAAATGCCAAAATATGCTGAAAAGGGACTGTTGGATGGCATCAAGAAAAATGATGTATTTGTCCTTTTCATACTTTATTTTGGTGCTTTCCTGATCTCTCATCTTTTATATATCCCACTTGTCAGGTCTCTGAATCTTCCCTCTACCTCGAGGTGAGTAGGGGTATATTTGTAGTGGTAAGGCGTGGGTTAGAAAGACATTTCAGAGGGAACAGAGAAATCTTTAAACTTGTTTGTTTCTGTAGAGAAGCCTGAGGTGTTTAGTTAAGGTAGATCCAAGGTAATATTTTTAAAAGAGGGATTATATGCGAAATTATTTTAGGACATGTGGAAACATAACAGCAATTCAATAACAACTAAGGAAATACACAGTATAGGTTAGCTATGACCAAAGGATTTGTGCTCCGTCCTTGTGGCATTGATAACGCAATGCTAAGGGCTCAGGATGGCTCCCTACAAAAGTGCCACCCAGAGTAACAGAGGGATAGGAAATTGGTAACAGGAGAACATATCTTCCCATATCTTCCTTTTCTAAGATACCTGTTATGGACTGCACATTTGTGTCCCCCACCCCCCAAATTCATACATTCAAATTCTAAACCTCAAGGAAATGGTTTTAGGAGGTAGGTCCCTTGGAAGCTTTAGATGAGGTTATAAAGGGGGAGGGGCCCATTAGGGAGTTAGTAGGTTTTATAAGAGGAAGATCCCAGAGCTAGTTCCCTGAGCCATGTGAGGACACAGCAAGAAGGCAGCTGTCTACAACCAGGAAGTGAGCCCCCACGACCTCCTGCATCACCTTGATCTTGGACTTTCCAGCTTCAAAAACTGTGAGAAATTAATGTTTGAGGTTTAAGCCATCCTGTCTGAGGTTTTTTCTGTTACAGAGCCCCAGCTGACCAAACAATACCCAACCTTCATCTTATCACCTTATCTTTCTTTCTTGATTAATACCAAATACACACAGGAATCATGTATTGGAACTTGTACCTCAAATCAATCCCTGGGTGATCCGAGGAACAACAGAGATGGAGGGGAGCAATGTTGAAGAACTAAAACAGCGGGTCTCTGGTGAATATTGGCGAAGGACTGAAGAGAACAGAAAGCACCCCTGTAGCCAAGACTTTTATGACGTCAGGATAATAGATCTATTTTCGGCAAACTTATCTGCATTTGCAATTTTTTTAGCTTATAGTTCAAATTAGTAATACTTTGGGCTGGGGTTTAGGGAGTGTGGTGTTCGGAAAAGGGCACAGATTACTTGCAGAAATCATGCCAGCTATAGAAATAAAAATCCAGGTGGAAAATAAGAAATATCTTGGAGAACACAACACATAGGTAGATGAAACTTTGGAAAATACAGGGAATCTGTGATTTAAAACATTATCTAGACTTTCTATCGTCTGGCCTCACAGATTCCAGGTAGATTAGAGACAAAGGGGGAACAGGGGGTCACAGCAGTACAGAGCACTGAGGTCTCACCTCTGCTTCACTAGGAACCAGGTGAATGACTCTGGACAGTTGATTTTAACGTTCTGTCACTTTAGTGTCACTCTCTGTGTAAAACTGTGACGGTAACAGTGACCCCTAACCATATTCATATTTATATCCTCAACACCCACACAGAGTCTGGCATATAGCATGTGACTAGCCATTTATTTTGCTCAGTTTGAATGAATGACTAAATAACCTTTCAAATTCCATCTTTATAGAACAGTTCAGTTCTATGTTCACCCTCTTCTCAGCAGCCACATTAAAAAGAAAGTACATTAAAAACCAAGTAAGGATACTTGGGACATATTTGTACAGGAAAAAGCATTTTTATTTAGATACCACTTTGAGGATGGGAGGAAGGTGGAGCTGACTAGCAGGGAGGGTCATGAAGAGATGAAGCTGTTTAGTAGGAAGAGATGGTCTGCCGAATCCAGCTCACGTAGTTGCAGACCTTGGTGTAGACACCAGGCTTGCCTTTCACAGCGCAGCCGTAGCCCCAGGACACAATACCCTGGAGCTTTCCATTGCAGACCACAGGGCCGCCAGAGTCACCCTGAGCAAGAGGGAAGAGCCAGTTAGAACCCTCAACTATGCCCAGATGGGACAAAGGCTCCAGGATGTCCCTCCTCTATCCTGGGACCACCTTCCCAGGCTGCTGATCCTCCACGAAGCCCTGCGCCTTCCCCGGAAATCCAACCCTCAGCCTCTATACTGTATCCCTAGCCTTTCTCCTCCCTCCTTCTAGCTCCCCTCGGTCCTCACTCACAGGCCTGTAGGGCCAAGAAGAGGTGAGGACTGGGTAGGACAATGCTGCCCAGTTAGCCCTGCTCCTTCCAGAGGTTCCTTCTACCATATCCCTCTGCAGAGGGCGTCCGGATGTACTGTTTGCACATGATTGTCTGTGTATCTTTCTAGCCTGAACCCTAGGCATAAATATGTCCAGAAGAAAATCGATCGTTTCTGCCAGATCGATCGCTCAGAGAGAGCTGTTGAATCTTCTGTTTTGCAAAAGGGAAGGATGGTGGAGATACTGTGAGGCTGAGCTGGAAGGAGAAGGCGTGCAAAGGAACGAACCTGGCAGGAGTCCTTCCCACCCTCCAGGAAGCCCACGCAGATCATGTTGCTGGTGATCTGGCCTGGGTAGGCGCTGCTGCAGGCGCTGTTCGACAGGATGGGAGCGTTCAGACACTGCAGCAGGTCAGGGGTGCTGGCTGTTGGGGGCCAGAGTGAAGAGGGAAGAGGATTACTGCTAGGATCCTGGAAACTTCTTTCTTAGTCTCGTTGCCCTCTCTTCCCAATACCGCCACTCCCTCTCTCAGATTGCCAGGAGCTTCTATTTTGGAAGAACAACTTTTATCTGGAGGTCCTTCCAAACGTGTTCATCAACAACCTGTTCTCTCTCTGACACTAGCATCAGTGACCACAGACCGCAGATCTGCAGACTTTGCTTCTCAAGCAGGTCTATAGTTCGGGAAGTCCCAAATCCCTTAGCCTCTGTTCCTTTTACCTCCTCAGATTTTGTTCGGTTATCTGCAAATCATGAACCACACTTCAGCTGCATACCCGGCAGCTTTATCATGCTTGCTTTTTGCTGTGTTGGCAAGCAGAGGAATCTTATGCATCTCAGTTAGTATTCTCTAAGGCTCCATAGGACCACACTATCCTCTGTGAACATGGCCTTGAGCGACCAATGGGATGAACTGCCCCTAAACATGTTCTTCACCTTAGTGCTTCTGTTCCGGGGGAGACTTACAGCCACTGCTTTTGGTGTTGCCCCAGCCAGAGATGAGACACTTGGTCCCAGCAGATGCACAAGATGTTGGTAGAGAGATACTGGCTACTCGAGAGTTGAGAGTGGCAGCAGTCTTCAGTTTAATCAGCATGATGTCGTTGTCCAGGGTATTTGAGTTGTAACTGGGGTGTCTGATGATCTTGGACGCACTAATGAATTGCTCATTGCCCTCCACGACATTAATGTTGTATTCTCCCAGACGCACCTGTATGGAGCTGGACAAAGGAATGAAAGTTCTCTAGGTACCCAAGTTGAGCTCCTTCCCCTCCCAGTACACCCCGGTCATGGGCACAAGCACCGACACCTGCCCCTTGACGCACTCTCACACACAGGCCATCGTGCACTTAAGGGAGTCCTACCCGACACGGTGCAGGCTAGAGGAGTCCTTAGGAAGGTGTCGCTACAAGCATAGATTCAACCCAACATCTTGTGAGCGTGTCAGGTATAGGAATAGCGACCAAATGATGCCAACAGAACAGCGGGAGACGAGATGGGAACCGGTAGTGGTGATCAGACAGCACCTGCCATTTCTCCTCTGGTGGGGCTTACCAGTCATTGCAGGGAGGTGTGGCAGGACTCAGAGATGCAACAGAATTACCAGGGGAGCAGAATGCGCTGTGCCTGTTTTAAGTTGTACCAGAAGTTTTCTGTGTTCTGTGACTTCCATGTGCCATTTTTCCTGCTTGATCTCCGATTAGTGGTCTTGAGATAGTTCTAGGTATAATTCATCACTCACTATTTCCCCTCCCAGGATTATATTGCCGTGATTTGGAAGGAAGTCAGGGCACTCTGAGGGTGTCTGAGGGGGAAAGTCCCTCAGTGCTTAAAACGTCTCGGGGAATAATGAGGTTTTAGACTCTGAACGCTCACCCCTCGAGCATATCCTGTAAGTTACCCTGATTGCACTTTGGCAGGACTTGGGGCTGGCTCGAGCCCAGAGGACGGGGCTGTGAGTGCTGGTTACTTACGACTTGTAGCAGTGAGCAGCGGACACCACCCACTGGCTGTTGATGAGGGAGCCCCCGCAGAAGTGGTAGCCGGAGTTCAGGGACACCTGGTAGGGGACGGAATTCTCCGCACAGGTGTAGCCCCCGACGATCTTGTCATCGTCGTCAATGGGGACAGCAACTGACAGAGAAAAGTTGGAAGCTATCTGTACAACAGCTCCGTTGTGGAATCCCTACCCACCACCAAGTTTTTGCAGATCAACCAGGAAAGGATAAGTGATGTTTCCATGTCACGCATAATCTGTAACACATAGTCTACTTGCTATGCCTGTCTAATTTTTAGTTTTATGCTTTAAATTTGATGAATAGACTGATTTTCACATATGCTACACACACACACACACACACACACACACACACACACACACACAAATCAGAGACTCCTTACATGATAAATGCCTTAAAGCCCACTACCTGAGGATATGAAGAATACGTTTTACCCAAAACCCTGCTGAGCAGACATTTAAGTATGTGGTCAATGAAGCTCTGCAGGAACCATCAGTATGTTTATTTGTAGATTTCAGTGTGGGATAAATACCACATGAGGTAACAGGAAGGGAGCTTTAGAAGCTACCTGAGAATGTTGTAGCCTGGGATAAAATGGAGAGTTTTGTACTTTTGTTCTCCTAACCTCTTCCTGGTTCTTGCCTAAAATGCTCACTAAATAATTGAATAGAACTTTGTAAGTTTTCCCTCTCCAGTCTTTCCCCTTATCCCAATATCTCTCCAACATTTTGAATTTATTCAGCACTGTGAAGTCTGGAGTATTGATTTATTGTAATTTCTATGAACATCAAATGCCTAGGATTATACTATATGTGCCCTATTGTTCATGTATTTTTAAAGTAATTTAGGGAAAGTCATTTCCTGGTATATAAATAGGTGTATTGAATTTATAACTACGCAGTTTGGGAAGATTCAGTAGTAAGTTTGAGTTGCATACAACTGAGTAGCTTGAAAACAGAAAGAGTCATTTGTCTATTTCTTTTCACCATTGCAAGAGGTGTTATCTCACACTAGCGAGATTTCCTTACTGATGATGTGGTATAACCGAGTCCATAGCTTTTATTCATGAAAAATAGAGTATCTTTGCCTGTTAAGGTCCCTGTTAAGATGCCCTTTAGTATAGAGGAGACTCAGGTTCTCATTCTCACAGCTTCTTCTAGAAGCAAAAGAATAGTCATTAGTCTTACTAATTATTAACTCCATATCCTTAGAAAGGCCAAAGCAACATTTCCTTAACTTTGCCTATCCCTTCCTCTTCTCTTTCTTCAGAGATTGTACCTGAATTTTAGGGAAATTCTATCTCTTAATACTTCCTATACTGATTGCCCCTTTCTCACCATAATCTCTAATAAGTGAGATTTCATTATCTACAGACGTATTTGCTATACACTGTCGTTTCAACGTCTTAAGCTCCTGAGTGCAGAGATTATATTCAGCATTCATTGTTGTCTTCAGAGTAGAAAGTCCAACTTAAATACATGACAGAGACCTATCGCCCTCTCAGTAACAAGACTCACCAGCGGCTCCCAGGAAAGCAAGAAAGATGAAGGTCTTCATGTTTGCTCACTGGATCTGGGCTGGGGGTTAGGTTGAAGGGTTTCCCTCCACCGCTATTTATACGTCCAAGTTTGTCATTGACACCCATGGCCACAGGTGCCAGGAATGCGATTTCACTGGAAACTCACAAATCCAAATTTAGAATTCAGTTCTGTGCCAAACTGGAGATAATTTAGCATCCAATTTAAACATCCACCTTTGTTCATTTTTCCAGAAGGTTATGGGAATGGAAGAAATGAACCCACCTGGCAGGCCCTGTTCCCCGTAACAGCAAAGTAAGTTGGAGGAAGGTCACAAACAGAGCTACAGGTGTCTTGCTTCTCAGACAAAAATTGTAGGTTCTTGGTTGTCTCAAGTGTGAACTTTTATCCTGAAAACTATCTTGTAGCTACACCCAGATCTTTAAGTAACATTGGCTCCTTCACTATCGTAAATCTGTCTTATTGTAGGTCTGGCCTTATATACCTATGTTAAGCTTTCACTATTAATAGGAACACTTTTTCCTCTGAGAAAAAGAAAATCTTTCTGATTTGAAACCACAATAGATCAAAGAAGGAAAGAGAAAGAATGAGGATAACTTATGTTTGTTTGGAACTTACTATTTAATAGGCATAGTCTCAATACTTTGCCTATGTTACTTTAATAAATCCCAAAGCAAACCTACAAGATACCTATCATTGTTCCCACTTTACAGATGGGAAATCTGAGGCACACAAAGGTATAAGGGACTTTACCAATCACACAGTAAGTACATGGTAGGGTCTGAATTCCAACCCAGGATGTCTGGCTTCAGTGTCTGTGCTCTTAACCGCTGTATATAACACCTCCCTAGTCAGCGCATCAAAATCTGGAGACCAAGGCAATACAGAATTCTTGCCCAGTGAAAAGACAGCAAGGATTTATCGAGTGCTTACTGTATCTCAGACAGTTCATCAGGATTTCCACATATTAACTCATTAATTCCTTACAAATAACTTTATAAGTGTGCTCAAATGTGTGCCATTTTATGATGGAGAGGTTGAGGCTTAGAGAAGGTGATTTGCTCAAAGTTTCATAGCTCTAGATGTTCAATACAGGGTTCAAACACAAGCAAACTCACTTCAGGGTCCATGCCCTCCACTGTGATTCCATAAATACAATAGAGGAATGATGAAATAAAATTTGTATTTTCAGGCAGGACAAGAAAAATTAAACACAAATTTCTCCCTGTGTCACTTTGGGCCTCCTTCCTCCCTCTTAATATGCGGTGTGCATGTGCATTTCACATTAACCAGACCTCCTCAAAGATGGGAGTACCTATTTGG
This sequence comes from Camelus ferus, assembly GCF_009834535.1. Classification (NCBI taxonomy): domain Eukaryota; kingdom Metazoa; phylum Chordata; class Mammalia; order Artiodactyla; family Camelidae; genus Camelus; species Camelus ferus. Next base: position 18,194,993 of record NC_045702.1, read on the forward strand.
CAGTAAAGATCATTTTTTTCCCTTTTTTCCTGAAATTAGCTGTGTAACTTCTTCAAAGTTCTTTCCCAGCTCTGTAGGGGATCATGGTGACTTGCTGCTCGCTTTTGTACATGTTTACCTGGACAATGTATGCTTGGTGAACTTTACGTGAAATAACACTGTATTATTTTGATGTATGATCCTGTGTCTCAAAATGTATTTGACTGTGCCCTTGACTTCTAATAGGTGAAACAGTTCTCAAACCTTAGTTCTGAGGGTCTGTTTCATGTGTTGTAATCCTCAGGTTGGCTCAAATAAAATTTCCCTTTTTCCCTTAATTTGATTGCTAATTGAATTTTCATCGACAGGAGAAAATTCAGAACTGTACCAAATTAAGGGATGATTACAAGTAGCATATGGAATTCTGAAAAATCCAAGAAATGGATTTCTGGAACAAGAAGTGTCATAATTAATGGGGTATGGCTGAAGTATCCAGAATAAGTGAATCTCAATGAGAACTAACCTCTTGCTAGATACATGCAGACTCTACAACTACACACATCTGAATGGTCGACCAGGATGCCATTTCTGCATTAGCAAATCATCACTCTTAAAGTAGTTTCTGTTTCTTTTTCATTTGAAATTGTGCTGATATGAAGATGATTTAGTAGAAACAGAGTTTCTCAGCTCTGCCACTAACACAGGCCGGATCATTGTTGTGAGGCACTGGTCTGCACACTGTAGGATATTGATCAGGATCCCTGGCCTCCAGTTACGAGTAGCTCTAGTCCTCCTCCCGGTTATGACAACCAAAGATGTCTCCAGACATTGCAAATATCTTCTCAGGTGTACAAATCATCCCCAGGGGAGAATGACTGAAATAAGGATAAAAGATGACAAAGTAGCTTCTAAGGCTACAGCCATGGGAAAGCGCCTTGAGCTTTCGAACAATGCTATATATACTGTCCCTAACTGAATTCAGTAACTGCTGAGTGAACGGTAAATAAGGCAGGAAGCTGCCATTCGTTGATCCCTAAAAATCAGGAAATACTAAAGAGTGAGGGGAGGACCAGGCGCAGAAGGAGGAAGGAGAAATCTTCCCATCCTGTTCAATTATCTTCCATTGCTGACGCCTCCACAGTGAGGTGTTGGGCTTTGTACAATTCCACATCACCTAAAGCTTCCCCAAACCCCTTCAGAGACTTTTGCCCCATATGAAAAGCGCATCTTAGAGCAGAGCTTTTCACAGTCATTGGCTCATGTGCTGCCATGTCCTAGAGAGCTCTCTCTGCTGTGCCCTGGGCTTTATCACCTGGACCCCTTCTTTTAGGAAGGGAAAGAGTGATGGTTGCCCGTTAAGGGGAGTTATCTAGGATCAATTGCAAATTCTCAACTAAACACCTTGAAATCAAAGGATGTGGACATGTCTGACTGTAGTGTGCAGATTCTTCAGTCAACCAAAGCAGTAGTGTGCATGTGGGGAAAATGAGAAGTGAAGGTTTCCAGACTTCATTTTCCTACAACTCTCACACATGTTGCATGTAAAAATGATTTGGCACGGTGCTTGGACTGTAGTTATGTTCTGATGTTTTAGATTACATTGCTTTTCCTGAGTCCCTTTTTCAACAAAGATGTTGATATTCTGTGTCTTTGTGAATTTTTTAATCTAATGCACATTAAAGTGAACCCGTGCTATTTAATAAAATAGCTATTTAAATAAAATAGTCACCGTGAACTACCGAAAATCATGCTGAAGGCTTCTAGTGATGCACATACCAACATGGTACTAGGCAGGTGGTTGGACAATATAAGGGTGGGGAAAACCAAGGCTAATGGGAGTGGCTGTGAGTGGAAGGGGTACAGAGCAGAGCAGTTCTGGTATGAAGTGAAAGACCTTAGTATCCTAAGTGAGAGTGGCTCGGAGAGTGCCCTCTGTTGAAGAGGCCAGCGGACTACTGGGTCAGTGTGAGGTGTCTCTGTATCTATGTATGTGTGTTTGTCATTTATGTAAAATGGGTGAACAAATCTGAAGATGACCTCTTTGCATGATTGTGTGGGAGCTTGGACCTTATACTTCTGAGATATTGCCATCTTTCTGAGAAGTTTGACCCTGGAGAATTGGGTTGCGTTCCAGACTAAATATATATTATTGTCTGCATTTTCTATGGTTCGGTACTTATATTTCTTTTCCTAACTTAAAACACATGGTGGCCCAGAGGCATGTGTTTGTGTTAATTAATCTGTGTTTGTCACCAATATGTTCCATACACGTGGCTTAGTGGCCTTGGAGGATTATGTAAGCTTGTACCTAAATTGGAGGCTGATTGGCTCCAGCAAACATATTGACATTTGTATTGGCAAGAGTAAGAGTCACTGACCTTTAAAGGTGATTTTATACCCTTTTCCTCAGTGAGTCTGTTTTTCCTTCCTTGGCTTCTTCTGGCCCTTTCCTGGTTAATACTTTACCAGTTACTGTGGCCACGCTAGCCCTTTATCACTCCAGTGTGTAGGGGCATTTTTAAATAAGAATTCATCTCCTTGAAAAAAGATAAATGAAGGAACTTACTGAAAAATTGAAGTAAGCAATCAGGGTGCTAAAAGTACAAAAGGATTATAATTCACTATATATGCTTGTATAATACCTTTGATGCTAACCATGAAAGTCTATGCTAAGCTGAATTTCCATCTTTGCCATAGGGAAATCTGTGTTAGTGAACAGAATGTTCTTTCTTGCTAAAATGAACCTTGGAACCAGGACTGGCTTTCCTTGAGAACCCTGCTCAAGGGTGGCGTTATTTTAGGGTGCATTTCTAATCTAGCTGCACGTAGTTCTCTCCATATTGTTTTGCAGGGTCAGCAACCTTTTCCTGTAAAGGGACAGATAGTAAATGTTTTGGGCTTTGAAGGCAATACAGTCTCTGTCACGACTGCTCTGCTTTTGACCATGAGCTGCCCTGAACAGTATGTGAATGAATGAGTGCAACTGTGTTGCAATAAAACTTCATTTACTAACACAGGCTACTGGCCAGATAGTCCATGGGCCATAGACTGTTGACCCTTCTCTAGAAATTAGGGGTGAAACCATGTAAATGTTCTGTAGCCAGGTTTGAAATTAAATGGTCATTCAGTTTCAGTAATCAGGTACGGCTTGAAAAGAAATTAGTAATCGTAAGAGAAGAGAATATCTCACTGTTGCCTTTACTTCAAACAATGTTTTAGGGACAAAAGGAAGAAGGTAAGGGTTGGGGATTTAGGGCCAGGTTACTGCAGTGACAGAGAGCAGTTCAGGGAAAAGAAGAGACTGACAGAGACAGACAATTGTACTGAAGTAGGAGCAGTGATAACGTATGTGGGAAACAACATTTAGATCTGGGACCAGAGTTCTAGCATTCACTTTTCCTTCTTTTTTTTTTTTTTTTTTTTTTTTTTGTCTCTGGACTGTAATATCCTCATGAATAAAAAGAATACTAGATTTACAGAATATAATGTGGAAATAAGAGAATTTAACATGATCTTTTGTCCATATATCAGAGTTTTGTTAGAGTGCCAACATAATTAATTATATCTCTGTCAGAATTCACTTCATGTTGCTCTGTCTTACCATTTGTAGCCATATCCTACCTTCATCCTAGAAGATTAGATGGTAAAGCAGACCTAATAAAAGGACAATTAAGTTTTGTCATAGAAGTTTTCAGGTATGTAAACTTGTACCCACAGCTGTCAGAACAGCATGTGAAAATGTCACCATGAAATAATTTTGGAACTTGCCATTTCTGAATATGATGGGCTGGCTGGTGAGGTATTTATGGAGAGAAAATATCCTACTGGGTTGGAAGGAAATGGAATTAGGAAGAGAAACAGAGATGGATGGAGGTAAAAGTGATGCTGAAGGTCAAAATAGAGCATCATAAACAGAATATGACAAGAAACAGGGAAAATTATGCTTCACACCTCATATCAGTTTTTTGACAAAGACAGTTTTCTGTCAAATACATTTATATCCTCATCAGGAAAGCCTGTTTTTCGGTGATTTGTCTCCAGGCTCAATCCATCCCAGCTACCCTCCATGTACACACCTTTCTTTTACAGGATACATTTCCTAAATCAAAATAACTTGATATTCAAAGAGTTCAATACTTTGTTCAGAAATATTTTTCTATTGCAGTTTTGGAAGCTACAGTTTGGGGATTAGGAAAAGAAAACATGTAGCCATCTTGAATTCCACTCTAGGAAGAACCTATGGATCCTGGGACATGAGTTGGTGAGCAATTATTCACAAGTGCTGTAACCCTCAGAGCTCACAGTCACTGTCACTTTCCTATTTCATCCTTGCGAGTGACAGTCATCAAGTGATTTAGCAGTGTTAGTAGAGAAGATAGGCTCACTTAGCACTAGTCATGTCAACTAACTCCATTGTCTTCTGGGTGAGCTCACTAGGTTATATCAAAATGTGAGTCAACACCACAGATGAATGAATCAAGGCACCCGAGAGATAACATCCAATGTAAAAAAATCTTCCAGCTTGTCCAAGGAGCTCCCCAATTATTTTAGCCTATTAAGTGCTACTATCAGACTCAGCTTTGACTCACGTTTTGATATAATGCCATTCCTAGACAGTTGAAATTCAAGGATATCAAGGCCAGTGACAGAACATCAAGCCATGATGGCCAGTCATCCTCCTGAATTCTTGTCTCTTCTCTGCTCAAGCAACTGGGCTGTAACCATTTCCTCATCTGGGCTATAACCCAGTCCTCATTTGACATGCCATCTCCAGTAAATGGGTTTCTCCTGTCCCCACTTTTTTGTGTGTGTCAATACGCACTTTGTATTCCAATTCCTCAGAAAAAGTGTTCGGTCTTACTAGTCTGAATCCAAACTGTCACCCTCGAGCCCAACTTATTGCCTTCTTCCCATCCCTCTGTGGTTGACAGCCATCTTCCAGGACCTCCCCTGGTTCTCTGACCCAATCTTCCCACTCACTCCAGCTGCCTATCTTATCTGCTTCCTCTTGCCCATTTCTGGGACCTGTGGAGATTAACTTCTCCAGCTGCCACTGATTTCAGCCGATATAGCCAAATAGACTCTGTCTATGGATGATACGCTGTGTGGTGAGAGGAATGGATCTCCTGCCCCGTGGGGCTGGCTAAGGAGACCGTGGGCTGGAGAAGAGACCCCCAGGCAGACATGGGAGTTACTGTCAAATACCCGACACACTGACATGTAAGAAAATACAAAATTGTGCCATCAGGGTCCATATGACAAGAGTGGAACCAAGAAGTGCACATTAACAGAGCATATCATGACTCAACGGAAGAAAGAACTTCCTAATGACAGGTGGCAACTATCTAAGTGAAGCAAGAGGCCCTCTCTGTGTGGTACCTGGAGGAGAGATCTGTAAATCCTTCCACTAAGGGAGAGTTGATGCTCTTTGATAAACTTTGTTTTAGCTTGGTCTTTATCACTTGAAAACTATACTTTTCCATATAAATTAGTATATTTTGGCGTTTGAGACACCATTGTCTCTGCAGTTTCCAGTTGTACAGGATGAAAGGAAACCCCAGTTTGTGCCTGTGCTGTCCTGGTCAGGCATTGCTCATCACAGAGCAGCAGCAAGCTGAGCCGAGGCAGAGATCCCAGAGGAAAGAAAGACAGTTTCTGGGCCAAGCATCCCTAACCCTGGGCTCCCTAAGCATTATACAGAGGTGGTGATTTTTGTTTTTTTTTGAAATAGGCTACACAGTCATGTCGGGAATTTAAGCAGAAGTAGAGTACAGTAAAAATTCAGTAATACAGAAGAAGAGAAATACCTCACACTCTACTCTCTGAAAATAACCTAAATTTGCAGCAGACATTCTCACTGGCATTTCTCTTTCCTGCCCACATATACACACTCACACACACACACATATAGAATGCATTTTTCATACGTAAGCTTTTCTCCCAAACACCTGATACAATGAATTTATCTACTCGAAAATGTTTTTAAAAGCTGAGTAAATTTCACAGACATACCTTTAGGGACCTCCCAACAGGAAAATGCTAATATGACCAGTTGTTAAAGGTAGACAAATCAGTACTAGAGCTAATAATTGATTAGTAAAACTATAATAACAATAAATAAGTCAAATCAAGACAGTCATTGCTGGCGAGAGGGTATAGCTCAGTGGTAGAGTGCATGCCTAGCATGCACGAGGTCCTGAGTTCAATCCTCAGTACATCCATTGAAAAAAAAAAAGACAGTTGATGACATTGGACAGTCAATATAAGAATAAGAGGTGCAATCAAGCTCTAAATTTTCAGAAGTTACATATTGGGAAACTGAAGACTGCATCATTTCATAGAGGTTAGTAAGAGTTGGATACAGGATAAAAACAGTTTTTTCAATTCTGGATACAGTGCTTTCCTTGAAATTCCACTGCCTCCTGTCCAAGTAGTTGAAGTCATTTTGTAAGTCATTTTGTGGGATGCACTATCTAAAACTGCATACTAGAACATTCACATTTTATAATATCAACTGTGTGTGCAGTCCTCATTGAGAGAAAAAGATATGATGAAACTATTATGTGACAAGAGAAAGACTAAGAAAAATTTCTACTTCCCTACCTTCCTATTAGAGGAAAAAAAAAAGGATTCTTGGAGTGAAATAATTTTAGGAGCTTTTTTCATGAAGGAAGGAAGAAAGGGAGCGAGGAAGGAAGAAAAGGAAGGGGAATCAAGGATGCTCTACATTTGAGGGACGTGCTAAAACTTGGAAATGGTCTGGGGGGCAAAAATAAGATTTTTTGATGTAAAGAAATATATGCAGGTTGTTTGTCCTGGATGAATGGCTCCCTCCGAGCACCTTGGTTCTGTCCAGAAGCTAATAGCACAAGGAAGGATGTGACGCAGGTAGAAACCCTGGCTTGTCCACGTGCGAGGCTGTCTGTTTCCAGCCAATTTTCAAACTCTAGGAAAATTCTACAACGTTAACTTTCATATTATAACAAGAAGGTCCAAAGCCGACACATCTCTGGCTCTTATCAAAATCTGAATCCAGGAATCCAGTGGAGAGGAAGCTGAGAGGGGCAAGGGCCAGTGGCATTGACCTGGAGCCCTGTTGTTACATACAGTCTTGATTTGCTAGAGACACTTCGAATTTATGCATGCTGCCCTGTTGGAATTATCCATTGTGCCACTTTTCATTCTCAGAAATGACCCAATTTGATCGATGAACTACATGGTTACACTAGTTACATAACGTGGTCTCAGGTAATCATCAGAGTTGGAAAGAAAAGGAAGGATGGGAGTTTCCTACTTCCTGTTGCGCGTCCTTTGCCGCCTCTCAGACATTCTTTACATTCCCATGTTGTTTCCGTGGAGTCGGGAGACCCGTATCTGCTGCTTAGTTTCTGACCTACACAGGAAACCACATTTCCTGAAAATTAGGTCCTATCTCTGTCTCTCACTTCAGTATTGAATAAGAAAATAAAACACCAACAAGTACAGGAATGTGAGAAAGATGATGGTCTTCATGGTGGTTCTCCAAATATACTTGGGGTGATGCAGTTGAACGAGGGGATAATCCCCTTTAAATTCTGCCCCCACTACCACCTGCCAACCAACCAATCTGCCAACCAAGCAATCTCAACTCTAGTCCAAGGATTCTGGGAAACAGGTGGAGTGTAAGAGGAGAGATCCAGATGGTCATCTGGAGGGGCCTCCATTTCTCAGTCACAGCAAATGTTGTTGCTGGAGTGAATCATAGACCTGAGTACAAAGGTGAGTTGGGATGGTCAGAAGCAGACCCCATCTCGTGGTCTTCTTGGTTTATCAAGGTGTAACTTCAATAATGACACAAAAAACAGTGTTAAACAGAACTCTGGATCACTTGAAGAATGACATACTTCAGGTAGAGTTAGGTATATATTCTTTTCTCAATGTATACATTCCCTCTCTTTGACTTTTAATAACTAATTTCTTAAGACATAATCTATCTCTCTAATACCAAGGCTTCTCAGCTCCCCAAACTGTGAAAAATTAATACTTGTGGTGTAAGCCAGCCAGTCTATGGGGTTTTTATGTTATAGCTGCCCAAACGGACTAATACCCATTCTTCATGTTACTTCTGGGCTGGCAAATATTTTTCCCTTTCAGATTTCTTCCAGCCAATCCAATGATTTCAAGCTCAAACCCCATTGTTTATTTCCCTCGATCTGTACAAACTGTGCACAGAATCATGTGGTGGGCACCTGTCCTCCGACTGTTCTCTGGATGACCTAGAAAATGAAGAGTTGGAGGGGACAGTGTTGAAGAACTAAAGTGGGGTGTCTGTGGTGTCTCTTGGGATAGGACTGAAGAGAACAGAGAAGACCCATACAACTAACTTTTATAAAGTCAGGATAATAGATCTATTTTCTACAAACTTATCTACATTTGTCACTTTTTTTTTGACTTATACTTCAAAATAGTACATACTTTGGGCTGGGATTTGGGGGGCCTGGCGGTGGGAGCGGGGCACAGAAGCCTTGTAGGTGTCTTACCTGCTATAGCAATAAAATTCCAGTTGGAGAAAAATATATTTTGGAGAACCAGGAAATTTAGGTAGTGAACCTTCGGAAAATACAGGGAATCTGTGATTTAAAACATTATCTAGACTTTCTATCGTCTGGCCTCACAGATTCCAGGTAGATTAGAGACAAAGGGGGAACAGGGGGTCACAGCAGTACAGAGCACTGAGGTCTCACCTCTGCTTCACTAGGAACCAGGTGAATGACTCTGGACAGTTGATTTTAACGTTCTGTCACTTTAGTGTCACTCTCTGTGTAAAACTGTGACGGTAACAGTGACCCCTAACCATATTCATATTTATATCCTCAACACCCACACAGAGTCTGGCATATAGCATGTGACTAGCCATTTATTTTGCTCAGTTTGAATGAATGACTAAATAACCTTTCAAATTCCATCTTTATAGAACAGTTCAGTTCTATGTTCACCCTCTTCTCAGCAGCCACATTAAAAAGAAAGTACATTAAAAACCAAGTAAGGATACTTGGGACATATTTGTACAGGAAAAAGCATTTTTATTTAGATACCACTTTGAGGATGGGAGGAAGGTGGAGCTGACTAGCAGGGAGGGTCATGAAGAGATGAAGCTGTTTAGTAGGAAGAGATGGTCTGCCGAATCCAGCTCACGTAGTTGCAGACCTTGGTGTAGACACCAGGCTTGCCTTTCACAGCGCAGCCGTAGCCCCAGGACACAATACCCTGGAGCTTTCCATTGCAGACCACAGGGCCGCCAGAGTCACCCTGAGCAAGAGGGAAGAGCCAGTTAGAACCCTCAACTATGCCCAGATGGGACAAAGGCTCCAGGATGTCCCTCCTCTATCCTGGGACCACCTTCCCAGGCTGCTGATCCTCCACGAAGCCCTGCGCCTTCCCCGGAAATCCAACCCTCAGCCTCTATACTGTATCCCTAGCCTTTCTCCTCCCTCCTTCTAGCTCCCCTCGGTCCTCACTCACAGGCCTGTAGGGCCAAGAAGAGGTGAGGACTGGGTAGGACAATGCTGCCCAGTTAGCCCTGCTCCTTCCAGAGGTTCCTTCTACCATATCCCTCTGCAGAGGGCGTCCGGATGTACTGTTTGCACATGATTGTCTGTGTATCTTTCTAGCCTGAACCCTAGGCATAAATATGTCCAGAAGAAAATCGATCGTTTCTGCCAGATCGATCGCTCAGAGAGAGCTGTTGAATCTTCTGTTTTGCAAAAGGGAAGGATGGCGGAGATACTGTGAGGCTGAGCTGGAAGGAGAAGGCGTGCAAAGGAACGAACCTGGCAGGAGTCCTTCCCACCCTCCAGGAAGCCCACGCAGATCATGTTGCTGGTGATCTGGCCTGGGTAGGCGCTGCTGCAGGCGCTGTTTGACAGGATGGGAGCGTTCAGACACTGCAGCAGGTCAGGGGTGCTGGCTGTTGGGGGCCAGAGTGAAGAGGGAAGAGGATTACTGCTAGGATCCTGGAAACTTCTTTCTTAGTCTCGTTGCCCTCTCTTCCCAATACCGCCACTCCCTCTCTCAGATTGCCAGGAGCTTCTATTTTGGAAGAACAACTTTTATCTGGAGGTCCTTCCAAACGTGTTCATCAACAACCTGTTCTCTCTCTGACACTAGCATCAGTGACCACAGACCGCAGACCTGCAGACTTTGCTTCTCAAGCAGGTCTATAGTTCGGGAAGTCCCAAATCCCTTAGCCTCTGTTCCTTTTACCTCCTCAGATTTTGTTCGGTTATCTGCAAATCATGAACCACACTTCAGCTGCATACCCGGCAGCTTTATCATGCTTGCTTTTTGCTGTGTTGGCAAGCAGAGGAATCTTATGCATCTCAGTTAGTATTCTCTAAGGCTCCATAGGACCACACTATCCTCTGTGAACATGGCCTTGAGCGACCAATGGGATGAACTGCCCCTAAACATGTTCTTCACCTTAGTGCTTCTGTTCCGGGGGAGACTTACAGCCACTGCTTTTGGTGTTGCCCCAGCCAGAGATGAGACACTTGGTCCCAGCAGATGCACAAGACGTTGGTAGAGAGATACTGGCTACTCGAGAGTTGAGAGTGGCAGCAGTCTTCAGTTTAATCAGCATGATGTCGTTGTCCAGGGTATTTGAGTTGTAACTGGGGTGTCTGATGATCTTGGACGCACTAATGAATTGCTCATTGCCCTCCACGACGTTAATGTTGTATTCTCCCAGACGCACCTGTATGGAGCTGGACAAAGGAATGAAAGTTCTCTAGGTACCCAAGTTGAGCTCCTTCCCCTCCCAGTACACCCCGGTCATGGGCACAAGCACCGACACCTGCCCCTTGACGCACTCTCACACACAGGCCATCGTGCACTTAAGGGAGTCCTACCCGACACGGTGCAGGCTAGAGGAGTCCTTAGGAAGGTGTCGCTACAAGCATAGATTCAACCCAACATCTTGTGAGCGTGTCAGGTATAGGAATAGCGACCAAATGATGCCAACAGAACAGCGGGAGACGAGATGGGAACCGGTAGTGGTGATCAGACAGCACCTGCCATTTCTCCTCTGGTGGGGCTTACCAGTCATTGCAGGGAGGTGTGGCAGGACTCAGAGATGCAACAGAATTACCAGGGGAGCAGAATGCGCTGTGCCTGTTTTAAGTTGTACCAGAAGTTTTCTGTGTTCTGTGACTTCCATGTGCCATTTTTCCTGCTTGATCTCCGATTAGTGGTCTTGAGATAGTTCTAGGTATAATTCATCACTCACTATTTCCCCTCCCAGGATTATATTGCCGTGATTTGGAAGGAAGTCAGGGCACTCTGAGGGTGTCTGAGCGGGAAAGTCCCTCAGTGCTTAAAACGTCTCGGGGAATAATGAGGTTTTAGACTCTGAACGCTCACCCCTCGAGCATATCCTGTAAGTTACCCTGATTGCACTTTGGCAGGACTTGGGGCTGGCTCGAGCCCAGAGGACGGGGCTGTGAGTGCTGGTTACTTACGACTTGTAGCAGTGAGCAGCGGACACCACCCACTGGCTGTTGATGAGGGAGCCCCCGCAGAAGTGGTAGCCGGAGTTCAGGGACACCTGGTAGGGGACGGAATTCTCCGCACAGGTGTAGCCCCCGACGATCTTGTCATCGTCGTCAATGGGGACAGCAACTGACAGAGAAAAGTTGGAAGCTATCTGTACAACAGCTCTGTTGTGGAATCCCTACCCACCACCAAGTTTTTGCAGATCAACCAGGAAAGGATAAGTGATGTTTCCATGTCACGCATAATCTGTAACACATAGTCTACTTGCTATGCCTGTCTAATTTTTAGTTTTATGCTTTAAATTTGATGAATAGACTGATTTTCACATATGCTACACACACACACACACAAATCAGAGACTCCTTACATGATAAATGCCTTAAAGCCCACTACCTGAGGATATGAAGAATACGTTTTACCCAAAACCCTGCTGAGCAGACATTTAAGTATGTGGTCAATGAAGCTCTGCAGGAACCATCAGTATGTTTATTTGTAGATTTCAGTGTGGGATAAATACCACATGAGGTAACAGGAAGGGAGCTTTAGAAGCTACCTGAGAATGTTGTAGCCTGGGATAAAATGGAGAGTTTTGTACTTTTGTTCTCCTAACCTCTTCCTGGTTCTTGCCTAAAATTCTCACTAAATAATCGAATAGAACTTTGTAAGTTTTCCCTCTCCAATCTTTCCCCTTATCCCAATATCTCTCCAACATTTTGAATTTATTCAGCACTCTGAAGTCTGGAGTATTGATTTATTGTAATTTCTATGAACATCAAATGCCTAGGATTATACTATATGTGCCCTACTGTTCATGTATTTTTAAAGTAATTTAGGGAAAGTCATTTCCTGGTATATAAATAGGTGTATTGAATTTATAACTACTCAGTTTGGGAAGATTTGGTAGTAAGATTTAATTGTATACAATTTAGTAGCTTGAAAATAGAAATAGTCATTTCTCTATTTCTTTTCACTGTTACATGACATATCATCTCACATCAGAGAAATTTTATTAGCAAAGATTTTGTATAACCCAGCCCATGGCTTTTATTCACGAGAAGTAAAGTATTTTTGCTTGTTACAATCCCTGTAGTATAAAGGAGACTCAGGTTGTTATGCTCACAGCCTCCTCAAGGAACACAAGATTGGGTATTAGTCCCAATTATCAACTCCAAATCCTTTAAAGGTCAAAACAACATTTTCTTAATAGTGTCTATCCTTTTTTTTTTTTCTATCTTTCTTCGTTGAAAGTACCTTGAAGTTTAAGCCCAATTCTGCCTCTTAATACTTCCTATGCTGAGCGCCCCTGCTCACCAAAACCCTCTCCAACAAGTGAGATTTTGTTATCTACAGACGTATTTGCTATACACTGTCGTTTCAACGTCTTAAGCTCCTGAGTGCAGAGATTATATTCAGCATTCATTGTTGTCTTCAGAGTAGAAAGTCCAACCTTAAATACATGACAGAGATCTATCGCCCTCTCAGTAACAAGACTCACCAGCGGCTCCCAGGAGAGCAAGAAAGATGAAGGTCTTCATGTTTGCTCACTGGATCTGGGCTGGGGGTTAGGTTGAAGGGTTTCCCTCCACTGCTATTTATACGTCCAGGTTTGTCATTGACACCCATGACCACAGGTGCCAGGAATGCGATTTCACTGGAAACTCACAAATCCAAATTTAGAATTCAGTTCTGTGCCAAACTGTAGATAATTTAGCATCCAATTTAAACATCCACCTTTGTCCATTTTTCCAGAAGGTTATGAGAATAGAAGAAATGAACCCACCTGGCAGTCCCTGTTCCCATAACAGCAAAGTAAGTTGGAGGAAGGTCACAAACAGAGCTACAGGTGTCTTGCTTCCCAGACAAAAATTGTAGGTTCTTGGTTGTCTCAAGTGTGAACTTTTATCCTGAAAACTATCTTGTAGCTACACCCTTGATGTTTAATTATCATGGGCTCTTTCATAGTTATATCATCTGTCTTGTGGTAGGTCTGGCCTTATATACCCATATTAACATTTCACTATTAATAGGAACACTTTTTCCTCTGAGAAAAAGAAAATCATTCTGATTTGAAACCACAATAGATCAAAGAAGGAAAGAGAAAGAATGAGGATAACTTATGTTTGTTTGGAACTTACTATTTCATAGGCATGTTCTCAATACTTTGCCTATGTTAATTTAGTAATCCTTATAACCACCCTGCAAGTTGCCCATTATTCCTCCCACTTTACAGATGGGCAAACCGAGGCACACAAAGGTATAAGGGACTTTATCAAAATCACAGGTACACATTAGGGTTAGGATTCCAACTGAGGAAGTCTGGCTTCAGTGTCTGTGTTCTTAACCACTAAATAACACTTCCTTTGTCAGTTCATCAAAATGCAGAGGACAAGGTAATAGAGAATTCTTGGCAATGAAAAGACAACTGAAATTTAAGCTGTAGATTCTACACCTACACACATCTGAATGGTCTACCAGGATGCCATTCCTGCTTTAGCAAATCGTCACTCTTCAAGTAGTTTCAGTTTCTTTTTCATTTGAAATTGTGCTGATTTGAAGATGATTTAGTAGAAAACTTTCTCAGCTCTGCTACTGTTGACAACATGGGCCAGATTGTTGTTGTGAGGCACTGGTCTGCACACTGTAGGGTATTGATCAGGATCCCTGGCCTCCAGTTACAAGTAGCTCTAGTCCTCCTCCTGGTTATGACAACCAAAGATGTCCAGACACTGCCAAATGTCCTCTTGGGGGCCCAAGTCATCCCCAGTGGAGAATGACTGAAATAAGGATAAAAGATGACAAAGTATCTTCTAAGGCTACAGCCACGGGAAAGCGCCTTGTGCTTTAGGATAATGCTATATGTACTGCCCCTAACTGAATTCAGTAACTGCTGAGTGAAGGGTAAATAAGGCAGGAAGCTGCCATTCATTAATCCCTAAAAATCAGGAAATACTAAAGAGTGAGGGGAGGACCAGGCGCAGAAGGAGGAAGGAGAAGACTTCGCATCCTGTTTAATTATCTTCCATTGCTGACGCCTCCACAGTGAGGTTTCGGACATTATATAATCTTACATCACCTGAAACTTCCCTCAAACCTGAGTTTCCGACCTACATGGGAAACTATATTTCCTTGCAAATTTAATCTCCATCACTGTCTCTTACTTCAATATTGGGAAAAAAAAAAAAAAACCCAGCAGTTTTTTAGGAACGTGAAAAAGAGAATGGTCTTCATGGTAGTTCTCCAAATGCACTTGGAGTGATGTAAACGAATGGGGAGCTAGTTCCCTCCATGCCCCACCCCCTCAATCAACCAATCTCTTCTCTTGTCCAAGGGTTCAGGGCAGCAGGTGGAGTGAGTATAAGAGGAGAGATCCAGATATTGATCTGGAGGAGCCTCCATTTCTCAATCATGGCAAATATCATTGCTGGAGTGAATCATAAACATGAGCACAAAGGAGAGCTGGGACTGACAGAAGTAGACCCTATGTGGTTAAGAACTGCTCGTGGCCTTCTTGCTTTCATAAGATGTGACTGCAATAATGACACAAAGAGCATTGTTCAGCAGAACTCTGCATCAGCTGAGGAATGAAATACTTCCAGTGCAAGTGATGTACATGTTCCTTTCTCACTGTTTACGTTTTATGTGAGTTTTCTTAAACTATTTTTTTAATGCTTCATGATCTATCTCTCTAATACCAACTTCTCTTCTGAGCTTCCCTTAGGTACAAATTCTACCTGAACATATCTGCTCTAGTGTCCTACAGCATCTGAGGTCAACTTACCCAGAGCCGAATTAATCGTAGTTTCCTCTTTCTATACCTCCTTTGTCAGTGTAATTGACAAGGGTTAGTTACTTGTCAGTAACTTCATCCACATGGTTTGTCAGACTTGAAACATGGAAGTCACCCTTAACTTCTCCATCCTCCACCTTACTCCCTGCCTATATTCAAATGGCAAGTCTTGAAGATTTACCTATCTTGAAGATCTTTGATTTGTCTTTGAAGATCCTTGACTTGTCTTTGAAAATTATTGACTTATTTTTCAAGCCAACCACCTGTGCTTTAGTGCGGGACCACTGTCTCTCCCCTGAGTTACTGAAATAGCACTATAAATACTTCATTTCTGGATCTACTCTTCTTCAGTCTATCTTCCACATTGCTCTACCAGAGTGATCTTGCTAAAAGGCACATGTATTGTGTCATTTTCCTGCTTAAACCCCTTCTATGGCTCCACAGTGAGGTCAGGATAAATTTAATTTCCTGGACGTGGCATTGAAGCCTGTGCACTTGGATACTCCATGCTGTTTTCCACCTCTGTGCCTCCCCGCCACACCCTGCCTGGTTACCTCCCATTCATGTTTTAAGTTGCTAACCAGGGAGAACTCTGAACCTCACCTGTGCTCT
Source organism: Camelus ferus (assembly GCF_009834535.1). Lineage (NCBI taxonomy): Eukaryota > Metazoa > Chordata > Mammalia > Artiodactyla > Camelidae > Camelus > Camelus ferus. The sequence continues at coordinate 18,210,900 of NC_045702.1, forward strand.
CCATCTCAAATCAGGCCTTCCTGAGTTTTCTTGTCAGCCTTTACTTTTATTTTATTACATTTACTTCCAATTATATATTATTTGTATGAATATCTGCTTAATGTCTGTTGCCCCAGGTAGTTTAAAATTCCTGGGGGCAGAAGTAATGTCTGATTTGCTCACTACTCTGCCTCAAAGCCAGAATGTACCTGACACATAGTAATCGCTCAGTAAATAATTGATGAGTGAATAAATGTGGTTACTTTCCTCACTTCTTTGCTGATAAACTCCTATTCGTCCATTAAAATTCATCCTAATTATCATCTCTTCTTAGAATTAATCTCTGACATGTAACTATGCCCAGCCCTAACTCCAGCCCCATGCTGCCCCCGATTTATTAGATAACTAAGCCCTCTCTGTTGCCTTACTTCACTCTTTTCAAGCCCTGCGTATATTACTAGAATAACTTTAAAATTTTATTGCAAGTTTTGATTTCCTTGTCTTGAAGATAACTAGATTCTGAGCTCCTGAAGCAAGCATTTTGTGTTTAAATCCCCAGTTTGCAACTCTGTCTCTGGCACAGGGTAGGTGCTTAAGCTCCTTTTTACCCCTCAGACACTTGAGCCCCACCTACAACATCCCCACCAAAAGTCGTCCAGCCTCTACTGCAGAGAGGAAATCACACATCTTCTCGACCATCCAGTTTTCTAATAGTTAGAAAATTCTTCCTTGTGTTGAAACAGAAAACTACCCAATTTAAGCTCTAACCATTTGTTCTTAGTCTTGTCCCTTGGGGAGATAGGATCAGGAGAGTCATAGTAAGAAAGTAAGAGGTCACCGGAGGCCAAAGCCAGCAGAAGATTGTGGTTCTAGAAAAGGGCATGGGAGAGTCAAGGTGAGTCAAGGTTCCAGCCCACTAGAGGCTCTTACCTCTTAATGCAGCAAGAACACGTCTCAAAAGGCAATCTCAAATGTCGTTTCATGTTACTGGAGACTAGCATGCCAGACAGTACTAGCTGAAGCTAGCTGCCAGCCTCCTTTAAGACAACCTAGCAGAGCTATTTCTTAGAAAAAGAGAAATTAGTATAGGATTAGTTAGAGAGCTTAAAGATCTGGTTAAACGCCTCTCCTTCAAAAATCCTTCTCCAACTATGGCAATCCCCAAATGATAACTGTTTTTGTCTATGTATCCTTTCAATGATGGTGAATACAGCTGATACCCCATTATTTTATTTATTTATGTATTTATGTATGTACGTATTTATTTATATTGACATATAGTTGATTTACAGTGTTATATTAGTTTCAGGTTTGCAGCAGAATGATTCAAAATTTTCCATATTATACTCCATTTAAATTTGCTACAAAATAATGACTATATTTAGATAAGAACAAGTATACACTGTGTACCCCATTATTTTATGATTGGTGAAATGTCATATAGTTTTTTTTTCAGTTACTTCATCTTGATTTTGGCTCTGTCTCACCATGTAGAATATTCGCACACACCAAAGACAAGGCTGTATATCCTGTTTGTTTTCTGTTTTGCTTTATTTGCTATATTTATAGAACCCGTTGCTATCAGGGCCCTTCCATAGATTCGTAGTCCATGGATGTGTAGTGACCAGAACATCAAGTGAGGCCCGTCTTTGAGGAAGTTGAGACTTCAGGCAGGCTCTCAAATGCTGGGAAGAAAGCATCCCATAGCGGTTCTAAAGCCTGGGATCCTTGCAAGATGACTGGGTGCCGATTAGACTGTTTGCTCACCTGGGGTGCTGGACGGCGCTCTCCAGTCCCCACTTTTAAGGGAGGAAATGATGAGAAACATGGGGTGGGCGATTGGGAATAGCTGTTGTTTCCAGCAAGAGGAGTGTACCTTTAATGCACTATGCCAGCCTGGCAGGTGAGGAGGGGGATTTTATTAGGAAGGAGAAAAAGGAACTAATTAACATAAGTATGTTATCTTGATTGTGGGGCTGGCATCATGGGTAGCTTGCATATATCCACACTCATTGAATTGTACACCTTAAATATGTACAGTTCTTGGCATATCAGTTGTACCTCAGTAAAGCTGTTAAAGATAAACAAAATAAAATTATGGCAAACAATATGCAGAAAAACTTAGGAATTGGACTGAAAAAAAAAAGGTACAGCCTGTGACTTCAAAAAGAGCACATGCAGTAGGGGAGACAAGTACCTACATGATAATAATGTGTTATTACAGGAGAGGGTAAAAGGGAAAATCTAGGACTTTGGAACCAAGGAACTAGCATTGCTTCCTGGAGAACAGGGTGAAAAAAAATGAGAAATGCACATTGTTCAGAGAAGCCCAGGTAAGTTGTGTACATGTTCATTAGCTGCAACCATCATGCTGTCTACATCTGTCCAGGGTGTGGAGGAGAGGTTCTGAGGACTCCCTTGCTCACCACCAATCTGAGGTGTCTCAAGTTTTTCAATATGCACCCTGCGAAGTGAAATACCTTTGTTGTCAGAGAACTAAACTGATGGATTTCTTTGTATCCAAGCAGGAAGGGGGCCCAATGCAAGACGACAGAGGCCATGCCAGATGAGGGTATCCTGAGTGAGTGCGGTGTTGGAGCCCAAGTGAGGTGCCAACAGCAGCCTGGTGCAGGCCGGGGAAGCCCCAGCAGATTGAGAAGGGCACCCACGTTGGGTAGAAACTGGACTGAGGTAAGGCGGATTCCAACAGGTGCAGATTCCCTGACTCAGGGTGCCAGGTCCCAGGCAGGGTGAGAAGGGCGCTTGCAAAGGAGAGAAAGTGGCCATTGCGATGGACAATTGGGTACCTGCAAGGATCAAATATGTTAATCTGAAAAGGATAACAGGAGCCAGGTTTCTCAGTGCTGGAAAAGGGAATTGCGTATATGAAAAGGCAGAACGCTAGAATGAATCTTACAGAATTGGAATCGAAACTGGAAGTTTTGCTGTAAACTCATGGCTTTTCAACATGTGCCGACAGATATAGAATTAAAGATACATGTAGGTGTGTGGACATACATATGTGTATACATATGTGGGTCCCCTAGATCTGTCCACTGTGATGACCAGAGAGTAGTGTCACCCCAAAAGCCTAGATCTAGTGCCTGTATCTGATTTCCTAAATATCATTATTCAATGTTATATCTTTGTATGGTGGCAGATGGTAACTAGACTTATTCTGGTAATAATTTTGTAATGTAGAGAAACATCAAATTCTTGTGTTATGCACCAGGAAATAACGTAGTATTGTAGGTCAATTATACTTGAAAACCAAACAAACAGACAGACAAGTGAACTCATAGAAAAAGAGATCAGAAGCACGGATTTGGGGAAGGAGGAATTGGATGAAGGTGGTCAAAAGGTATAAACTTCCAATTATAACATAAGTAAGTACAAGGGATGTAATGTACAGCATGATTGAAATAATTAACACTGCTCTGTGTTATAAAGGAAAGTTACTAAGAGGGTAAATCCTAAAAGCACTCATCACAAGGATGAACATATTTTTCCTTTATTTCGCATCTATATGAGATGATGGATGTTCACTAAGCTTATTGTGGTAACCACTTCCTGATGTATGTAAGTAAATCATGATGCTGTACACCTTACACAGGGCTGTATGTCATTTATAGCTCAATAAAACAGGAAGGAAAAAACACACACACAAAATACACAAATACCATTATCTACTCAAAGGAACCAGGACTTTTTGCAGAAAGAGCTGATACCAAAATGGAGACAGAGAAAGTACAAGATGAGCCTATCATATCTTCTTGTGCCATAAAGGAAGGAAATACTCAAAGAATGATGGAGAAAGTGACAAGAAGGAAAGTGTAAGAAGGGAAACAATTTTCCTATTCCCGTGTTTCCTTTGGATAATGCTTGATACTGTTGACTGAAATAAATGCGCAGCCTAAAAGTTAAGAGTTACGTTTTACTTGGCGGTAGGACTGGAGCTGGGATGACAGCCTCTCAGATGGCTCTGAGGGGCGGCTCCGAAGAGGTAGGGGAGGAGCTAGGATATATAGGAGCTTTACAACAAAGACTGGGTAGTTGGAACAATAAAAGATTACTTGTTATCCAAAGAAAATCAGGCATCTCAAGTTAAAGAATTTAGTGCTTTTCTATGTACGGGAGGAAGCAAACCTTTGGGCTCACTGAATTCATTTCTTTGACAAGCACCTAGCTATCTAGGGCCAGTATCCTGTCCTTTCTTATTCTGAGTCCGCTCAGAGGGCACCGTTGTGAGTGGCTGCAGAGGCTGGGCTGCAGGCCTGTCCCCACTCGGGGGGGGGGGGGGGGGGGTGGCAGCCCCTGTTGACTTGATGTCAGCATTCTTTGTTTACTGATATGTTTGCAGTATTTTCATTCACATTACAGTATTTTCATTCACAATACAAATGAAAAATTACTATTCTATACCTATCCAAATTTTTAAAAAATGTACCAAAAGCTCACCTCATGCCCAGCAAATTTAGTTTTATCTTTTACACTTCAGCCTTGTATCCTAATTTCTGAAAAGCTGCCTATACAAATACCAATACCAACCATACCACATTTGGAACACATTTTTTTAATGGTTAGATTGACCTGTTAGATGTGGCCTTTTACTATTTTCCATTGTATCCATTTATGCATTCGTTCATTAAACCAGCGGGTATTAAATACCTGCTGGGGACACCGGAAGGTCCTGGCATGTGAGCCTAGGAAACATCTGGGTGGAAGTCTATCCTGATCGGTTCGTACTGTTTCAGAGCTGAACAGAGAGTTGGAGACAATTATTTCAGACTCTCCCCTCATCCAGGTTTCGTGAGGAAATGAGAAGGTGAGTCAATGAAATGACTGAGGCATCTGAAAACCTTCCTAAGACACACACTTTAAAACTCTCCAATTAGACACTTTCTGAAAACCTGGCTTATTGCTCTTACACACCTAGAAGCATTTTCAGGATATCGACTGAAATAAATGCACAGCCTAAAAGTTGAGAGTTATGTTTTATTCAGTGAACATTTCTGAGGACGTGAACCCCTTCAAGCCTAGGATGATGGCCTCTCAGATAGCTCTGAGGGACTGCTCTTAAGAGGTAGGGGAGGAGCTAGGATATACAAGAGTTTTACAACAAAGACCAGTTAATTGGAACATTAGAAGATTACTTGTTAGCTAAAGAAAACCAGGCATCTCAGATTAAAGAATTTAGCACTTTTCTATGTACAGGAGGGAGCAAAAATTTGGCTCATTGAATTCATTCCTTTGACAAGCACCTAGCTATGTAGGGCCAGTCTCCTGTCCTTTCTTATTCTGAGTCCCCTCAGAGTGCACATTGTGAGTGGCTGCAGGGGCTGGGCTGCAGGCTTGTCTTCAGTGGGGGGGGGGGGGTGGCAGCCGCTGATGACTTGATGGTTTCAGCATTCTTTGTTTACTGATATGGTTTGCAGAATTTTTCATTCACAAGGATGAGAATGTTGCCTTTTTTCATGAATGCTTGTGGGACAAGGGTCTGTTTTACTCACTTCTCTAATTCCTAGTCCTTGAACAGCACCTAACATTTACAGTATGTGTTCAACAAACACTTAATGAAGACTAGGGGGAAAGAAAGATGCTAAGTAAGTGTGTATATGGTGGTGGCAGCTGGCGATGTTTCACCAGCAGGGGATGGTAATAGTCGCTGAAGCCTTTTCTCTGGTGCTTCAAATGCCTCCTTGCCTTTATATTTCCCTGCTTTAGAAGTCCCAGCCTTATCCCTGTACATTATCCCTGCTCCCAGTGCTCTGTCAGGAGGACTGGGGTCCGGTGACTGAGATGAGGTGCATGTGCTTCTTCGACCCCAAAGAGAAGCTGTGGCTTTACCGAAACTCCTGAGGCTGGAGGCAGAGAAGAGAGGGGAGAGGGAGGGAGGGGCTGCGGAAGGAAGAAAATGCTCTGGCATCGGGGTCTGCTCGTGGTTCTAGCTGGGAAATGGTGTGGGGACTGCTGAGAGCACTGAGGTCTGGTCCAGGCAGAACCCCCGACCTTAGCAGCACCGTACCTGCGGTCCCTTTGGCTCTCAGCCCTGTGGTCCTTCTTGTGATGCTACTTCCGCATCTGCTCCGCGTTCAGGCTCCACGCCCCACGGAGATGAGATGCTCCCTGGGGCACAGGTGGCAGCGTATTTCCCTCCTATCTCCCTCAGCACCCACTGAAGGGTGCTTCCTTCCTACTTAGCCTTAAATTCCTGGGTCTTAAGATGACGTACAGCTGGGAGGGGCTCTGCTGACCCTGCAAGGCAGCTTATCTGAGTTAAATCAGGATGCGGCTTGAGGGAGATTGTCCTGCGTCCATGAGAGGCGGCAGGGGAGGATTCTTCCCCAAAGGGAAGGAATGTGTGTGTGAGGGGAGGAGGAGGTACTTTAGAGTAGAAAGAAGACCCAGTTTCTTGCTGGGGAGTGGGGTGCTACTAGGAAAAAAAAGCAGCTGAGAAACCCCCTTGAGTAGCTGGGGGGGCTGGGGGGTGGGTCTGTTCCTCTGACTGCTTCCTCTGCACACCCAGTCCTGCCAAACCAGCCCCATCCTACCCGCTGAGGTCCTGGTGCAGGACATGAAAGGGGAAGTGGGAACGAGAGCTGAAGAAATTAACAGGGGCAGTCGCTTCCCAAGCAAACCCCCTCTCAGGACCAGGGAAACGCGCTCAGAGGACAGGAACGTGGGCAGGGAGACACCCAGGCCCATCCTGTCCAACGCTGACGAGGGCTCCAGGCTCCTCCACTGTGTGGTTCTTTGTCTCCTGGAAGCAGCTGAGTCCTGGGAACAGATGGACAGCTCTGTCCTTGGACTTCTAGCTTTTTTCATAGAACGGCCTCATGAAACTCTCTAAATGTGGTTTCTGGCTCCCACAGGCCCTATGGGCACTGGAATCACCTGGTGACAGTGATGTGGGGAGTAAAGGAACCTTAAAGTATGAACAATACCTGGGATGTAATTCTGTGTCTTGGTATAAACAGGACGCTAAGAAATCACTGGAGCTCCAGTTTTTCTAGCAGTCAGCCTCCTCTCGATTGAGAAGTCAGTCTGAGACTGGGAGGGTCAGGGGCTCAACCCAACCCTCTGACTGTACCCCACCACCCCCATCTCTAAGACCTCTTACTGCCTTCTTGTCTTGGTCCAAAACAGGAGAACTGAGTTTTCCCCTTGCCCACAGGGAGGAACTGTGACTCTCCTGAGATTCAGGGAGAAGAGGGAAGGTTGAGAGAATTCCCTAGATGGGAGAGTTTGGGTTTATTCACAACACAGGGGAATGCGGTTTGCAGAGGCTGTGGGTGAGTGCTGAAAGGTGAGGGGTTAAACACAGACTGTTCAGTTTGTGTTGATCGGCAGGTGTTTCTGTCCCAGCAGGTTTGTTGCCATGAGCCTGCGTGGGAGAAGGAAGGACAGGGGGTTGAGGTGGGGGGGTGGCGGGAGCCCTCAGGTGCAGGCACAGGGCCCACTGGGAGAGGAACAGGAGTGTGGCTCTGGGGCTGGGCTCCTGCCTCAGGTCAGCCCAGCCCAGCTGAGTCCTGCTGTGATGTGAGCTCCTGGAGCTCAGGCAGAGGGCCTGACAGGCCAGAGGTTTCTTGGGGATCCTGCAGAGACAATAATGACCTAGGGACAGCTACCTACCAGGCCACGGGAGACCTGCAGCCCCTATCCCCTCACTACAGGGCAACACAGAGTTCAAGTAGAAACTCTGCTGGGTGGTCCTGGAGCAGAAGAGTTTGGAGTAACGATAGGAAACCTCTCTTCTGGGTTTGATAAAACGGTTCTGCCAAAGTACCAGCAACAGACTTCCTTCTGGACTCCGTCCCAAACTTCCACATCCGTCGAAAATGACACGTGGAACCTGGAAGAGTCCAGACATGAAAACATTTGATACCAAAACATCTAAAAATAGAAAAGCCATCCAGAATAGAGATCTGAAACATGACCTTTCACTTTGTTTTCACTCAAGGTGCCTGTTTCTTTTTTTTTTTTTAAACATTCGGAATTCCCATTTCTTCTTGGAAATCCAAGAATGCTATAAAATTACATTTTATATAAACTCTAGTTATAGGCAGCAGGAGGGAAGCTTCAGAATATCTATGTATTCTGCCGTATGTATTCTCCTGTACCGCCTAAAGTGAAGGTCTGGTTGGCCAAACAATAACAGAAAACCTGTTAGCCCTTCTGTGAAGGTTAATTCTGCAGTGCATCTCAGGAAAGAACAGAGGAAGCTATTAAAAAAAAAAAAAGCCAACTCATTTGTCCACACTCAGATCTAAATTTAACTTTCTGTATTAGGAGCCACTTTCAAAATCTGTTGAAAGGTAAAACCATTAGCAAATGCTGGAACACACACTTCTAAGCTCAATGCTGAATATGCTGAATGACCAAATTTAAGGCTTGAGAACTCAGGGTCCCCTGGGTCTTTCCCACCCTCACCCCCACAGAACATCTACAGCTTCTTCCTAAAAACAAAAACGAGGCGACATATAATCATTGCTGACAGTTCATAAGGCATGCATGCACATCACAGTGCTGCGTTTCATTCCTGCCAACTGACTTAAATGACTTAAAGATTAAACATTTATGATCCATATAATAATAGAAATCGTAAATGTAAATATTTTAAGTTAGGTGAGATTTCAAAGGTTAAACAGGCAAACAGCACAAACTGATGATTTATAATGGGAGGGGCAAATGACCTACACAGGCTTTTGCATCTGGTCTCGATCTGGATTTTCATTTGGAAAACCAACAGCCATTCGTCCACCTGCAGACGTATGATTGCAAGAGTCGATGTGTATGTTGACTTTCGTATTTTTGTCAATAAGAAAGGAGATGTCTTTTCAAGGTCAGAGCCACCAGCAGCCAGCTGAGCAGAATGGAAGGGAGACCATGACCCTGTTCCCCATTGCAAAAGTGAGAAACCAATTTTGAGCACCAACAAAGAAAGAGAGAATCTGATGACACTGAAATCTTCATGGGATACTGTGCCCGGGGGACTAAATTTGACAGAACGGTGATCAAGAGAGTTTCTTTCCATCCCATTCTGCCAAAGCTCACAGCCCAGTTTCCCGCCCCCCAAGTTCTTAGGGAGCTGGTGGAAAGAGGCAGCTCTGTCAGGAGGAGTTCTGTTCTTACAAAAGTCACAAAAAGCAGAGGCAGTGGTGGAGGTTTTGTTTCCAGAATGGGAGGAAGATTTTACTTTTAAAACACGCCAACACAAGCCTCTTCCCACTAACATCCAAACTCTGGGGAATGGTCCAAACATAAGAGGAATTTAAACATTAGATAGCCAAAAATACAACCAGTGTCCAAAATACACATCCTGATATCATTCAGCGTGTTTCTTTCTTGCTCTAGTTTTCTCTAGCCTTCTGCCTCATCCCCACTGGTCCTATGATGCTTCACCGTTTTGTGGACAGGGTTATCTTCATGCTATTATTGCATTTTTCTTCCCTCATTTACCTTCCCATTGTAATTAAACCCTGATGCTACCCAGGCTACCCAGCCTCAGCCCTCTGTTCTTTCTGCAGAGGCGTCCCCTTCTCTGATTCAGCTGGACCCGTCAGAAAAGAAAAGCAAACAATACATTTCTTTGTTCTTCTGTTTTCTGTGGGCAATTCTTGGTAGACAATGAAAAAATAATGCTTTCAAACTCCTGTGAGAAACAAGACAATAAGCAGAACTGCCATACCTCGTGTGATGCAAGTGTCTGAGTTTCATTCCAGGTTCTCTGTGGATGGTGTGCAGCTGATTTTTCAAGAGTATTTGCATAAAGCACTGATATAGATAATTCATGTGAAATCCAGTCTTTAACAATGGTTACTTTTTTATATGGTCAGAATCACTAATATATGTAGTCTCTTGTCAGTTCCATGTTTATTCCCTTCTTCTGTTCTTCCTCCCTTGCTCTTTCCCTCCCCTCCCCTCTTTTCTCTGATAAGCCTCACAAGCAAGCTGTGTGGTACAGTGAGGTGGGTACTTGAGACGCTGGATGCATAAGACCTGCTAGCCAATAAACATCGAGGGGTGCCCTGGTTAGAATCATACAATTTAAAAACTGGACAGAGACTTAGATATCATTTATTTCAGCCCACTGTGTTATAGATGAGAGATCGGGAAGTCATGTGAAGGACGGTATTTAACTGTATTAATACTGATTCTATTCTCAACCTCCATATAACATAAATTTTGTATTTCTGGTCTAGGGTAATCTGTAAATTTCTTGTTGCTCCTATCAGAATATAAGCATCATGAGAATGAGAATATTGTCTTACTCATGCTTTGCACTAAGCAGCCGTCCAATGACTGCCGACACATAAATCATGCTGAAAGTTCCCAGACCGTGGTCCTTTCTGTTTTATCTCTCTAGTGCTTGTTCTGTGTTTAACAACAACAACAACAACAAAAAAACCACTGGATGTGTCTCTGAAGGGGTGTCGCCAGTAGTTGATAGTGTTAGTCTTGCCATACATTGTGTGTGTGTGTGTATGTGTGTGTGTGTGTGTGTGTGTGTGTGTGTGTGTGTGTGTGTGTGTGTGTGTGTGTGAGTGTGAGTGTGTCAGATGCCTCCGCGGCACTTGGCGCCCTGCCCTTTCCCGGGTTTACCAGGGGCTGGGCGGGGACCAGGAGGGCCCTGAGATCTGAGAACTGCACCGTGCTGACCACTAGGAGGAGCTGCAGCCCTGCGGAACCCCGGAGGCTGGTAGAGGCGCGGAAGGACTGTGGGAAAGAGTGAAGGGGACAGTGGTTCTTAACCCGCGTGACTGGACAGTCGGCAGCCATTTCTGGTTGTCACAACGGGGTGGGGAGTCCTGCTGGCAGGTCGTGGATGAGACCAGGGATGCTGATAAACATCCTACAGCCGCACAACCAAGACTTGTCTGAGCTGTATGTCAATAGCGCCGAGGGTGAGAGATGCTAGGCTGGGCATATCCAGCGGTGAACTTTGTACCGCGAGGAAAGGCGACCTGCAGACAGTGCAAGGGCAAGAAAATCAGTCCCCGTAGATTTCCCTAACCTCGTGCTGTTGCTCTCCTCTGTAACCTCATTGCTCCCGTCACATAGTGACTCCTTACTCGGTTCTGTCCCGGCATGGCCCTGCCTTTGGGACAGAGAACACCACGGAGAGCTGGGCTGCAGTTTATTCCCCGTCCAGGACCCATCAACAGAGTTTGCTCCTGACTGACAGCAGTGCCTGCAGTTTACATGGTCCACGGCTGGTTCTCAGGGAGACCTCGGGGTCAATCTCTTGACCACACCTGAAATAACCAGGGGGCACTGAGTGTAATCAGACATTTAAGGGAGCCAAGATTTGAGTGGAATCGTCCTATATTCTTGTGAAGGAGAAGCAGAAGAAGGTCCAGAGAAGGGAAACCAGCCGGACTCTGAGAGGGGGACCTCAAATGGGGAGGATGAGGGAGGCGGCCAGATCCTGGGGCAGCTGCTGGAACAGAATGACAATCAGAGAAACATCCTTGAGGCAACATGCCAACTGCCCTCAAACTGTGCCTAGAAAACCCAAACTCCTTTGAAAGGGGTAGGAATTAAACTTTCTTTGAAAGGAGCAAGTACAGGACATGAAGGAGGAGGAGACTGGGTCACAGGAGACCTGAGGATGAGGCAATCATGCTGGGCTGTGAGATCACAGGCAGCACCTGTCACGGGCGTGAGCTCTGCAGCCTGGTCTTCTCACCACTGAGGACCAGAATCCTGGGCTGGTCGACCCTGACTCCACCATGGGCTCCAGGCTCCTCTGCTGTGTGGTCCTCTACTTCCTGGGAGCAGGTGAGTCCGGAGTCCAGGTGGCTGGATCCCTCTTTCAGTCCCTGAGTCTGTTCATCACAACTCCAGCAATAGGCTGCTTCCTGGCACTTGTCTGAATTCTGCTTCCTTCCTTCTCAGGCGCCTTGGACACAGGAGTTTTCCAGATGCCCAAATATCTCATCACACAGATGGGAAATAAAATGTCCCTAAAATGTGAACAGAAGCTGGGCTATGATAGTATGTACTGGTATAAGCAGGGCTCCAAGCAATTGCTGAAGATTATGTTTATCTACAATAATAAGGAACTCATTCTCAATGAAACAGTTCCAAGTCGTTTCTCACCAGAATCTACTGACAAAGCTCATTTAAACCTTCATGTCGACTCCCTGGAGCCAGACGACTCTGCCATGTATTTCTGTGCCAGCAGCTAGGACACAGCCCTGCAGAGTCACTGCCTCCCTGTGCACAAACCCCCTGACCTAGTCAGGAAGCTGTGGGACAACGTGTTCACCCAACCCGAGGCTCCGTTCACCCCTGTGAGTTTCAGTCTGCAGTACAGCCTGCCAGCACACCCGTTTATACACCCAGAAGTCTTACCAAATTCTCCTTGTCAGCTAGAGCAAGGGGTGCCATTAAATTCACCAAAATATTCAGGACTCCACAGACAAGAAAGGGCCCTGTCCCATGCCCTGAAGATCTTAACTGAGGGAAGAAGCCATTCCCTGCCTTTCCCTGTTGTGCATATGGGTACATATTGTACAGAACATTATGATTGAAAACACACTATTTGCTTAGTATTTGATCAGCAATAGCCCAAAGGAAGGTGTGGTGAAGACACAAGTTTCCAAGACCGAGAGGAAATTCAGATTATCGAGGAATTCACCATTTAATGGAAAAGTATTTGGAGAAGCATGAAAGTCCATGGCGACTTGTAAACTGGGAAGAAAGCGTGATGCAGAGGCACCCGCCGAGGTCGGCTTGTAGGCTGCAGACTTCCTCCCACCAACAAGGATGATGTGCCATTCTCCCCAATTCTTGCTGAGTGTCATCTTTGAAGCTTCCTGGAGAGCAGGCAGGAGCCAGATGATGGAGGATATTTTGAGGCATGGGAAGGACTTTGGCCACAAATCTCTAAGCAGTAGCTAGCCAGTGGTCCTGCCTTAAGTGAGATAACATGATCAAATTCTTATTTTGGTACAAGAACACTGGTAGCAGTGTGGATCAGAAGGGAGATGGATTCCAGGTGGAATGTACAATGAGAAGATGCCTTAAAATATTCTACATGAGTGATTGTGAAGGGGGTTAAGAGAGACATTGTGGATGATACGGAGGAGGGGCTCTGGATTATGGTATATTCTTCTAAAGAGCGTTAGGCTTTATTCTGGCAGGTCTGAATGGAGGATTTGCTGGGATCTATTTCGGTTTTGCCCATCCTCGTGGGAACCCTAGCTTGTGGTCATCATTCCTAGTGTTTGGCCCTTCCGGGGTCTCTGTGGGAATCACAGCACATTCATCGATGTCTCTCACTCTAGGTGGAGCTGAATGCCAGCGTCTTCCAGCTGAGTGTCTTCTGAAGTCTCTGCTCAGTTCTATAGCCTTCCAGAACCTTCTGGAGCCCCACTCTGTGCAGACACAACTTAGAAACTGACCAAGAAAATAAAAAGGGAATTTCCCTACATGTACCCTTGGGGGTCCTCTAACTCAAATCCCAGCTGTCTTGGAATCAGTTTTGTCTTTTCTATTTATTGTCAAGTAACATATACTATTACTATTTTAGATGGACAATGTTTGAGTTTGCTGACCTGTTTACCATTCCACTTCTTCACTATTCCTTCTTGCAATGCAGACTGTCCTTAAGTCATTTTCTGTCTTCAGTCACATCCCTAATTCAGATAACTGAAACTCAACTTTCATGCCATTCACTTCTTTGGGAAATGCTTATGTTGGCTAATGTTCTCAGGGCAACCAAGATTTTCATTCTCATGGTTCAAGGTTTTATTTTAAATTTCATTATGTTTTGTAATCCTTGGAATTTTTATTGGGAGGCAATAATGCAATACAATTTTATGTATTCATATTTTTGCTGTTTTTTTTTTTTGTGGATGGACCTGTGTCTTCTTGCTCCAGGGAACAGGGATCATAATAATGTTAATATTCTCAATGCTAGCCTTTTAAATAGGGTTAATTTTAGGTTCTTATCTAAGAATGGAATATCTTTGTAGCAGATTAAAGGTCCATCATATCTGCCACCTATTCAGGAGGAGAAGAGCCACCCCCCTTTGCTTAAATTCTAACCCATATACCCTTTCATTTTTTTTTGCTTTATGGGCCACATAGAAAATCTGATAAAATGTCTTACATTAGAAAAACACTAACATTTTCTTCCTGACCCAGCACATCCCTGGGTTATAAAACATTTCAATTACTGACTTTTGACTTAACGCGTGGGTAACTACCCTCCCTACTCTCAACATAGATTTATAAAGATTCTTTTTATTCCAACTTAGTAGTAAATATCTAATATAACAGTAAATAAAAGGTAAAAATTTTTCAGTAATTATAGGTCGTTTCATTTCCATGTTTATTCATGTCTTCAAATTTTCTAGAATGAAAACTCAATACTGGCATAACAGTATATTTTAAGAAAATAGATGATATTCCAATAACTAAGTGGACAAAAAGCACACGCAGTTTATAGGGCGACAGGAATGACTCATGACAGGTCATCCTCGCTCGTCCCGGATGGGAGAGCTATCTGCAGAACTGATGGGCTCGGTTCAGTTTCTAACACTCTAGAAATGCACAGGGCTTTGGGGATCGTTTCATTTCAGTTCCCGTGTTGTAATCGTTGAAGAAATATGCTATCATATTCATGAGGGGATTTAAATACTGAAATATTGAATCATGTCTTAAACTTCATACAAGACATATTGGATTCCCTAGCAGTTGTCTGTGACTGCCCTTAATCACCCCACCACAATAGGATTCCGTGGGCGATCATGCTGAAGCTTTATGCGTGCTCCCAGCTGTTGCTCAGTGAGTATCTGTTGGACCAATCAAGCTGGCCTCTAACCTCCACGTGATTTCAAGGTAGTATCTGCAGGGCTATGTTCTGTGCATTCCTAAGAATCCAGACATTGCCAAGTCTCTATTGAGTAAGAACTGAATGTTCTAGGTAAGCAGATGGATGATATTGTTGCCAACTATTTTTATTGTTTCAGGTGCTTCTTTCCTCTTTACAATTCCCTGGAGCTTCATATTCATCACAGCCGCTCCCAACCTGTGGAATGAGTGACCCAGGTCTGGGCTGCTGGTTCATGGGTAAGACCTGCGATCTGGGTAATGTGCACTTTGGCCACAAGGAGGCGCTGTGGCTCCACTGGAACCTCCGCGGCTGTGGTGGGGGGAGGGGCTGGGAGTGAGTAGCGGGTGAGGAGCGAAGCAGGGCACTGGGGCTCCTTCCGTGTATCAGTTGGGAGCATCAGTTGTAGACTTCCCAAAGATACTAAACTAAAATCATTTTCAAATTGATTTCCCTTTGTCTTGCACCGGATGTCTTGTGTTGTTTTCACAAGCAACTTGTTTGCTTTAAGCCCAGGCAAGCCCTGTACCTTCAAAACGGGGCAAAGGATGGCTTATCCCTTATCTCCGCGTCCTTCCCAGTGTCTGGCTCCTGGCTGGCATCATGGTCCTGCCTTTGTAATGATGGGCACTGGTCCAGAACGGGACCGCAACATTCCAGTTTTCCTCCCACCCCCACCGCCACCCCCACCCCCTCTTGCAAAGGGACTCCAGCAAGCTTAGACACTGGGGGAAATGAAGTTTTGAGTGATGTCCTGCCTGACTGAGCAGGGGAGGAAGGAGATCTCTTGAAGGGGGTATAGTCTGTCACTGAGAGGGGGACTTGGAAGGGAAGGGGAGAGAGGGAAAATCTGTATAATGAGGAGGGCAGCTAATAGCAGAAGAGCAACCATCAGAGGAATATCCCAGCCCAGTGGGTTCAAATCCACCTTGTACCAGGCGTAAAAAGGGGGAGGAAGAAACATCCCCTGGGGCTGGGAAACTGTCAGGGACAGTGACATCACGGAAAACCACCAACCAAGGCCTAGGAGACCAGAGGGGGTGGAGTTGGGGGGCAGGGCTGCCTTGGAGCATCTAAAGGGAGGTAGGGCTCCCTGCTCCCTCTTGTGGGGGTGCTCCTGAGTCTGTGGGTGCTGCCAAGACTGTGACATCATAGGGTCTCCTTCCTTCGGCTACTAAGGACTAGATGCCCCACTGGGAGAGGCCTCAGCCTGGCCTGGACCCTGCCATGCACAGCAGGCTCTTCTGCTGGGTGATCTTTGGTCTCCTGGGAGTGGGTGAGTCCCGGGAGTGTGTGGGACATTCCCATCCCATCCCCTTTATCTAGGACCAGTTCCAAAGTTTTACCTCATTCTCCTTCTGGCCTCTGTCCCCTCCCACAGGACACACAGAACTTGGAGTCAGCCAGAGCCCTCGCCACTATGTCACAGCGATGGGACAGAATGTGACTCTGAGGTGTGACCCCATTCCTGGTCATTTGTACCTCTCTTGGTATCGACAGACCCCAGGAAAGGGGATGGAGTTTCTGCTTTCCTTCTATAACAAAGCGCCTTCAGAGAAGGCAGATTTTTTGAAGGATCACTTCTCAGCTGAGATGCCTAATGGCTTGTACCTCACTCTGAAGATCCAGCCTGTGCAGCCGGGTGACTCAGCCATGATCCTCTGTGCCAGCAGTGTAACCACAGCCTTGCAGAGACACTTCCTGACCTTCCACAAACTCTGCAGCTTCTCTGTGCTCCCCAGGCTCTCAGCAGCCCTGCCCTGCCTACGGGGGGGAGGGTGGGTGCTGGTGCAGGGGCAAGGGGGTGGGCTGGGCTACAGCTGCTTCCCAGTAGCAGAGGTCAAAATGAACTTTAATTTGCAGAGGAGGAAATATTGCACAGGCTATCTGGGGCTGTGGTATTCGGGAAAGGTCTTCAGGCACCACAGAATGTGACTGTGGGTCCCAGTGATGGGACAATGTGTCCAATGAGAGACCCAGGGAACCTACAGAGAAACCTCTGTATTCTCTTTGGGTCTCTGTTTTTGTTATTTCCTATTTAGTAAAACATGCCTCATCTTTGAGTGGAGACTGGCTTACCTGAGAAGAGAGGAGAGGAGGGGAGGGGAGGAACTTACATGAAGATACCCAGGAGACTTAACTGGGAACTTTCCAGAAGGGGAAGGAGCTGAATACCAGAGCCCGAGGACGGGTGGAAGAGGAATGTTCTGGGACAGTAGACAGCAGAGGCAGAAGCCCCTGGGGACCCTGCCAGCCAGGACAGGGAGGTTCTTCGGGGAACAATTGTTGCCTTCTTGAATGTGATCTTGTTACTGGGAGGAGGGAAATAAGAATTACCTCGGTTCTTAGTCGCCCGAAAAAAAAGAATTTTTAACGAGAGACAAAGTGTGATATAAACAAGATTTTATTAGTAAAGTAAAAAGGCAGTGAAATATAGTGCACCCCCGAGGACTGGGCGCGGGTCAGTCCAAGAGAGGAAAAGTGGGGCCGCGCCTTGGTTTTCCCTGCTTTTGTATCCTGGCTTAAGGGCGGTGCGTGATTGATTGATTCATGGCTCAGGTTGTTTGAGCGCTCGGGCTGACTGACAGCTCAGGTTCCTTGTGCTCAGGCACGCCATCCCGTTTTGGGCAGGTTCTTACCCGTGAAGCACACAGAGAAACCCACGTGGAGGGGCTCAAACCGCAATGTTAATTACGTTATAATGAGCATTGGGTCCGGTTAAGCCGGGTCCTTCTCTCTACTGCGCGGATGCAGCGTTGGATCCTAGCTGGCTTCTTTGCTGGCCCTCATTTACAGTTTTTGGAGTCCCTTACCCTGAGTGCAGGCATACTGTTACTTTCTAGGTTGCTCCTTTCCCCTTCCTCTCTCCCTGCCCAGTGCTCATGTCTATCTAACTGCCTAACAATCTCATGCTCTTGGGCCAGGCCACCGAGAAGGTCACCACAGCAGGACAGAATGAGCAAGAGCGAATGCCCAGAGGATCCCGCGGCATCAACCAGCACGAACTGCTCACTGTCAGCTTGATGTGTGAAAACAGGGTTGACTTCCAGAGGCTGAGACCTGAGGGTTGGCTGGAGGGCTGATGTAGGGAGATACGGGGTTTCCTACTAAAAGGCAGATGGATTTCAAGTATTCAAATAGAAAAGTAAGTTGGTATTGGTGTTCTAGTTAGATGAGTGTATCATTATAAGTTACACACCTTTCCTCCCTCCCTCCCTCTCTCCCCTTTTCTTTCTTTATTTCTTTTTCTCTCTCTCTCTCTCTCCTTCCTTCCTTCCTTCCTTCTCTGTCTCTCTCTTTCTTTCTTTCCTTCTTCAGAAGATACCCCACCCCAAGATATGCAAAGTAGGGTTAGTGCACCACAGGGACCCCGTGCGGCTCAGAGGAAGAGTCAGTCACAGGGCCATATATGGTAAGTCAACCTCCCTGAGTCAGGTAACCCTCCTTCATGTTATGGAATCGCCAGTTCCTCTAGAAAAGGTTTGCTGGAGCTACTAAGACAAAAACACCATAGAGAGAACATGCAAAATTAGGGGGAAACGTATATCTCATCTTTTTTAGGGTGACCATATGATTTATCATCCACTGTGGGGAGTGAAAATGGTGCTGTTAAGATAATTGCACTTGGACAACGAAGTGAGACCGATGTTTACCCCACCTGCGGCCAATCCCGGGGACTCGTCACAGCGTCCCGAGCAGGAAGAGGCGTCAGGCTTGGGAAGACAGCTGTGGGGAATGAGAGAAATGTCTGCTGAGAGTGGTAGCCGTGGTGGCCCCTGAAGTTTTGCTGGCGAATCTGTCTCCCTGACAGATGGCCCTGAGCAAAGGGGCACCGTACCTTCTCCCTTGAGGAACCGCTAAGGACTGAGCCCACCAGCAGAGCCCTGCACCAGTGGTTACGCACAGAGAGAACAGGGAACTGGGGATGGCATTTTGTGGCCAGTCCCCCACCTTCTCCCCCAAATCCTGACCCCTGGAAGCAGCAGACAGGGCCAATTTTCCAGGCCTCTGGGAAGAAACGCAAGTCCCTGAGGCATCCTGGCAGCTGGTGACACACACAAAATCAACTCCTGCTGGGTTCAGCCTAAGGCGCAAGGTGAGTCACAGTCAATCAACCACCCTGGGGCTCCTTGGGAACAGATGGGAAGCCAAGCCCTCCGGCAAGGCTGGTCTTTCTGGTAGATTGAATCTAAAAAGTGCCAGGTGTTCCTAAAAGCAGAGGAATATACTTTCCTTAGTGTGATTTAGAGCGGTTGCTTGTATTTCTATGATTTTGTGTAGAAACTTATCTATCGACAGAAACTCCGTAAGACACATCAACTGCTATTATGAGAGGCGTTAATGAGTTATGTGTGGACAAAATTCATACAAAGTATTCAGTTATAGAACATTTCCGTCTGGGCTTGAGATAGTTTTACCTGGTTTATATCCATGGAGATTCACTCAGGGTGAAATTTTCCTCCACTGGTGGCATCTTAGAAGAGGCACTGGTCACTTTTAGCTCATGGGCACATCAACTAGTCATTGAGGACGTTAATGCTTTGCCCATCAGTGTCACGTGCAGCTGGATCAGGGATCTCTTCTCCGTGGTGTTTGATGGGCTTGTTTGCCTTTGGACTTTGAAAGTCAAGAAATAGACTTCAATAGAATGTCTGTATTCACTCTATACAATGTACTATTTGCAATTTAATAACAAATGTAAATATGTAAAGAAAGCTGGATGGAAAGTAAATTGAGTCAGAGGTAGCAAATACGAGATAAGTTGCTGGAATTGAGTCCTTCTCAGATTCTGTTTTCCCAAATCTCTCTGTTTATTTTGTTATCCTCCGTTAATCCAGACTGGACTTTCCTTCTTAGCATACTAAGTGCAGAGGGTTAGAATATTTTGTCTCCTACTTGGGCATCAGAGAAAAACCGAAGAAATATAATCATTTACCTACACACATGTTTACTCACAGATGGGAGAGTGGGCGGTCTATTATTATCGATGAACTACAGCAAAAAGAGAATTTCCAAAAGAGAGAGGCTAGAAGAGAAAGGAAGAAATTCTCCGGCGGTATGGGGACAGTGAGCATTGTTTTCTTTGTTCTGGGATAAACTGATTGACAGGAACCGCACAAAGAAGCCTGTCTGGTCTGCCTTGAGCAAGCTGTCTGGGGTTATCAAAGGAAAAACAACTTCAGTTCGTTATTAATCATCCCCAAAACCCTTGGGAGTCCACCTGCAGGAGGAGAGAGCCTGCCTCTGTGTTCTCCACCACTGTCCTTTTTCAACAATTCCACCTAACCCTGGCAAGATTTGTACCACTTTCTTCATTGGAATGTTCTCAAAGTCAAAATATTTCCTCCATGATCACTATTTTTTTCTCTTAAAATACAAAATCCCAAATCATCTAGGGCTGGGTTTGTGTGTGTGTGTTTCTAGGAAAACAAAGCAAAATAAAACCAGTGCAAAAGGCAAATAAATAGTCAGGTTTCTAATTTAAACACATCCCATGACTTACATACACCAGGGCAAAGACAAAATCTTGGTTATCACCCACAGGCCACATGGGGGCACTGTGGAACCGCCAGACTCCAAAAGTGTCTGGGGCAGAGTCAGCAGACAGAGCTAGCAGCCTGGGACCAGAAGGGTCAAAAAACAGCTTTGTTTGGAGCCTTTATCCTCTGGAAGGCTTAATAGCGTAGACACTAATTTGAAGGTGTGCTGTCCCAGCTGGGAGCCGTGAACTTCAACCAGGCAGTGATTAGGGAGTCTCTGAGATTGCCAGGGAAAGTAAAGGATGTGCAGCTGGGAGGGGCCGGGGACAGGTAGAGGAACACCTGCCACAAAGAAAAAGCGAAGGAGCCGTGGGAAAGGCATGTGGCCAAAACCCAGCCTCGCCTAGACCAGCCCAGTCCAGCCCCATATGTCACATAAAGGGTTTTGCAGGACAAAGCAGGGTTCCTGAATCAGCTGAGCTGGAGACCTGGAAAGGGAAGCCAGGCTCACGGGAACCAGCAGAGTCAGTGACATGAGTACAGTGACGTCACTGCCTAACCTCCAATCAAAGAAGGGCTGCCCAGAGCAGCCAGCTCTCGGAGAACCAGAACTCTGAGCCGGGAGACACCTGCCCAGTTCTGCCCCTCCCTGCCATGGGCTCCTGCCTCCTCTGCTGTGTGGTTCTTTGTCTCCTGGGAGCAGGTACGTCCTGGGTACAGGCAAGGCATCTCTGTTCTCAGCCTGACAGTGCCTGAATCTAAGGCACCATCGGGCTGTCTCCTACCTTCTTTCTCCAGCCCCCATCTCCTTCCCTCACAGGCCCAGTGGATTCTGGAGTCACCCAAACACCGAGACACCTGATTAAAGCAAGAGGACAGCAGGTGACCCTGAGCTGCTCCCCTATCTCTGGGCACACCAGTGTATCTTGGTACCAACAGGCCCCGAGTGAAGGTCCTCAGTTCCTCTTTGAGTTTTATGAAAAAATGCAAAGAGCCAAAGGAAACTTCCCAGATCGATTTTCAGGTCAGCAGTTTGACAACTATAGCTCTGAGCTGATCGTGAACTTCCTGGAGGTGATGGACTCGGCCCTGTATTTCTGTGCCAGCAGCTTGGCACAGCCCTGCCGAGTCATCGGCACTCTGTGCACAAACCTCCCTGTCCCGGAAGCTGACGGATCTGAGACAGCCTAGGGACCACAGTGGGGGAAAAAAAGATTTGGGGCCCTGGAAAGCAGGACTCTTCTGCCCACGCGGGCAGGGACAACAGAGGACAGAGATCTGTTCCGAGGATGGTGCTCCGTCAGCAGCATCACTCCAACACCACCTGCCTTGCCTGCCCCCAGGGGAGAGGAAGAGCTTGTAATGTGATAGCTCGGAGGCCTCTTTTTGGGGAGAGAGTTCATTTGGACATCAAAATCCCCTGATAAATATGGCGTTCTAAAAGATAATCACAGGGATTTGCTTTATATAATATAAGGAGAAGAAATTGAGATTTGGGGGACAGGCTAGGACAGAGAATATGATTAAAGATGGTTGTGAATATAGAGCCACAAGATTATTTTTTAAACTCTATTTGTAACACCATCTCTTTCCTCTTCCCTCCCAAGTCTTCAGTCACCAGGAAACATTAAGCAAGGCCATCTAACAACTGGTATCACCTGGAGGCAGGTCTCAGGTGCGATCACCACACAGCTGATGTGGTGACGGTGTGAGAAACCTCGAGCTGATTCTGACTTTCTCTTTCTTACCTCTCACCCCAATCCTGCCTCCTCAGGGCCCCGTCCCGTGCCTCCCAGGCACAGAGAAGGGCGTGCCTCCCCTGATGCTAAACAGACACAGGCTTCCAAGATCAATGCTGCTTCCCTGGAATGGCTTTTTACCACTTCCCCACCCAGATTCCGTTACCTTCAGAGCATCACTTCTTGGCCGTCTGAGGATGCACCTTCCTCTGGGACCGAACGTGTCTTTGCAAAACTCCCTGAAGCACGGATGGCTTTTAAACCCGCTGCATCTGCTCTTGCCCTGTCCATGGCCTAGGGGTCCCCTCTCCTCCCCAGATATAATCAGGTACTGTCCACCTTTCAAGGACCGGCTCAGACGTGTCTTCTTCTTCTTACCCTGACATTCCACAGAGCTATACCACTGGTTAGTCTGCGCTGGCTGCCACTGCAAAACACTGCAGACTGAGTGGCTGGAACAACAAGCATTTGTTTTCTCACAGTTCCGGAGCCTAGAAGCCCAGGATCAAGGCGCTGGTGTCGGTCTGGCGAGAGCTCTACTCCTGCTGTGTAGACAGCCGCCTTCTCCCGGTGTCCTCGCGTGGCCTCTCTGTGCTTTCAAGGGGAAGGAGGAAGAGCTCTCTGGTGTCTACAATTGCCTTGCTCTCTTTACTTTCACAGAAAAAGCCAAGAATATAAGTATATAACTGATACTCCTTGGCACTTATGAAGTGAATAAATTAATTCCCACTTACACAGAGCCAGGAAATATCATTAATCACCATTTTCCTTCTCAGGGATGTCCTCTCACCTGAAATGAAGTGGATAGCCATTGTGATTGGCCCTGGTTTCTGTCCACCTGCTGCAGCATTCTGAGCAATTGTGTTTTCGCGGCCAGGATTGATAACCACTGTATCAAGAAACTGAATTGAATCTAGAGTTGAAACATGCTCTGGTTCTTTGGGAACAGAGAAAACGATGCTACTGTGATATTTATCCAGTCTCATAATCCTGTAAAGAAGTTTCCTTCGCCAGCCACACCCACCCCTTTAGAGCTATCTTTTACCATCATCAAGGATGCTTCTCAGAAATGAACCTGCAAAACTGACGAAGGAAAATTGCTGGGCTTGGTAATAAAACGTTGACCTTGCCAATCAAAGGATAATTGTGTGTGTGTGTGAGGGGCTGTGTGTGGTGTGCGTACAGGCCTGCATGTGTGTTTTCTTGGGTAGAGACACAACATGGGAACAGTTTCTCTCTGGTTCACCAAGGAGAACTCATAGGTACTTCTGAGTGATGTTAGAGAACCCAGACCAGCTAGATCTACCTTAACTATCGCTGCCAGGGCTGCTTATTTCAAGATTATGTAAGTTCAGAAGTAAATAGGTGAAACATATAAACTCTCTTTGTAAAACACAGTGTAAAATCTGGTAATAATTACTTTATATATAGAATCTGGAGATCTGTGGACCTGACTAATCAGGAGGAGTTACGGAATACCGCAATTCCAGGCGGAACCTCTTGTGATCATCAGTGTTTCTCTGATGGTCTGTATCATTCCGGCTTGTCTCTTTCATCTTGGCACATTACCATGATTGCAATGGTGCTACAGTGATTTCCTTCTTGACTGAAATGTTGCATCCTACGATCTTTCGCCTCTACAGGCAGAGAGTGTATTTGAAGATCAACCCTGAGTCAACCAGGCTGGGAAGGCAGTAGAACAGGTTGTGTGTGTGTCTGTGTGGCTCTGTGGCTCTGTGGCTGTGTGGAGGGGGCAGCAGGTGGTGAATTTTTACTCTTGATTTAGACAGAAGATGCAAATCCACGAGACTGAGGACCATGGGCCACTTGGAGGCACTGTGGGACCACAGAACTCAGGGTGCCCTGGGAGGGGCTGAGAGAGGGACCCAGGAGAGGGCGGCTTAAGGGAACCATGGCTTCATGCCTACATGGGGGAGCCAGTGTGAGTTCACTGAGTGGGTCCCAGGACACGTGGAGCTGGCACAGACTCCTTGCTACCCAGGGAAGTGAGGACGTGCCTCGAACCTCAGCGTGCACCCGGGAGGCGGTCTCCCTGAGCCTGCACAGGAAGTGGAGGGTGAAGGGGCTGGGGCAGCAAGGGTGGGGTGAATAGCATCAGGCAGGGGCCGGCAGAGGAGAACAAGGTATGTTGTGGGCATATGGGGACATGGGGTCGATGCTCACACCCACCCTTTGCTGAGGGGCTGTGTAGCACAGGGAATGGCATAGAAAAGTGGCCCTGGGTCCTGCCAAGGGGTCCAGTGGACTGGGAGGCAGCCTGCAGAGAGTAACGTCAGAGCAGTGACGTCATAGGCACATGCTCCTATCAGGGAAAGAGGAGGTTCAGAACTTTCCATCACTCTCCCAGGAGACCTGCCCCGAGCTAGGACTTGTCTTGGGTTCCCGATGCTGCCATGGGCTCCAGGCTCCTCTGCTGGGTGGCTCTTTGCCTCCTGGGAGCAGGTGAGTCCTGGGCACAGTGTGAAAGCTTCTGATATGCCTTTATCATCTCTGAAATACAAGCCTTCTGATGCCCGCGGCCGCAGGAGGTGTCCCTCTGTGCTCTGCTCTCAGCTTCTCTCTGTCTCCTCTCCCACAGGCCAGGTGGATTCTGAAGTCACTCAGACCCCAAAATACCTGATCAAACCAAGAAAACAGCAAGTGACACTGAGATGTTCCCCTGTCTCTGGACACCTCTCCGTGTACTGGTACCAACAGGCCCTGGGCCAGGGCCCCCAGTTCCTCATTCAGTATTACAGACAGAAAGAGACAGAAAGAGGAAACATCTCACGTCGATTCTCAGGTCAACAGTTCGATAACTCTAGCTCTGAGCTGAATGTGAGCTCCTTGGAGCTGACGGACTCGGCCCTGTATCTCTGCGCCAGCAGCCGTGACACAGCCCTGCGTGAACGACGGCCTCTTGTACAAAAACATCCCACCCCAGCTCAGGAAGTGGCCGCGAAGGCGCTGGCTGCCCGCCAGCCGGGCCCAGGCCTTGGTAAAGCAGACAGCCTTTACTGAACATTCTTTAGGATATGTTTTAATGCTCACAGAAATCACGCAAGGTAAGTATTATTTCACCTATTTATCTGGGAGAAGTAAGTCGCCCAGATGCCCTATTTCATAACTGTCATAGCAGGGTCTCAGACCCAAGTCCGTCCTCAACACCTGTGGTCCCCTTCCACCACCATAGCAGTGTCCCTCCATAGAACAAATACACATACACATGTTTGCTTTAAAGGAACTGACTCACATAGTTGTTAATGCTAATAAATCCAAAATCTGCAAGCTGGGCTGATGGTACTAGAGACCCAGGGAGAGCTGATGTTTAAGTTCAAAGGCTGTTAAGCAGGAAGAGCCGATGTTCCAGGTTGAAGGCCATCAGCTAGATTCTCTCTAACCTGAGGGAGAATCTGTCTTTTAGTTCTATTCATGTCTTCACCTGATTGGTTGAGGCCCACCTACATCATGAAAGGCAATTTGCTTTACTCATTAAAATGTTAATCTGATCTAGTGTTAAAGTCTACCTATTTAAATGTTCATCTCTTCCAAAAATACCTCCCAGGAACACAGAGGATAACGTTTAACCAGATACCTGTGACCCAGTCAAGATGACACATTAAATTAGCCATCACACTATCTTCCGGGGTTGTATAAAAATTTAGTAAGCTTGGCGTTCCTGGCACATAGTAGGAATCTGGATTTCTTGACTCCCATTGTTAACCTCTGACAACCTCTCCACCGTTTCCTGGGTGTAAAGGTAGACATGGACACATCTTCCTTACAAGCCCTGTAGGTGAGGACTTCTGTTTCTGAAGTCACAGAAATGAACATATTTATGCCTGATGACACATGAAATTAACCAGAGCCCATAACATACATCCCTCCTCAGGCATTTTTAAAGCAACTTTATTGACATGTGAATTATGTATAGCTAACCCTTGAACAATGTAGAGGTCAGGGGTGTTGAGCCATCCCCGAACCCCACATTCAAAAATTCATGGATAACTTCATATTTAACCTCTATATCTGCCATCCCAATTCTGCAGATTCAACTGACTGTGGATTGTGTAGTAGTATAGTATGTATTTATTTTAAAAATCCTCTATAAGTGGACCTGCACAGCTCAAACCAGAGTTGTTCAAGAGTCAACCATATAGACCATAAACATTACACACTGTAACTGACAGATCAATGGTTTTGAGCAACATATATGTATATACCCATGTAACAGCCACCCCATTAAGATATAGAGCTTTTCCTTCATGCCCCTTTGCAATGTCTCTCTCCATCCCTGATAACCAAAGATATGATTTCTGTTGCTATAGATTCATTTCGCTCAGACATCTTTTTAGCAGAAATTTAAAGTCTCCATCTATTAAAACAATTCCTCTTTAGCCCACAGCTAAATATTTAAGAGAATAAAGTGCTCCTGGAAAGTGTTATTGCTAAAGGAGTGTTGGAAGCCTCGCGAGACAGCACATCCACTGTCAGGGATAATGCTGTCTGAAGACGGATGGGCTGATAAGTGGCCATCTAAAGGTCTTGCCAGCTGGTAGTTGTTTTTGTAAGATTTATTTAGTTACTTTCATCAATTTCTTTTCTCGTGCACCCATTCGGTGAAACTGTATTATAATGCTATTTTGACAAAAAGTCATCATTTCCCAGGAAATTACTTTTGAGATCCCATGAGACACACACATATCTGGGCTTCAGTCTTCCCACGCTGTGTACTGGGGCTGAGCAGACCACGGGCAGTAGCGACTCTGGTGGGAGATCAGAAAGGTTCCTTTTACTCTGACCCCAGTTATCCAAGCCACAAGCCTTGAGCTGGAAACCATCCCCCACCCCTTTCTGTTCTGGTCTTTCCTGGGCCTCAGTCCCCCATGTTGTGTGTCCTTCAGTTTCCTGGACAAAAGAAGTCCCCAGCACGGACATGGAATCCCTCGCAGGGCTTGCCAGTTCCCAGTTCAAGGCTCATTGTCATGGTTACAACATCTGGCTCCTCCTTTAGTTCTGACTTTAGCTTCTATGTCCTTCCCTTCCAGGCCCCAGGGATGTCGAGTCACGCAGACCCCAGACGTGTGGTTGTGCTAAAGGGAAACCAGCACGTGGGGAGGTAATTACAGGTCCCAAATCACGCACTCAGCGACCTCACCTGCAGGGCCCATGGTTCACATATTATTGAGAACTTGAAGATCCCACAGCAGAGCCTTGCGGCAAGTACGGGGTCGTTCTAAGCGTGGGGTTGTGGGCGACAAGGTAGAGTTCTGGGGCTGCTCTGTTGTATTTGTTAACCAGTCAATGGCAGCCACTCTTCACCAGGACGCTTTCCCCAGGGAATGGATGTCTCAAATAAAAACAGAGCATTTTTCATTTACCCTGGCGTCTGCTGCCGCTCCCCAAGTCCCTCCACATCTGCACTCCTTTGTGTTAATATGTCATCTGCGGTGCTGGGCAACCGTCTTCTCCCCACAAAGAAGGTGAGTCTGAGGCGTGAGGTGGTGCTGGCCACTGCTGCCCCCACCCCCGACACGGAAGCCAGGGCTCCAGAAAATATGCAGGAACTCCCCCTACTTTGCCAGGTGCCCCGTCTTCAGTTGAACTGATAACAAATTAGAGGAAAACGATTCTTCAAATGTTGATGAGCTCGCCCCTGAGGTTGGGGAACCAGATACCAGATTCTTTGCAGGTGGATTGTGGTCAAATTAGACAAAATAGAAACAAAAACTTGGAGAATTTGGGATGTGTGAGTCCTAACGGGCAGTGGGAAGCCATAAAGATTTTGATTCAAAACTAGAAATATGTCGATAAATACAACTCACAGACATATTAATGAAGAGTTGTCTCTGGAGTAAAATATACATAGAATCACAGACTGTTTTACAAAAGGGTTAAAACAGCATATAAGACAGCATTCAGATGAAGGTGTTCCTCCCATTCTAAGCTGTTCATTCCACTGTACATTCATTTTTTTTAAATTGAAGTGTAATTGATTTACAGTGTTGTGTTAGTTTCTGGTGTTCTGCAGAGTGATGCAGTTACACATATATAAACATTCCTTTTCATATTCTTTTTTATTATAGGCTATTATAAGGTATTGAATATAGTTCCCTGTGCTATCTGGTAGGACCTGGTTATTTATCTATTTTATACAGAATAATAACTGCACGTACATTCATTTCTGATTTGAGCCTCTGGGGGAAGGGGCGTGGCCCCCTGTGGGCAGGCTGGCTCTGGGGCCCCGGCAGGGAGAGTGACATCTCAGAATGACTCCCTGGGGAGCCCCGCTCCCCTCTCACCAGCACCCAGACCCAGAAGACCCCTCCGCCTGCCCTGCCCCCGCCATGTGCACCTGCCTCCTGTGCTGTGTGGCCTTTTGTCTCCTGCAGGCAGGTGAGTCCCAGGGAAGGGTCCCTTTTGGGGTCCCGGCACTAAGCCTTCCTGCTGTGGCCACAGATTCAACTTCACCTCCTCCGCAGGTCCGGTGAATGCAGGTGTCATTCAGACCCCAAAATTCCAGGTCCTGAAGATGGGACAGGGTGTGACACTGAAATGTGCCCAGGATCTGAAACACAACTACATGTACTGGTACCGACAAGACCCGGGACACGGGCTGAGGCTGATTCATTACTCAGCTGGCAGTGGGACCACCGACAAAGGAGACATCCCGGACGGATACAGTGTCTCCAGATCAGACGTAGAGAACTTCACTCTCATGCTGGAATCCGCCACCCTCAACCAGACATCTGTGTACCTTTGTGCCAGCAGTTACTCCACAGCGCTGCACAGCCACCTTCTCTCTGCACAAAAAGGCAAGGGAGACCCTGCACGCCAGGGGACTCAGTGGAGCCCTTGGCAGGCTTCTCCCCCATCGGGAGCCTTGGAACCCTGGGGACCACATGCGAGCAGCGTGACCCTGAGTGTGCAATCTTGGCCAGCCCAAACTGGCCCCAGGGTAGGGCAGGACTCCACCGTGCTCTCTGTCTTCCCTCTGCAGCAGCCCTGTGAGCTGGGAGGTCATCAGCCTGAGGCTGATACCTCTGGGAGGGAAAGTTACTGGTAAATGAGATACATCCAGACCCCCTCGTCTCTCCCTGGGCACCTCATTGCTGTCTGTCCCCAAGGGTGTCCCCCAGCCAGGCCCTCATGTGGGCTCCACTCTCGCCTGCCGTTCCCAGGTGGGCAGGTCTTTCCTCTCCCCGCCTCCCTGGGTCCCTCCTCCAGCCAACCTGCTGGTCCCTTGTCTGTGTCACAACCCTTCCCGTCTCAGAGAAACCAAAGGCTCTTCCCTCTGCGCTGAACATGGACCCTTCCTGTTGCAGTGATTAACTCCTACTCGTGTTTCCATTCAAGGTCCCACTGGGTGGTCGGACACTCCTGGGGACGCCTGTTTCCCACGTGAACCGTGAACACAGTTGGGATGTCTCTGTTCTAGATTTCCAAACCCCGAGAACGAACTTAACTCTGGTGACTGTGGATACAGACTCCCTTCTACTCAGAGGCGGGGCTCTGTCCCCTGCTTCCATCTCCTTCCTGAGGTCCCATGATGTGGGGTCGCATGGGCACCTGGACACCTGGTCATTGTTAAGAGACCAGTGGAGACAGTAGGATATAATCTTATCTGTAGAGGACTTCTGGGATCCAGTTCAGGGAAGACACAGAGCTACAAAACATCCTCCCCCCGACCCTGCAGCCTTGCTCGCAACCACTCAGTTGTCTCTGATCCTGCTTCCACTTTTTTCTCTGAAGGAGAGGATGCTTGTACCCACTGTTAACCAATTAATAAAAAATTGGCCAGACATTAATG
Source organism: Camelus ferus (assembly GCF_009834535.1). Taxonomy (NCBI): domain Eukaryota; kingdom Metazoa; phylum Chordata; class Mammalia; order Artiodactyla; family Camelidae; genus Camelus; species Camelus ferus. Next base: position 18,240,750 of record NC_045702.1, read on the forward strand.
GCTGTAGAGCAGTTAGATGTTCTGGCAGCAGTATTAAATTACCTATAACACAGACTCTTAGGTTTCCAGGAAGACAGTTATATTTATTATTGTACATCAGACACCACTGCCTTAAAAGGCAATGAACTTGACTCTTCTATAAATAAGCTATAAGGAAACTTGTTTACTGCATGATGACTTAGAAGGACCTGAAGCTGTACTCTGGGCTACAGGAGACACAATACTGCCTGGAGATGGATGAACAGAGAGGGCAACTGGTCTCTGACCTGCAGGAGGAATAGAAGCTCCCAAGCGAGGTGTTTTCCCAGGGCATCATTTCATCACTTGTGTCTCTGACTGTGTCAGCGTACTGACGAGGCTCTAAGGCAAAATTGAGTCCACCCCCCCCCAGTGCCCACCCTTGCCTAGAAAAGGATGCTGTTGAGTATGTGTGAGTGGGGGGCAGTGCAGGGGACTGGGACAGAAGGGGGATGCGCTCGGGAGATCTTGCCTTGCAGGTGAGACAATGAATTCCCATTCTGGTGTCTTGCATTGGAGGTGCTGTTGACCTTCTTAGTGCAAATGCCCAGCAGGCGAGCAGTGCTGGGTGGATGAGGACATTCCCGGAGGCACGCAGCGTGAGAACCCTGCAGGCAGGCAGCGCTGGAGCCCGCACACTGAGTGTGGCAAAAGGGAGCTTACAGATATTTAAATTAGTCAGCCAAGGATGTTATGATGTAAGCTATGTGTCCCTGAACTCATGGGGATGGATAGAGGCAGTGATGTCACCGTAGGAACTGCCAGTGGGGACGCGGTCCGCCCCTCCTCCTCTGCTCATGCTCACCAGGACCCTGAGCTGCTGGACCTCCCATCGCTGCCCTGACCCTGCCATGGGCACCAGGCTCCTCTACTGGGCGACCCTCTGTCTCCTGGGGGTAGGTGAGTCCTCAGCAAACCAACAGCTCCTGTGTGTGTGTGTGTGTGTGTGTGTGTGTGATGATCCCAATTTTGTTTGTCCTTACTTTTCCCAACTTGTCTCCACAGGTCACACAGAAGCTGGTATCTCCCAGTCCCCCAGGCACAGGGTCACAGGGAGGGGCCAGAATGTCACTCTCAGGTGTGATCCAATTTCTGATCATAACAGTCTTTATTAGTACCGACAGACGCTGGGGCAGGGCCTGGAGATTCTGACTCTTTTTCAGAACAAAGATGCAGTAGACACATCAGGGATGCCTGATGCTCGGTTCTCTGCTAAGAGGCCTCAGGGCTTGTCCTCCACCCTGGAGATCCAGCGAGTGGAGCCGGGGGACTCGGCCGTGTACCTCTGTGCCAGCAGCCTCGTCACAGTGGGACACAGCCACCTCCTTCCTGTTCACAAACCTCACCCCTCTCTCTCCTTGCATCTCCTAGAGAGAGAGACCCCAAGTAGGCTGTCCTTTGCTCTTCATTCTGTGGCAAAACGAAGGAGTTTTGGACATCAGCTGTCCTTGGGTAGAAAGAGACCACAGAGAACTCCTGAAACACTGTGGCTGTGAATGTCGGTGGATGGAAACAATGGCTCGTTGGGTTCTAGGAGCCCCAGCGCCAGCTCAGAGCTCCAAGGCAAGGACCAAATGTCCCGGACGCGGCCGTCTCCTACAGGACTCCCAGGTCTCCGCCCACGACGCGGCTTTGGCTGTGTGCAGCGAGCAGCACCTCCTCTGTGTCTGTGGTCGGCATCGAGAAAGTTCTGGACTACCTCCTCAGGCATGTTCTTCCTTCTAAAGCCTCTTCTATCCCTGTGCCACTGGACGTTTTCCACAGCACGGCGTCAAGACTGTCTTCCTGTCTGAAATAAGCCTTTACTGCTTTTGTGCCGGTTAATTGGCGAACACAGTGTCGAAAATAATAACCTTTGCCTCGTTGAAGTGACCCGCTTCCTCTGTTTCGTTTCCCTGTTTTCACTGCTCCAGCCCTGACAGCTAGACTAACGCATACTTTCACGATTTCTCCCGTTTCCTCTTGATTCCCTGAGTAAATCTGATTTTTACTATTTTATTTGGTGCCCTAGCCTTCTGATTTGAAATAATTTCCTGAGATCTTTACCCCAAGCAGGATGTTTCTCGATGCCCCTATTTCCTTTTATTTATTTGCTGTATTATATATATGTTTTAAATATAATCCCTGTATTGTAGATAACATCTTCCACGCATCTGGGTGAAGCCGCAGTTTGAATCTATGAAATCTGAAGTCCTGGTCAGAGCGGATAAGACCGTGGGTCATGGTTTCTGGGAGAACTAAAGGGTAACCCAGCTTGGAGACTGGGATGAATGTCACAGACTTGGCAGTGATAGAGATGCCCTGAGCCTTGCAGGTAAGGGGAGTGACAGTCACCCCAAACCCACTTATCAGAAATTGTGGTGGCTCGGGACACCAAATGTCTTTCCCCAGAGAGTGCATGCCTTGGAAGGGAGTCTTCCTGGTCTTATTTTAATTGTGGCATCAGCAAAGCTCTCCTTGCTCTGTTGCCTTGTGTCTCCGGGGACTGAGGAAGGCCGGGCACACAGGGGAGTTCCTGGCTCTTGAAGTCCCATTCCAGGGACTCCCTTTCCAGACTTTGTCTCCAGTTTTTTGCCACAGGAGCCTGGCAGATGCAGCTTCCTTATACTTTTGTGCACCAGTGTTTGCATACGTCTCACAACCCCTCTTCTTCTTCCAGAATCATCTCTTCTCTCTCTGCTGCTCAAATCATAGGTGCACATTGTCCAGGTTACTCATTTAGTGGAGACTGTCCCTTGCTGATCTTAATTCCATTCGTCCCTATTTCCCCATCAGACACTCTCTCCTCCGCGATGGCTATTGCCTTATAAGATGTTCTTATTTTTCTTACGTTCCAATGTCACTTTTTAGTCATTCACATTTGAGCCCATCTTGAAGTTGTCTCCCCTCATTGTCTCCCTAGTCCTTTGCTGGTCTTTATTTCGGAGTTAATACTGTCTTTTTTTTTTTTTTTTTTTTTGCAGCTTTGTTTATCTTTAGTAATGAAGAGAACCTCCTAACACTTCAACTTCTGTGTTTTTCTTCCCATTTTTAGACTAAATATTATTTCCTCTCATTTCTCCCATTCTCTCTATTCCTTTCTAGAAGACAGCTTTAAGGGAGAAGATCTCAGTTGGACTATAGCTGCCAGATAATGTGACAGCAGTTAAGTAGAATGAAGGCGAGCTGTTAAGCATGGTGAGTCAGAGGAATAGAGTTAGGGTTTGTTCGAATTAGTGTTGGGGTTAGGGTTGAAGGACGTTGAGGAAAAAATGATCTTGCAGACACTTCCCAGCACCCCTTGGGCCATTGTAGAAGGAACAATGGTGAAATGTCAGTCATTGGCCACAAGGTGGCACTGTGATGCCACTGAGCTCTAAGAGGTCTCTGGGGAGAGTCTGGGAGAGCAGCTGGGGAGAAAAGGGTTAAAGAAAAACAGGTGTGGATTCAATACCAGGCAGCCTTTGAAGACGTTTTCAGTTATTGCTAAGCTATTTACAGCTATGGGCGAAGTGGGAGGTCCCTCTAAACTTTGATGAGATCCACAGTTGAAGGATTTGGGCAAGGCACTGGTAATGCCTGGGGCGGGTGCAGAGGAGCAAAGGTCCCAGAGGAATGTGGGGGACCAAGGGGGTGGAGTGTGCCCAAAACTCAGTGCATCACAGCCACACCCCAGTTCCCCTGCAGGCCATGCCTAGGAGAAGCTGACCTCACCTGAGCCAAGTCACAGGGGACCCTGGGCCGGGAGAATCTGCCTGGGTGCAGTCAGTGACACCCCAGGCAGACCCTCCCGCCCCTGGAGAAGAGCCCGGAGCTCCCTCTCTCAGAGTATTTAGCTGGGACTGCCCTCTTCTCCGCAACTGGCCATGAGCCCCAGCCTCTTTTGTGTGATTCTCTGTCTCCTGGGGGCCGGTGAGTTCCAGGCACAGCTGAAACGTCTGCCTTCACTTTGCTAAGTCCCAGCTCCAAGCCCTTGCCTCTCCTTTGCAGATTCAGCTTCCTCTTAAACCTGGTCTCTACAGTCTGTCTGCCTCTTCAACAGGCCCCACGGACGCGGAAATCACCCAGACGCCAAGATACCGTATTGTATCAACAGGGCACAAGACGGTCCTGGAATGTTCTCAGCATATGAACCATTTTGGAATGTTCTGGTATCAGCAAGACCCAGGACAGGGGCCAAGGCTGATCCATTACTCAAATGACATCGGCAGCACTGCCGAAGGGGAGGTCACAGAGGGTTACCGAGTCTCCCGACCCGAGAAGGCGCATTTCCCCCTGACCCTGGAGTCTGCCAGCACCAACCAGACATCCTTGTACCTCTGTGCCAGCAGCGTGTCCACAGCACGGCACAGCCAGCTGCAATCTGCACAGAAAGCTCAGGACCAGCGTGAGGTGGACACTTCTTCTTGCAGCCACGTCTCACCAGGGGAGAAAACCTGCCCGCGCTGAAGCTCTTACCAGGCTCCCCAGCCCTGGGATCTCAGTTTGAGGGGGCTGGAGCATGTGAGCCTTAGTGTGAACTCAGGTGCATCACAGTGAGTTATGCGTGTGTGTGTGTGTGTGTGTGTAAGTGCAAATTGCACTTAATGTTGTCACCCAATTCAGAATACTCTGGCAATTGAGTAAACCAGAGGAACAGCAGTGTCCAATATGAAATTTATATTTCACATTCTTTTCAGTACAGAAGAACTAAGCAGAAACCAGCCAAGCAGCTTTAACCTCCCGGAGTGATCTGGGACTCTCCAGATCTGAAACTGTTATATTAAGTTGCCTGGGGGTCTGAAATACCAAGCAAGAATTCTCTGGAAGAAAAAAACAAAAATCTCTAACAAGTTATAAAAGACACAAGTAAACACTTAGGGGAAATGCTCATAGATGCATCAAACAGCAACATTAGACCTCGAGATGATCAACTGTAGAATTGTCCCCAAAAAGATGACAAACTAAGTCTTCACTGTGGGCATACAGCAGTGTTGTGTGTCTTCTGAGGTTGTGGGGTCTTCTGAGGTCACTGAGACCTTCTCACATTCCCAGTATTTTATGTGTGTGACTGTTCTGTCTTCTCGTATTTATGTGTGGTTCATTTCTAAGTTGAACTATATGGAATACAAGCATAAAATTGTATATGACTCCCATCTTTTATATAATTTGTAAATTTAGAAAAAAACCTAGTTTTTATCATACTTTTGGCTTGGATTAAAATCTATGAGCTCTTCCGTTTTTTCCTTGTAAAATATTACAAAGCAATATTGGGCAACAATTTGATTCTCCCCCAGCTCAGCCCTCCTTGGCTCCTTACTGATAGACGTCCACGCTCTCAAGAGCAAGGCTTCTTCATGTGGGATCCTAAACTCCAAGACTGGGGTCCACAACTGGGCTGCACAGGAAGGGCAAACCCCGGGTGCTGCTCACCCCTTGGCCCGCTGTGTCCATGTACGCCCTGTCGCGCAGCACTGGTGGACCCAGGACCCGATCGCACAGAAGGGAGCAGGCTGCTTGCTGGGCAAAAACTCAATTCACTAATTGGTCAATCTGCTCAAAGTCTAAATGAAAGACTAAGCGGTAAAACCGATGAATGACCAATTTCCCAAATTACGGTATTTACAGCAGTTCAAGATGCATGAAATAATGATTTCAACAGCCTTTGGGGATTTTTTTTTTTCGGAAGTTTTTGCTTGGCTGCAGCTTTCCTTCAGCCGGTGATCGTCAGCTATTTCCGGGCAGACTTGTCAGTCCAGCTTATTCTGAGGCCAAATTCGGACGTTGTATATTTCAGTCCCCGAGAACTTCTCGCGTTCTCGATACTTCATGCATGTGACTCTTCTTGTCTTCTCTAATTTGTGTGTGACTCATTTCTAAGGTGGACTACATGGAATACAAGCAATAAAACTGAATATGACTCCCATCTTTTATGTAATTTGTTTGTGTTTAGGAATCCTTTATTAAGGTGTAATTAACAGAGAGAAAAAGGCTCCCTACATGTACTGCTTGGTAAATTTTGACAAATGCGTACATCAGTGCAGCCATGACTGAAATCAAGATAAAAGGACATTTCCATCACCCAAGAAAGTGTCCTCATGCATCTTCCCCATTTATTCCCCAGAGCTATCCACTTTTCTGATTTTTATCACTAGAGCTTTGTCTATTCTTAAACTGCATGTAAGTGGAAACACATAGGAAATACTTGGTTTCAACTAACTTTTTTTTCAAAAATTATTACTTTTGAGATATGCTCATGTTGTTGTGTATATAGCAGTTTATTCTTTATATTTCTGAGTAGAATTCCCTTGTATATAACCCTTGGTTTAGCCATTCCCCTATTGCTGGATGACTGGGTTGTTCCAGCCTTCAACTCTAATGAATAAAGCTGTTCTGAATATTCTTGTACACGTCTTTGCGGGTAAATGCATTCATTTCTCTTAGGTGTAGACCTAAGAGTGGAATTCGTAGGGTAGGGTCATGTCTGACTTTATTAGAAGCAGCCAAACAGCTCTCCCAAGCGGCTGTCCCAATTTGCCACAGCAAGGGGTGGGAGTTCCCCGGCCCCGTTCTCACCAACATTTGGTTGTCTCCTTTTTATTGTCAGCCCTTCTGTTGGGTTTGTGGCAGTGTCTCAGTTATCCTTCTCTGATGAGTCATGAGATTTACTTTTCCAGCATCTTCCTGTCTTCTTTTATAAGGGGCCTGCTTTCAAATTTGTCCATTTTTTTAAAAAAAAAGATCAGGTTGTCTATGATGGATTTGCTGGGGATAAGTCTTTTGACCATTAAATACACCGAGTCTGTCTTCTCCCAGAGTGGCTTGCCTTTTCACTTTTTTAGTGTTGCCTTTTGGTGAATTGAAGATTTAAATTTTTTATAAAGTCTAATTTGTCATTTTTTTCTTTTACATTTAGTGTCCTTTGCATCCTGTTTCCTGCCCCAAAGGTATGAGTCGTCTCTTTTTAATTCTTACTCTACTTTAATAACATCATTCCGTGTTCTTGGCCGTCAGCTGGAAATGTCCCACTTCCAAAATCCCGAGTTCATCACCTCACTCTCTGCCCCTAGCTTCCTGTCCTCCCACACCTGTTCTTTGTTCTTTCCCATCCTTTCCCTTAGGGTCCTTCCATATTTTCACCGCTTCGTGCTAGAGAAGATTCGATGATGTCACGTTATTTTAATCCTGTCCTGAAGATTGTCTCCATTCTCTTACCATGATCTTCCTGAGATGCCCTGACATTACAGAAACCCAAACCAGAGTGAGTGCACTGGTCTTTTCCACGGCAGCAGCCGCGTGCGGTCAGAGTAAGTCACTCCTGTACAAACTGGCATCTAGCGCGATAAATCAGGCCACTAGCCTTACCTGCCTTTACCTCCTGCTCTGAGATTCCAGTTAGCTCACTCTCTCACTCTCCAAAACACTATTTCAAACATTTAAAACTTTTCCTACTCTCTGTAAAGTTCAGCTGCTTCTTCCCTTCTTGCCTCTTAAATCAAAGGTGATCCCTGTGGCATCAGGTGATCTACTGAGGGGCACGACTGCTGGGGGATTAAAGGGGGGTCCCGAGGAGGGGTCTGCATGGAGTGGTCTCCACTGTGGCTGTGAGTAAAGCCCCCTGCTGTCGAGTTCCGTGGGCAGGAGTAGGTGAGGAGTGGAGTCATACTTCCCTGGGTCCTCTTCGGGTTCTACGTCCCCAGCTCGCACCATTTATTTTCACATTGCATGTTTCTCTTAGCTTCAGCTGACTCTCAGTAGTGCTAATTGCAGAATGTTAGAAATTTTACTTCTAATTGCAGAACATTAGAACTTCTGTTACTGCTAATTGCAGAATGTTAGAATCTTTGTTACTTTTTTAAAAGGCAAAATACACTCTCCAAGCTCATTTTTCCCATGCCGTACCTACTCAGCAGGGTCCTGGCAGGGTTGAGGAGGGACAATGAAGAGACTGTTTACACAGGTGAGGCAGGGGTTAGGGAAACCAGTAAGGGAAGGAGAAGTGTCCGAGGGCCAGCATGGGTGGGTGGTTCTCATCTGCACTGGTTGAAAGGAACAGAGAAGGTGGCTCCCCGGGCAGCTGGGCGCTGTAGCTTAGGGAGCACGCTGCCTGCCAGGTGCTGCGGCCATTGGTAAGGAAAAGTAGCTACGAAGAGATGAAGCAGGGAGAAGGAAGCCGAGGGATAGATGTTATAAACTGGGACAGCTGGCGACCCTGCCTCCCTTCAGTCTCCTGCCATTAGAGGCAGCCCAGTTAATATAATCCACAAAGGTCAGCCTTTCAGGGCAGGGTGAGCCTGGAGGGGTAGACATAAACTCTCCAGACCATTGCACTGAAGATGGGCTTGGGGACAGTTAACCCCAAGCTGGCTGGGTCTGTGCTGTAAACCAATAAAGGCATCCGTAGACAATCCAGGCACCCCTGGGACCTGATCAGATGGACCAAATTTTGGTGACTCTGCATCACTGGCCACTCAGAGCAGGGGCTAGGAATGATGACCGGGAAAAGAAAATACAGAGACAAAGCTTAGTTTGACCCCAGCATCAGAGAGATGACTTGAGGACACGCAGGCAGAGTGGGAACAGGAAATTTACTCACAGACCCTCCCCCTCAGCAGATGCACTGGTGGGTGAGTTCCAGCACGGAGCTCTGAAGTGGAAGGTGGGGTGAGGAAGGTGAGACAGGGCTTCCTGGTTGCTGGAGGTGGTCGGGGGTGGGCAGGGGTGGGGGCAGCAGAGGAGCACCTGCCTCAGAGAATCATCAGCAGAGTTGTATGGGGACAGATTTTGCCTGAAGCCAGCCTCCTGCTCTGCAGAACAGGGAGAGGAGTCTGGCTTGTGGGCAGCACAGAGCCCCGGACCTCAGGAAGCCTGCAGGGTGAGGACAAGTGGGAGCGGCCATCGCAGGAGAACTCTCCAATCAGGAGGAGCGGAGCCAGCACTCAGCTGTCATCCAGGAGGACCAGAACCTGAGCGCGAGAGACACAGAGCTGCCCTCCGGCCCCACCAGCAGCTCACCATGGGCCCCACGCTCCTTCCCTGGGCGATGCTTTGTCTCCTGGGAGCGGGTGAGTGCCGTGGACAAAGAGATTATCGCTCTGCGGAGTTTGCTGACTCCTGAATCCTCCATCTCACCTGGGGGATAAACATCATGCTCCTTTTATATCTGTGTTCCCCACAGGCCCCTTGGAGGCTGGAGTCACCCAAACTCCAAGACACCTGATCAAAACCACAGGACAGATGGTGACCCTGAGATGTTCCCCTATCTCTGGGCACCTCGGTATATCTTGGTACCAACAGGCCTGGAGTCAGGGCCCTCAGTTGCTCTTTGAGTTTTATGAAAGGAGGCAAACAGCCAAAGGAAACTTCCCGGATCGATTCTTAGCACAACAGTTTGGTGACTCTCGCTCTGAGCTGAACGTGAGCTCCTTGCAGCTGTCGGACTCAGCCCTGTATCTCTGCGCCAGCAGCCTGGCACAGCCCTGCCGAGTCACGAGTGTTCTGTGCACAAACCTCCCTGCCTCGGCTTGAGCAGTGAGAGGGGGTGCGGGCACCACCCATGTTTCCCTCATTCAAGGGATGTTTTTAGTCATTTCAAAGACACTTTCTCGGCCTGCTGAGCTCAGAGCACACGTGTGCACTGAATGTTTCCACCTCTCTCCCAGCATCACCCACGTCCTGGGGAACAACTATGCCCTCAACGTGGGCTAGATTCTTTGCATGTATTATATGATTTAGACATTTATGCAAATCAAATATCCTTATACTGACTTTACAGATAAAAGAGCTCAGGGAGGTTAAATCATTTCCCCAATGTCTCATGGTTTAGAAGAATTGTGAAGTAAGCTTCTCTGTTTATAGTCCATACTTCCTTCATGGGCCCAGCTGCTCCCTCTTTAGTCCCTGTGTCCTGGTCCCTAAGAACCGAGGCCCAGCCACATCTTCGTGTGTCCCCCTGGAGAGCACCGGGAACCTCCCACATCACCGTGATCGTTACCGTGGCCTCCTCCTGGGCAACTCTGAGGACCACGTAATCTCACACTGATTCATCACTCGTACACCCAGGCCTTGTGTCTTCTCAGTCTGTAGCCTACGTTTCCATTTTTTTATGTTGCGTTTTGATGGCCACGAATTTAATGCAACCGAAATTATAGTTTTCTTTGTCTCAGCAAGTTCTCTCTCAGATAAATCCCTGGAAGTACTTTCCTTAATTTGTTCTAGTAAAATGTAAGTTTTATGTTTCACGAGTGAGAATAAATATACCTGAAACATATTTTCACATAAGGAATGAAGTAGAGGTCTGGGAATGGATGTACGCTCTGTGCCGGAGGAACAGCCTGTGAGAAAAATCCCTAGCGTGGAAAAGAACATGGTGCACATGAGGAAGCCCTAATCTCAGCCTTTTCTCGCGTCTAAGTCGTCGGGGGTCCCTCTCCGGCATCATCTCCGGTTTGGGCTTCCCTTGATCACAGATGTCACAGATGCTGGAACTCCCCAGGCCCCAAGATAACAAGGATTCAACAGAAAGTGACGTTGAGATGTCTGTGATTGTCGTCCTGGGCTAAATGTGTATGTGTAGGTATCAACAGGACCCGACATCGGGGCGCGGGCTGTACAGGGCAGCCTGCACGAAGGAGGAATCCCCGATGGGCCTGTGGCTTTCTGCCACAGCCAGAAGTGTCATCCTAGCGTCTGACAGTGTCTCCCTGACCCCTTTGTCCTCTTGTCCCCACAGCCACTCCACAGCCAGCTTGCTCTGCACAGACCGGTCAACAGAAGGCTGGGCTGGGCTTGTCTTCACGAGGCCCCGACCCCCTCGGGGGAGGACACTGTCCCATGGGAGACTGTCCCCGGATTCCCCAGCAGGGGACCCTCAGAGGCCCTGTCCTTAAGAAAGTCTGCCTTGTGCGGGGAGTCCTCCCAGACCAGTCTCAGCTGGGCCAGCATCGCGATGTGAGGGGGCTCAGCCTTCTCCTCCAAGGCCCCCATCTCCATCTCTGCTATTGGAGCATCCTCAGCTCTGGACTTCCAGAGGAATTCTTCCTACCCAGCTGCTTACAGGAAAGTATATTTGAAATTGGGTACAAACAGACACCCTTGAAACCACGGGTCCATATTCCTTTCCCCACTAGCGTTTTATGAGTCCATCTCTCCCACACCCTTTTCATTCCAGTCCTAAGCCCTTGTCCATCTGATGTCCACTCCTGGTTGTCCTTCCCCACCCCTCGTCTCTGCTTCAAACACCCTGGCGTCAGTTCAATCCATTCCTCATGTGTGTCCTGCTCCTCCCATAAGAAGGTGTTTCTCCTCCCAGGCTGTGTTCTTGGGGCTAACACAGGTCTCTTCTCTTGTGTCCTCCTTGTTCCAGACCTCAGCTTGACCACCACCTCCTTAGGGAAGTTTCCCTTCTTCATATTAGTAGCTCGAATCCCCTCGTTATACGGGCTCATAGCTTATAATCTTCAGTAACATTTAGCACAGTTGCCATTTTACATGAATCTGTGTGACTAACAGAAACCCCTCTCACTCTCTAGACCAGAAGCCTCACATCGGAGGGGCTGTGGATGTTTTGATTCTACCAATAACAACAGCATTTCTTGGCTCCAGTGGACAGTCTTCCAGGGAGGAATGAATCATGGAAGACCAATCAGGTTCCCACTTAGGCTGTTGCAGAGTTCTGGCCACATCAGCAGGGAACCTCCATCGCTTTGTCTCCTAGAATCAGGTGAGTCCTGGGAACTGATGCGAAAGCTGTATTGTATTCTTGTATAGCTGGGTCCCAAGGCTTTCTGTAGTTTGATGTCTTCCCATCAGCTTCCTTGACTTGTCCCTTCAGTCTCCTTCCCTCACGAGGCCCTATGGATTTTAGAGTCGCCCAAACACGGGACACCTAATCACTGGTAAAATGATCAGAAACAGAATGTCAAAAACTAGCACCCAGAGTTGGTGGAGAAGGAAACAAAAATGGCACCTCTACCATGTGAGGGAGGGTCTTCCCAAGGCACAGCTACCCCTTGGACAAATGAGAGGCCGTGAGGCCTGTTACACTGAACTGTATCAGGAATGTCCCCTTCCATGGGTCTCCGGGACAATGCCGAGACCCAGAGCTGAGGGTCACTCATCCCCGAGCCCCCGCTTCCTCCAGCCCACAGCCTGACTGCGGTGCAGGATGCTGGGCAGGGCCTTCCCAGCTCTCCCTCCTCTGCCGTTTCGGAAAGGCTCTTTGTGACAGCAGAGGCTCCATTTATAGAGAGAGGCCACGTATCAGCCCTTGAAGAATGGTGTGAGTCTTTCTGGGTGGAAATAATCTGGCCCAAGGATAGACCAAAGCCTCCATTTTGCCTGAGTGATTCACATCAATGCTTTAAAGACGAAAGCAGTTTCGTCTCCTTAGGCAGCAAAGACCAAAAATAGACTACTTCTTTCAAAGACTGGAGATAGAACATGTTCCCTGGGGACAGCACCCCTCTTCACCCCCTTGAGAAAGCTGTGACTGGTTGATAACACTGGAATAACATCCCAACCAACACTGCAATTATACTGCTCCTTGAATTAGAAGTAAAAGATGAGCATTTCTCCAGCCTGTAAAAATGTAACTTATTTTGATTGAGTTTGGAAATGCAGGCACCAGGGGGTGCTCATCGACCTTCCTTTTCAAATACGGGCATTAGTTAAAGCTCTTTCTAGAATGAGGGGTGGCCATTCTTGCGGAGGCAGAAGCCGTGTTAACCCACAGTCAGCACAAATGGAAGTCATTGTCCCCCTCGCCGCTCGCCCAGCTCAGTGTCAGGGGCCACCCATGTGCCCCGGGCACCAGTGCCCTTCCACCCTTGGCTTATTTTTTTAAATGGGCATTTACACCATGTCTCATAGTCAGTCCCTTTCCTGGACATCGCCCACTTAGACACCACAAATTCTGCAGCCTGATCAAGGGTCTGAATTGAAAGCTCTCATGTGGTTAAGCTTGGTTCTTTTTCTTTCCCCAGTAAACTCTCATTGCTTAGCAATTTTCTGTATAGTAGTTTGTACCTGCTAATCCCATCCCCCTAATTTGTCCCTCCTTCCCTCCCTCTCCCCTTTAGTAGCCATTAGTTTGTTTTTATGTTTTTGAGTCTGTTTCCATTTTATACACATTTATTTGTTTTCATTTTAGATTCCACATATAAGTGATATATAATATTTGTCTTTCTCTGTCTGACTTATTTCACATAGCATAACATTCTCTAGGTCCATCCATGTTGCTGCATATGGCAGTATTTCATTCTTTTTCTCAGCTGAATAATATTCCATTGTATATATGCCACATCTTCTAAATCCAGTCATCTATTGTTGGGAACTTGGGTTGCTTCCGTGCCTTGGCTACTGTAAATAGTGATAAGGTATGTTTTACAACAATAAAAAAGCATCAACAATGTATAAGGAAAACATTAGATGTTAATACATTTAACCTCTCCAAAGATATCCCCTCCAAACCCACCTTCAGTGGTGTGTTTCTTACTTACTTCTCTGTGCTCATGCAAACCTGTTTACCCAGAGACACCTACAAAAATGGGGCCACCTGTACACATTAACTGCCACTCGCATGCTTTTTTCTCTTAATACACTTTGGATCTCATTTTTTCAGGTTGGTAGACAGAAGCTAACTTGCTTCTGTTAGCTGCTTCGTACTGCATAACGGGGGTAGACAGGTAGGTTAATGGCCTCGTGTGTGGCCTCAGAGCTGATAAATGCTGGACCCAGGTTATAAATGTCAACTGTTTGCATCTGTGTGGGAGGACTCGGGAGCCACAGGGTCACTGGGAGGAAGGGGAGTTCTAGAACTAATCAGGATTTACTTCACCACTGGAGCTAAAAGCATCATGATACTGGCCAGGGAGAGGTGCTAGAGGGGGCTGGTCAGTGGCCTGGCCCCGGAAGAGCTGAGCTTTGACACAATTACTCCAATCACAAGATGCAGCAAAGACACGAATATGAATAAACTAGGGGCGGAGCCTTTGCGAGAAGCTATTGTAAAAATGAAGGAGGCAGGGAGAAGCCACTAAGTGGCCGCTTCCCACGTGTGAAACGTTAACTAAAATCCAAGCTGGTTCTGATCAGTTTTGCTTTTAAAGGGGGTGGAAGATGGGACGATTTCTCTGCAAGGTGAAGTCACCATCTGCCCTGTTCCTTTTCCTTGTGACGGCTGGTGACAGAGAAGTGGTGAGGCTGGGGGGCCGCAGTTTAACTGTTTAACGGGGTACACTGGTGAACCACTCAGCCCCCCAAGAGATGCTCAGGTGCCGGGAATAGATCAATTTTCCTGTGTCATAAGGCTGGAGGAGTTGTATCTTCCTTTGGAAGTGGTTGAGAGTAGCGTTCCTTTTAGGAAGGGGGGCACCAATTAGGTTTTGAAAGGCTAGGAAAGAAAGTGAGAACTGAATTACTCCTAATGCAGCCCGTTAGGAGTCCCAGGGATCAGTTCAACCCCCTACCCCATTCTGATTGTGCAACTCTCACCAGAATATTAAGGGCAGAACAGTTCTGACTCCTCAAGATAAGCTTTGGGGATATTTATTAATTTTAGAAGTTACTGAGAAACACAGGAGGCACCGAGATCAGGAGCTGAGGACAAAAGCTGTGTGGAGATCAGTGAATTAATAACAGGAATCTTTTTTTTTTAACCTCCAGAATTAGCAGAAGATTCCCACTTAGACCAGTACATGCCATTGGCACCACTCCATCCCTTCCCTCAACTGTGAGTTCAGACTGCCTTCAGGACAAAGCCTTGTGATTCCCCCCAAATCTACCACCCACAATGGTCCTGTCCAAACCATGCGTAGGCCCAGAGGAATGCAGAGATGAGGGCAGAAATAGGAGAGCTCAGGGGAAGTTGATCAGGTTGTTGTCAGCGACTAGGTTCATGTCTCATCACAGAAAGAATTCTGAGACAAGACGTAGAGGTTAAGAAAGCCAAGTGAGGATTTATGAGAGAGGGCAGGCTCAGGTGAGCGTCTGTGCTGAGTTTCTTTGCCAAGTGGGTTACAATGGGTGTAGAAATAAATGGGCAGAATATTCATGGGGGAGGGAAGGACTTGGGGTCCTATTCCTTGATTTCCATCCCAACTCCACCTTCCCAAGGGAAGGAAGGATTTTTGTCCTTATTTTGTCTGGATCAGAAGTGTCATGCATCGGTGCATGATGGCACGTCTAACCTGCAAGGCTAATTTTATTGTAATGAGGGCATAGTGAGCAAAAGGTTACATTCAGACACTGGAGATTCCTGCCTTTTCCCACCTTTCTTTGTTGGCCTCTAAGACACCTGTCACTCCTAACTGTGTGATTTCTTATCAGTCCTGAGGTTTCTGCTTTTCTCTGTCTGTCCAAGGACCCCTGTGGTTCATGTGATGTATGGTTTCCTGCCATTTGGCCCACGCCCCCCTTTCTCTGCTCATATCTAGCTATGTGCCTGCTCTAACAAAGTCAGCATTTTCTGCTTCAAATGTGAAGCACTGTTGAAGCAGCCAGGTGGAAATGTCCAGCTAATGATGAGCAATGAAGGAGATAGGCGAGAAGCTTGGCCAGGTTGGGAGTGTGGGATCCGAGCCACAGAAGCCTGGGGCACTGAGGGGTGACAGCAAGGAACCTAAGAGAATCAGTGCATATTTAAATCCACTTCTGAGTTACCATTCTTCATTAATACCACGTGCCATAATTTTTCACCTTTTAATGTTTCTGATTGTGAGGGACAATAATCTTTTTTTTCTTTTCTTAATGGTACATAACAGAATGGTGCATCTCAGGGTGACAGGCATCTTAGATACACTTAATTAATTAGTTAATGACTATCAGGTAATCCTGAGGCTCAGTGACGTCACCATGGGAACTGCCAATGAAGACACGGTCCGCCCCTCCTCCTCTGCTCATGCTCACCAGGACCCTGAGCTGCTGGACCTCCCATCGCTGCCCTGACCCTGCCATGGGCACCAGGCTCCTCTACTGGGCGACCCTCTGTCTCCTGGGGGTAGGTGAGTCCTCAGCAAACCAACAGCTCCTGTGTGTGTGTGTGTGTGTGTGTATGTGTGAGAGAGAGATTATTTCAATTATGCTCACCCTTACTGTTCCCAGCTTCTGTCTCCACAGGTCACACAAAAGCTGGAGTCTCCCAGTCCCCCAGGCACAGGGTCACAGGGAGGGGCCAGAATGTCACTCTCAGGTGTGATCCAGTTTCTGATCACAATCGCCTTTATTGGTACCGACAGATGCTGGGGCAGGGCCTGGAGATTCTGACTTATTTTCAGGACGATGATGCATTAGACAAATCAGGGATGCCTGATGCTCGGTTCTCTGCTGAGAGGCCTCAGGGCTTGTCCTCCACCCTAAAGATCCAGCGAGTGGAGCCGGGGGACTCGGCTGAGTACCTCTGCGCCAGCAGCCTTGTCACAGTGGGACACAGCCACCTCCTTCCTGTTCACAAACCCCCATGTGCTCAACTCTCCTCACAGATCCCAGGAACCGCCAAATAAAGGAGTTACCCCTTCTCCCCTCATCAGGAGGAATGGGTGGGTTTGGGACTTCAGCGTTCTGGTAGTTGCAGGTCAGAAAATAATCTGGGTTGTACTAATTTTTGTTTCAAGGTTTCTGAGATTCCTTTATACAGTTCAAGATTCTAAAACTGGGATTGAATATCAGACCTTAGTCTCAGGTATAGTGAAATATCCTCTAGCAAAACTATATAGTTTCAGCATATTTATAGTAAACTCCTCATACTGAGTGTCACTAACTCAGACCATGCCACACCCAGAGGGCAGCCAGCCAATACGGAACGCTGTTAGGACCATCTGTCGCCACCAGCCTTAAAAATAAATAAATTAGAATCCTTAGCAACAATCGTCACTGAAATCAGTGATCGGGGAGGAACTGTCACCCACACTAAGGCACGTTAGCATATGTCCATATATTGCTTTTTTATTTCCTGACAGTCCTGCAGTCATTCTGTGTTTAATTCCCTTCTTCTCTAGTCTGTTTTCTAAATAGACACTCAGCTTGGTTTTCATAAAGTATAACCCCACTTGAGAGGGTGTTAAAGGGGAGTGATTGAAAAAAGACCAGAATAAGACTTATGTCAACCATTTCGGATTCTTTGAGGTTTCCTATTTACACTCCCACCAGAGGTATGTGAGACTTTCAGCTGGCACACACACCCACACAATGAACATATACACACACTCTGTGGGTTACTTTTTCACTCTCTTAATGGTTATCTTTTGATAAGCAGAAATTCTTAATCCAAAATCATTCCAACTTTCGCCCCTGTTTGGTTTGCTTTTTGTATTCTGGGGTCTGGTTTAGGAAATCTTTGCCTGTTTCAAAATGACCATGTTTTCATACATTATTTTCTCAATTCTTTTTATTTGAAACTTTTACATTAAGATCCGTAATCCAACTGGAATTAATTTTCTATATATGACATGAGGAAGAGGTCAACTTGTGGTTTTCCATATGGTTATTCCATTGACCCAGTGTTACTTGTTGAAGAATACTTTTCTCACCACTTCAAAATATCATTTTTGTCATAAACCAGTCCTTGCACATGCATGGGTCTGTTTCCTTGGCTCTCTAATCCGTCACATTGGTCTGTTTTGTTAGTTCTTGCACAAATAACATTATTTACTTATTTACTATATTCATTTATTAACTTACTTACTATAGCTTTATAATCACTCTTGACATCTGGTAGTCTAAATTTCTTTATAAAAGGCATTTATGGAAAACCTACAGTTAACAGAACACTTTTGCAGATAAACTATAAATTACAGATGCATACCATAATCCCTAGATTAAACACTAAAAGTAGCACAGAGAAGGGCAAAACAGTCTTTTCAACCAATGGTGCTGGAAGAAAATGTATATCCATATGGAAAAATAATGAATCTCAACCCTCATCTCAGTCCGTAAAACTAAGTGGTTAAACTAAAGTCCATGGGCCAGATACGGCTTCCGCCTGTTATTATAGGGCCCAGAAACTAATAATAGTTCTTACATTTTTAAATGGTTAAAATAATACAAAGAATAATATTTGGTGCCCGATGATAATTACAGGCAATTCAGACTTCAATATCCATAAATAAAGTTTTGTTGGCCCATCGCCACGTGCATTCATTTGCATATTATCTCTGGCTGCTTTTGTATGAAATGGCAAAGTTGGACAGTTGTGGCAGAAACCCCATGGGGCGCACAAAGCCAAACCTATTTACTGACTTTACAGAAGAAGTTGGCTGACCTTTGCCATAAACAAAAATTAACATGAAATGGATCAGTATTCCCAATGATCTATAAAACGCCTGAAAGAAAACACAGCAAAGTCTCTGCATGACCTTGGAGGAGGCAAAGATTTCTAAAAGAGGATGAAATGTGTTCTAATTAAAAACAATAAATAAAATTTTTCTTTATCAAAATTTTAAATGTTGTTCATCAAAAGATACTAAGAAGATTGTAGATATCTAGATAGATGAGAAAGAATGTGTATTCATAATATAAAGAATTCATAGAAATCAATAATTAAAATGACAAGTAATTCAATTTTTTAAAAAAGATCAAAAGATTTGAACAGGGTATTCAAAACCAGAAGGTATGTAGGTGGGCAGATCCCTCTTTATGGAATTGGTGGGTTTCTTTCTCTGGCTGCTTGGAAGATTTTTTTGGCCCTTGGAACTCCACTGTCAGCCTCTCCAGGGAGTCTCTGGTTAAAAGAGAAAACTTTGCCCAAGGCCCCACCTCCTTCCCAGAGCAGCTGGCATCTAATGACTGGCTGGTATCCCCTTTCCTAGAACACAGATTGATGAGATTTCAAATTTTTATTCTCTTTTGGAAAAATCTTTGCTTCCTGCGTGCCTCACTACCACATGCAAAGGGTGAGCCCCAGACAGATGAACAGCAAATCAGCAAAAGCTGTGCCTTATCCTGGCCAAATGGATCCTGACGCCTCGTTTAGACAGCACCCGGCCCGCCTGGGCCACGTCAATAGCGCTGCTGCACAACCGGCCACGTGAGGGCACTGTGGATCCACTGAGTGAGCGGCTGGGGAGGGGAGGGGCAAGGAGGAGCGGAGAGTTAAGGGAGAGACTGTCCTGGCTTGGTCCCCGTGTCAGGCAGATTATCTGATGAATCAGAGTTAGTGTTGGCATTTGAAGAGTCGCCCGTAATCTTCTCCCAGTGACAGACATGCAGGCGCGCTTGTTACAGCAGGGAGCCGCGCACCTCCCCCGGCCAGGAGCCTCCCCTGGAGGCCGCATTTGGTGAAGAGTGTTATGAGGCTTCAGTGGGGCAGCCCGGATAATGCAGCCCAGCTGTAGGGCAAGGAGCACCTGTTCCGAGGGCAGCAGGGAAGCTGTGGGGGATGGTCACCGGCCCAGCCCTGCCCAGCCTAGCTCAGCACAGGCAGCTCCCCTGCTCGGTGGGTGCCTGGACAGACGGAAAGGCCTGGATCAGCAGAGCCTGCCCAGGGGGAGCCCACGAGGACAGGGACATCAGCGCAGTGACATCATCGGTAAGCCCTCTAATCAGAGAAAGGGGAGGATCAAACAAACATCTCTCGCCCTGGAGACCAGAGCCCCGAGTACAGAGAAGCCCAGTCTGGTCCTGCCTGAGTCTGCCCAGGGCTTGGCTTCCCCGATGTGTGGCCCTCGGTCTCCTGGGGGCAGATGAGTCCTGAGCTCAGGTGGGACAACCCCTGAACCCAAGATTTTGGCTGTGTCTCGTGTATCAGACCCCTTCCTGTGCTAGGTCTCCAGCTGCTGCCTCCTTCCTCTACAGGTTCAGTAGATCTTGGAATCATTCAGTGCGAGACACTTAGTCAAAGGCAGTGGGCAGGGCTGTTCTGAAACGCTGCCCCGCCTCTGGACACAACAGTGTGTGCTGGAACCTGCAGGCTCTGGGCCAGGGCCCCCAGCTCCTCACTGAGTATTAGGAAAAGGCAGAGAGGGAGACAAAGGAAAACATCTCTGATCGCTTCTCAGCTCAACAATTCACTGACGGTAGTTCTGAGCTCCTTGGAGCTGGGAGACCCAGCTTGGGACCTCTGTGCCAGCAGCCTGGGACAGCCCTGCAGGGATACTGGCTTTCTGTACTCAGACCTTCCTGGTCCAGCTGCAAATGTGACAGGGAGAGGGAGGGGGGCCCTTAGCCAAGTTCCAGAGATGCTTCTAATTCTTTTCTAACACTCTCTCTGCCCTGCTGAGCTCAAGCCAGAGCACTCCTGAACATTGGGCCCCAGATTCACTGAGTAGCCCCACAGTTCCCAGCAAACAGCCAGAGCTCCTCCTCTGTGCTGGAGTGAAGGTTTACATTATGTGTCCTAATGAAAGACAGACGAGTATGTCCACTCGATAGATGAGAAAGTTCTCAGTATACCATAGTATAGACAGGACACTGTAGCCCATGAACTTTCCAAATATTTGATATTTAAAGTATGAGAGGCAGGACCCCACCTACATCCTCATGCTTCCGAAATCAACATTCTCCTGCAATTCCATGGTGTTTCCTGGACATTGGTCAATAAGATGGCGCACACATCACACATCTTCTAGGACATGTGACGTCAAGCCAGAGAATGTGATTCTCCTGTCCTTGTTCTACACAGAGTGGGGCCATGATAGCCCCTAATAACAGGAGCTAGTGACCAGGCGGGCTTCCAGTCTCTCAGAGGATTCAGCCATGGAAAGAGAAGCCCTCTGTGAATTTCAAGCAGAATGGGAGTAATACAGAGAATTAATGCTTCTAAACCATTGGTGGGTCTGGAGGAGGAAGGGTCTCCAAAGGCTGCAGCTGGCTCTCACCTTTGATCGGAAAATCTGAAATGGCTACTTCTGCCCAGGTCAGTAACTGCGGAAAACAGTTGAGAGTCACAGCTGTTAAATGCACAGTGTAGCCATTTACAGGCGGCAGGCACGGGCTTTTAGTGAACACGGACAATTTTAATTCACTCCTTTTAGGTGAAGTTCTAAGAAAATTCCTTTATTGCTCATTTCCTCTGTGCCATCTGCTTAAGTATATTATTTCAATTAGTTTTCTTAAGAACCGCTCGAGATAGAGCAACTTATCCACAGTGCAGGTGAAAAAAACATGATTGTTAGAGAGTTTAGATAATTTGCTAAAGCAGGCACAGCTAACAACGATCAGAACTGGGACTCAAACCCACCTACGCTTTATGTCACTCCGCTCATCTGCGTTCTGGTAGACGGACATCTTCAGAAAGGGAACATTGACCTACAAGTCCCTTTCAGAAACACTGCCTCTGACACAAATGATCGTCACAACATTTTTCACCTGGAAATCTATGTGCTGAAGAGGAAAGAGTCCCGGCTTGGGGACCTTGGTCTCTTCTGCCATGGACTTTTCTGACCTGTCTTGAACTGGTGACTTGAGAAATATTTGGCTGAGTTTTCCCATTTGTAAACCGAGACGAATAATACGTGTCTGGTGGAGATTTTATGCAAGAAAATGAAACAAATAGCCTAATACAAAGTACAGGCTTAGAAACCCTAGCTCCCTGTTAACTCTCTGATGGATCTCTGGTCTAGCACGATTATTTACTACATGCAATTCTGGGATCAAAGGCAGGCAGGGATAACTTTTGCCTGACTCACTTGTGTTCCAGACACAGAGTCATCTACAATGCAAATACAGTCGCCTGATAATTTATGACATGAAACTAACTACAAAGAATTGCCACTTACAGGAAAATGAACATGGGAGCCATGGCAGCCCTTTCTGTGTGATATTAAGTCTGATAGGTAAGAAGGGGCGGCGCTTCCGGAAATCTGCAGCTTCAGAGCAAAGAGGAATCACACAAAAGATTCGGTAGAAGGGACAGGTTCACTTGAAGGGCGGCCATCATGGAGCCTCTGGTGCCTTCAGTCACATCCTCACGTGGTCTGCGCCCATTCACCCCATGCTGACAGCCCCCCTCCACGTGCATGCTGGGGATCCCTCTGCCTTCTGCTCCAGGGTCTTCTGTGCTGTCACAGGAGTCCTCTTGGCCTGTACACAGGGCAGCCAGAGCTACAAGGTGCTAGTGCTCCTGGCGGGACAGGAGCCAGGGGACGAAGGCGCCAATGCCTGCACGCAGGGATGGTTCAGGGAGCCATACCCTGTGCCTCTTGGGAGGTCCCAGTGGAATCCCTCTCCAGTTGCCCCAGCACAATCTCAGTATGGTGACTTTATCCTGGTTTTCTCCTTCCCTGTTTCATTCTCCCTGCTCTCTGACATGACCATCAGAACACCCTTCTCTTTGGAAGAGACCGCTATTTTTCTTTTCTTCATACTGCCGTTCAGTCATTCAAAAAGCCTTATAACAACATATATGAATGAGTCTTTCCCAATTTATTTTGATTCTCAAGAGACTCACACGGTCTCTGCTCCCTTAAAGCTCTGAACCTACTTGCAATGAATAGAGTTGTTTATAGAAGTTGAGTTGGTCTTGACTCATATAATCATTTTTTCCTTCAGTCATTCAATAAACCCTTGTTAAATACAGAGTAGATTCAGGTTTTGTGGAGCCTAAACCTTATAAAATGCCACAGTACTCTTTGAAAAGAGCATTAGAAAAAACTTTTATAGTCTTGGAAATGTCCTATGTGAGAAGGCTTGAACTTACTGTCCACTGACTTCATGGCCATTCCACTGTTCACTACTTACTGTGTGCGGGCACTGTTCCAGGTGCTTAGAAACACCAGTGCCAAAAACAAACAAAAACTCAAAAAGCAGACAAAGCTTCTAGATGAGGTGTACGTTTTCAGCAACACAAATTTGTGACTTAATAATTAATTTAAAAATAAAAAGGAGTTATTCTTGGTAAAAGCTTATCTCCCTAAAAAATTAGGGAGTTGTTGAGAATACTAATATTATGGCTAGATCATACCTTATCATGAGAACAATTCTCAGCTCTCTGGGATTCCATGCACCCTACCCTAAGCAATGTGAATCCTTGCTGCAAAACTCCCTTTTTTTGGCCCTGACCCAGCCACAGGCAGTAGGCTGCTTTGCTGTGTGGCGCTTGGTCCCTGGGACCAAGTGAGTGTTGGGCATAGATGGGAAAGCCCTTGCGGGGTTTGCCAGGCCCCAACCACATGGGAAGGTGCTACATCAGCCTCCTCCTTGTCTCTGATTTCGGGTTCCATGTCCTTGCTCACTTCTGTGTGATTCTAGGAATTACCCAGCAAGATTACACTGAGATACGTAGTCACAGGAATAGGAGAGCCACACACACATACATGACCTAGGTATGAAGTAACAATAGGCTCTGATATTGGCTAGCTGTAAGTTCTGCATTATAGCGAATTTATGATTCAGTCAAGTTTCTCCCATTTCGTGGGTGCAAGACCTTCCAAATGGAGACAGAACATTTCCCTGTGACCCCACAGGCACCAGGCATGTGTGCCTCTGGGTAAATGTCTCATCCACCTTGCTAACGAGCCTCCTTTCTCTTTCACAGAAAACACAGCCACAGTCCTTAAGGGGTCCAGTCCTCTGAGGCCTCGTCTGACACAAGAGAAAACTTACCCCGGAGGATCTAAGGACCTGAACACAGATGGTGGGGCTCCCATCAAGGTAAACAATTCTTTAAATTCCAGTGACTTTGACCTTGAGCTGAAAACTTTCTGAACATCAGGTAGTTCCTTTTAAATGAAAAGATCACTGTAGGCTGACATGCAGTTATTCAGAGTTTAGGCAAAGAAAAAAAAACTGGTGAAATTTTGAGAGATCACAAAAGGGTCAGGACTGCCATGAAAATATTTCTTAGTCTACGGAAATATTATGAAAACTTTCACAGTATATAAATAAGGAATTGTATCACTATGCATAGAGGAACACATTTCCTTACTAACAAGCAGGGGAGAAGCATAT
The DNA here is from genome assembly GCF_009834535.1 of Camelus ferus. Classification (NCBI taxonomy): domain Eukaryota; kingdom Metazoa; phylum Chordata; class Mammalia; order Artiodactyla; family Camelidae; genus Camelus; species Camelus ferus. The sequence goes on from NC_045702.1 coordinate 18,264,606, forward strand.
AGACTTACAAGATTTCTTTTTTAAAGCAGATTTACAAATTCTTTCTGTTCTGAGCCGTTCAACTTTATATACATTATTGACTCATTGCTGTGGGGAAAGGGCGTGGCGTCTAAGCTCTGCAGCTCAAACGTGTGCCAAGGACAGTGACATCACTGAGTTAATGAGAACCCAAGTTCTATTTCCCCCCCAAAAGAACTGGAAGGCATGACATTCTGCCCTGGACCTGAAATGGTCACCAGGCTCTTTTTCTGTGCGGCTTCTTGTCTCCTGTGGACAGGTGAGTACGGTGGGCTTCCTCCCCTGGGATTCCCAAGACCTCAGTGCAAGCCTTCCTTCTGGGACGACAGCTTCAGGTTCTGTACCTTCCTATTACAGGGCAGGTGGAGGCTGGGATCACCCAGAGCCCAAGATACAAGATCGCAGTGATAGGAGAGACACTGACTCTGCAATGTCACCAGACTGATAACCACGACTATATGTACTGGTATCGACAAGACCTGGGACATGGGCTGAAGCTGATCTATTACACGTATGATGTTAACAAAACTGACAAAGGAGAAATCCCTGATGGGTACAGTGTCTCGAGATCAAATATAGGGGATTTCCCCCTGACCCTGGAGTCTGTTGTCCCCTCCCGGACATCTGCGTACCTCTGTGCCAGCAGTAACTCCACAGCGCTGCACGGCTGCTTCCTCTCTGCACATAAAGGGTAGTTAGAAAGACTGAGGGTTGGCCGCACTCAGGAGGCTTGGCCCAGACCCCAGGAAGCTTCTATCTCCATCACAGTCCCAGAGCTCTTGCCAACACAGGGGCTGGACAACATTGGAAAACGTGACCCTCTGTGCTTAAGTCCACCCTACGCCAGTCTCAGCCTGACTGCAGGTCACCCTGACACCTCAGCTGGCTGGTTCTCTCTTCTGAGGTCTCTGCCTGCAGAAAGGAAAATGCATCTTTGGTTGAGATATGTGAAGACCCCCTGGATGACCCCAAAGCCCCCACATCCTTCTCTCCCAGGTGGGCTTCCGTAAGCTCTTCATCTGCTGCTTACCCCACCTTCTACGAACCTGCAACTTACCTGGTCTTCAAACCTTCACTCACATGGTCTCTGCTCCTGGCTGCCTTTCTTCTTTAGGGCAATATTTCTTCTAAGGGGCAATAGCCCTTCCGGGTCCTATAATGTTTGCCTCTGTCTCTCCCTTCACCCTCATCTTGTACCAGTTTCCCTGGCTTTCCCTGCTCCAGCCACACGCATCTACATTTAGTTATTTGCTCCTCTGTGCCATGTTCTCTGCCCCGCTAGGATCTTTCTTGTAGGCTGTTTCTTCTGCACTGAACATATACCTCTCCCCCTGTTTCTAGTTCTCTTCTCCATTCTTTACATGAAAATATATTTCAGGTATACTTTATCTTTTTTTTATAGTTGATTTAGAATGTTGCACTAGTTTTAGATGTAGAGCAAAGTGATTCCGTATATATATATATATATATATATATATATTCTTTTTCAGATTCTCTTCCATTATAGGTTATTACAAGATATTCAATATAGTTCCTGTGCCATACAGTAGGTCCTTGTTGTTTACCTGTTTTATATACAGTAGTGTGTATCTGTTAATTCTAAACCCCTAATTTATCCCTCCCCAGGCATACTTAACTGTGAAGAGCAAAACTAAAAATTTACCGGAAGAAATTAAGAAAACATATTTTTAGGCATTCATTTGAGGAAGGATTTTCTTTTAGTGGCAACTCAAAAGAACACAGACTACAAAGACAAGTATTCATAATATCAATTGCATTCATTAAAGTCTTGTACGTCAGAACACACCACAAAAAAATGGAAAAGTAAGGTGCAGCCTGGGAAAAGACATGAGGATGGCAAACAAATGATAAAGAATCAGAGTGACAGAGGCTGTTCATGGGCATCAAATCCCCGCGGCTCCTCCATGAGTCCCAGCCTCGCTCGTGGTTGGAGAGTTGGGAGCCTATGACCAGGTTCTTAGCAGTGGTATGTGGGTGAAAATTACGGACGCCAGTTCCAAGCCTTGCCCTTTGAGATGCCCTGTGGCGCTGTGTGGGGGCCCCCAGGTATACTCCCATGTTTCGAGATTCGCTTAAAGGACTCACAGGATATGGCTTATGGGTATAGTCATGGCGCAGATTTCTTAGTGACAGAGTAAACATTCAGCGGCAGGTCATAAAGAACAAAGACACAGGTCGAGTCTGGAAGAATCTGTATACAGGCTTCCTCATGCTCTCCTCCTCCTGGGAGGGCTCCCAAAGTGCTCACATTTCCCTCAGCAATGAAATTTATGCAGCAGCATGAGTGTGATGCTTCTGCCAAGGGAGCCCCTTAGGGGCCAGTTTTTATTGGGAGCTGATCCCACCGGCACCCACCAGAAGGGAAACTAGTGTTCAGCGTTAACTATGCTGATTGCACCAATGGTCTAGGCACAGTGAGACCCTCTTCTCAGGGGAAGTTTCCGTCGGTGTGGGCAACTGTTCTCCAGCCCACCTCCCACTGCCAGCCAAAAGCCAGGCTTGCAAGCATAGCGTCCCAAGCACTGCATTCGCAGGCTTGCTATATTAACTTTTTTCTGCATGGGCGCCCTTCAACTCTTTTTTTTTTTTTTCCATGCCTTGGGGAATTTGGAAGGTACCCATTACCATTTGACTAATTAAAATGTGGAAGCAGCCTGGTTCACTGGGTCATAATTTGGTAAGCAACCACAGAGGGAAGCTCTGTTCCTGGCACACTGGACTTGGGGAATAGAGATTTACCGAGTTAAACCACTGGGATTTTAGAATTTGTTTTATTTTCTGCAGCATAGCTGCCCTTGTCTGATAGACTTAGTATCTAAAATGAATAAATAATTCTTATGAGTTAATAAGAAAAAGGCAACCCAGTAAAAATGGTAGTACCTAATCTAGGTCATTCACAGAAGAGTCCTCATGAATTATCACTGAACATGTGAATACATTCTAACCTTACTTAGACTCAAACTCTTGCAAACTGAAACAATAAGTTATGGCTTCAAACTTACCAGCCTGGAAAATGTTCAAAAGAGTGACAGTCTGAAATTTGAGTAAAGAGACAGACTAGGGAGAATTCTTACAGTACAGAAGAGCATTGCAGCTCTATCAGAAAACATTTTGCAGGATATTCTCGGGCAGACAGCACTTCTGGATAAATTAACGAAATACTCCAATTACTTAGGTTCCTTCCACTGTCTTTATTTAACAGCTGCACATAACCACATAACCAATCTGTCAAGAGAGGCTGAGTGTTCTGAAGGGCAGTCAGAAGTTCACAAGCTTGGCGATGCTGGCTGAAGGTAAATGGAGGAGACAGAGCATGTATGCCAAGGTGTAGTTGGACAGTGTGTGTTAATTAGCACAATGAGAATCAGGCGCTTCTGCAACAAGGCTTGCTGCTGCCTGCAGAGTTGAGGCAGAGAAGGTGTGGCTTCACCCCAGCATCCAGCATCTGGTTTGCAGATGTGAGTGGCCAGGCGCATGTGAGGAGTTAAAGGGAGACGCTTCTCCCTTGATTGATGCAGGGGGCTTCTGTTTGGCAGTGAAACTTGAACTGTGAAAGTGGAGCAAATCACCATGTGGATAATCTTCTGACCCTGCACGGGATGTGGACAGAGAAGAGCCAGGAGCCAGCCAAAGTCTCAGGGACCCACGAAATGGAAACCAGCTGGCTTGGGAGACCGTCAGGGAAACGTCAGATACCCATGTGTACCCCAAATCTACCCCACCCCGGTTGTGTGTCCTAGATGCTGTATAGGATGATGTCGGGGAAATGTAAGGAGGTGGGGGAGTAGATAATTCCAGACCTTGTCTAGGCTGGTCTCAAACTGCTGGTGGTAACACTGCAAATATCCTTAACGAGAATCAGATCTCCCAGAATTCCCGCCTTTCCTCCCTTGAGCTTAAGGAGCCCCATCCCTGCCTCACTAGGATTTTTGTCTTGGATTTGTTCAGTTGTGCTGCCCAGGAAGCAGGTGAGGTCTGGGAACACCAGGCGAATTTCTTCCCTGGAATTGGCACTCACTCCTCAATTTCTAGCATTTTGTATGTAGCCCAATAGGCTCTGTCTCCAGCCACACAGTGGCCACCCACCCTGAATGCTGCTGTCACTCAGAATGCTGAACCCCGGTCACACGGATGGGACAAGCAGTGACACCTCAGTGTGAAGAAACGTCCCATCATGGAATGATTAAATGATCAGTAATAGAGAATTTACAGGGGAAACATGGTTCTGGAACTCTCCATCTAGGGGTCTGAAGTTGATAGCCTTGGCATGTAAGCCCTTGGTTTTGGAGACTCAGCAGAATATCTCTGAGAACCTGACTATGCTATTTCCACCTCCCTGACACACATTTCCTTGTTTTGTTGTTTATACCAACTCTCAGGGCCTTCTCCAATCCTCCAGCTCTTTCTACGTCATCACTCAGACAATGAAAGGAAGTGTTTCATAACTAATGTTGCACTGTTAAAAAAAAAAAGAAAAAGAGTCTCAAACAACAAGGCAACAAGGTCCTACTGTATAGCACAGGGAACTAAATTCAATATCTTATAATAGCCTATAATGAACAAGAATATGGAAAGGAATATATGTATATAGCTGAATCACTATGCTGTGCACCGGAAATTAACACCACATTGTAAACCAACTATACTTGAAGAAAAAAAAGCCAGATACTAACCACTGAAATTCAATTATAAGTTATGCTAGAGATTTAAGGGGTTCCTTTGTTTTGGGTTTTGTTTATTTGTTTTGTTTTTTTTTTAAGATTCTGGAAGATCTGTTCAATTCTGTATTTATTATCACTACATCCATCCCATTATTTTCAGGGATAAGGAAGTTCTCCACCTTCTCTCCTTCTTAGGTAAGATATAAGATGTTACACTGATGACCTTGAAGTACCAGCTTTGGTCATCACAATGAATCATGAAGATTAATGAATGCAAAGAAGAAACTTGTCTTTGACCTTCAGACGGAACAAAAGCTTCCAACTCAAATCTACACTCAGGGCATCATTTTATCCCCTTACCTTGAAGTGTGTCAGTCAGGTCAGTGTGCTTCTAGGTTAAATCTGTGGCAGTTCCCCAGCTTTCACCTTGTCTAAGTTCATGCGAGCAGGAGACTAGAGAACCTGGTGAAAGAGATGTTTCCAGAGAGAAGGGTGATTACAGGTAACACAAAGGGGTCGTTAGCCGATATCTCAAAGTTGCGTTGCCTTTGACACATCTAAGTAGAAACATCCAGCAGAGAGCTAGAAGTTGGAGATGGGAGATCCAATCGCTCAGGCCCTGGAGCGATGCGTGAGGACACTTGGGTGAACTCACACTCAGTTGATGAATATGTTCAACAAACTTCTAGGTACGTTTCAGTTAATAACATCTGGTTTCTAAGACTGTGGGCATCTGCAGAGACAGTGACGTCACCATGGGAACTGCCAATGAGGACACGGTCCACCCGTCCTCCTCTGCTCCTGCTCACAAGGACCCTGAGCTGCTGGACCTCCCATCGCTGCCCTGACTCTGCCATGGGCACCAGGCTCCTCTGCTGGGCGACCCTCTGTCTCTTGGGGGCAGGTGAGTCCTGAGAACACCAAGCTCTCTGCATTTTATCTTTCCAGTGATTATTTCAACTACCTCCTTCTCCCATTTTCAAATTCTGTGTTCCCCCGACAACAGAACTCACAGAAGGTGGAGTCGCCCAGTCCCCCAGACATAAGATCACAGAGGAAAGACAGGCTGTGGCTTTGTGGTGTGATCCTATTTCTGGCCACAGTTTCCTTTACTGGTACCGGCAGACCTTGGAACAGGACCTGGAGCTACTGATTCTCTTTGAGGAAACGGCAGGAATAAATGTTTTACAGTCGCCTAAGAATCGATTTTCTGCAGAGAGGCCCAGCGGAGCAAACTCCACTCTCAAGATCCAGTCTGCAGAGCTCGGGGACTCGGCTGTGTATTTGTGTGCCAGCAGCTTAGCCACAGCTTTGCAGACACCCCTCCTTCCTGTGCACAAACCTCATGATCCTCCCTCTCTCTGGAGCTCACGGCAGCTCGAGACAGAGGCCACCCCTTACTCCTCATCACGCAAGGAGAAGAAGTGGGTTGCAGAGACCATCTATGACACATCCACAGGGAGGACACATATGATTTCTTGAAACACGAGGGCTGACATTGTTGTTTGAAAATAATCATGACTCAGGAATTAGAAGCACTTCGTGGTGGCAACTCAAGAATCCCAAACTGAAAGTACTTGTCACAGACTCAGCCCTTGGGGACCAGTGATGGCTGTTTTCCTATGAGAATACTCAGTCACAAATCACATACAGCAAGCTTTAATGATACAGATGGTGATGCTATGAGCATAGCAGCCGTGGCTGTCCCGCTACAGTTTTTTTTTTTTTTTTTTTACCAACTTAATGATTCAAGTTGATATCCTTCATCTCTGGCTTCTCTGCTTTTACTTAGGAGGTTTTCTGCATCAAAGTCTCTACAGAGAATGTGTGTTTGGAAAGCATTTTTCCCCCTGTTTTTATGGAAATGTGTTGATAATAATGATGTTGTTGATGGTGACAATCATTTCAGTTATTTTATTCACCCCTTTTCCAACTTCAAAGAAATACACCCAAATAGATATCCAGGCCACCAGTCTCCAATCATAGCTCGAAACGATTTCTTACTCCAGAGTGGTCTAACTCTTCGATGTAACCAACACAGTTCAACGCTATACACAGGCTTGAGCCAGCCCGTTCAGAGGTTGTTGGGAACATGTCCAGCTGTCTGTCTTAGTCCATTAAAATAGTTTCTTAGTGCTTTAAAATTTTCTTAGCAAGAATGTCTAAGATGATCAATTTCCCTTAATCCAATTGCCCGCTCTGAGAATACATTCTTTGTATGGAGGTACGTATCCTCTTAACTTCTGCCTGGATTCTCTCAGATAATTCTAGAAGTCGTTCTGAGGCACTGGTTGGAACTGTTTGGAAAGCAGCTTACTGAGATCCTCCCGGAGGCATGGTCACTGCCCCTCAGCCTCTGCTGGTGTCACTTTTCTCCTGACTCAACCGAGACTGCAGTCAGAATAGACATCCATTCACCCAACGCACATTCCCTCAACGCCTCTGCCCACGTCTCCTTCCAACTCATTTGTCTGATAAAACCTCGTCATTGATGAGCACAGCTCTCCACCAGCTCATCATCCACCATGCCAGAATTTTTATTTGGTTCTTTTTCCGATCTCCTATGTCACTAGTTCTCTCATAACATTTTCTAAGAGTATCTTTTACCTCTTTAAACATAGGAGACAGAGTTGTTGTCGAGTCTGATCATTTTCACATCTGAGATCTTGAGGGTCTGTTTTTGTTGATTTTCTTTCTGTGCTGCTTCTCAGTCATGATGTTTTTGTTTTTATGGTGTTTGCATTTTTCCTGAGAACCTGGTTATCTTTGACTTTGTGCCAGACACTAGATTTGTAGAAATTATTTTGGTCTAGGTTGGACAGATCATCCTCCAGAGAGAATTTTGTCTGCTTCTGCCAAGTGCATGGGGGTGTAAACAGTTTGGTGCTACCTGACTCAAGGCTTGAGAGGTCCTGGATCACCTAGAGAATAGATTTACTTTTTAGCTCATCTTTACATGGAGTTTGTCAATGTCCCACATTTGGTACATTCTGGTCTTTGACTTTTGTCCCCTCGGCCTGTGAGTCAGTTTCATGAGCACTGAGTCAGGGCAGGCAAACGTTCCTATGGGCAAAGGGACCCCTGTGCTCCCCTCCTTAGATGCTCACCTCTCCAAGATTCCAGCCAAGAGTCCCTCACTATATTTTTAGGACATTAATTAAAGCTTTTGATGTTGTTTTCTTTATGCTTTTTACCCAACTATTTAGATAACTAAGAAGGGTTGAGTTGAGTGCTCTCATCTGTAATTACTGGGATTAAGGTCAAAAGAATTTTATTTGAAATTTTAGTTTAAAACTAATTAATGTTAGATTCCTAGACTGAGATTTCTTTGCTATGTAACTTAAATGGCAGAGATGCTACACTTAAACTTTAATTTCAACCAAAGAATTTTTTTTTTTTAATTTCAAGTTTATTTATAATCAAGTTGAGACATCTATATATTTTTCTCATTTTAATATTGGAGTTAAAAATTTTTTATTTTTACTTTTATTGCGTAACCTCCGATGTTCCATTGAACCAGGGAGCAGGATGGGAAATGAAATAGGGAGTGACTATGTAGACTTGGTCAGAGAGCACAGACGGACTTGGAATTTGTTTAATTGCTGCACTGACAGGACACGTGAGTGCTGTTTCTCTGTGAGTGTACCCAAGGGGCCATGGCTGGCACTGGGGAGAATAACTGACATGGGTCTCTCCTTCATCCCTTAAACCCAGTCTCCTAGGACAACACTTCGTTTGACATTCCCCATTTTGGGGGCGTTCCCTAAAGTAATCCTCCTGTTCTAATCTTCTTATTCCTTGCCAGTCTTCTCTGTGGGAAGGGAAATAAATTATTTAATCTCTGTGTCTTACTCAAGTCTCTCTTCATCCTCTTGCCTTCTTCCTGGCTACCTAGATGCTTTGGTGTTTTCTCAACACGCACTAAAAATTGGTGGAGAATTTTCTTACACGTACAAGGTCAGCCTGTATTTTGGAGGGGAGAGAAAATGAATTAAGTTCTGATTAGGATAGTGTTAGCCAGCCTTTTAGGTTTCACATCAGCCCTATTATCTAATGTCATTAAAACTGACATTATCATTGCTACCTATCTGACTCCAATGTCTAACTCTCAGGTGGTTCCATCTTAGGCCATAATAAGACAGTCATACTATTTATTGATTCTCTAACACCAGCAAATCATAATACCCGTATCCCCTGCACTCCATGACAATGCAAAACCCCCCTCCTGTCCTGGCCAGTGAGCACATTTTTGCTGTTTCTGCCCACTGGCCACTAGGGGGCACTGTGGCTTCGTTGTCATCTAGAGTCCGTGTGGTAGTGCTAGAGAGCTCCCTGGAAGGGTAGCTTAAGGGAAACCATAGTGCTGGGTTTAGATCTAGGGAGTTGCAGGTGTCTTGAATAATGGCTGAGAATGAAGGAAATAGAGACCAATCCTCCTTCTTCTGACGTGGCAATGGGTTTTGCTCTGACTTGAGCTCTAAACTGGCTAGGAGTCATAGGTACGCTTGCACAGCGGGTATTCCTCCGAGCTTCCTTAAGACATGGCTGCAGAAGGAACTGGGGTGGTAAGCTTGGGAAAAGCGTTTTGGGTTAGGAAAAACAGAGAAGCAGCTTGAGCATCAGAGCAGCCTAGCAAGCCTGAACCGAACAAGCCCTGACCAACCCACCAGCTCTGTTGTACTTAGAAGGTAGAGCTGGGAGGAATGCAGGTGCTTCCTTGGACCTCATCAGAGGGACCTTGGCCCCAGGGAGCTGACAACCACAGTGACACCACCGGCAAACCCACGTATTCAGCAGGGGCTGGGGTGGACCAGGACAACAGAATTTCTCCCCAACAACTTTTGCTTTTAGCAGGAAGATGCAAAATGTAGTTCTGACTCTGCCATTCACTCCAGACTCCCATGTGTCCCTTGGAAGCAGGTGAGGTCTGGCAGAGATGAGGAGTTCCGGGCCTGGGCTTCCTGTGGCCCGATTTCCAGTTCTTTCTCTGTGACTGTGTATCAGTCTCTCGCCTGCATCTTGTAACCAGATAGTGCAGCTTTCATCCAGAGCCCCAGGGATAATGTAATTTATTAGATTTCTATTGCTGTTCTAACAAATTGCTGCACATTTTGTGGCTTAAAACAATACAAGTGTATTATCTTACAGTTTTGAAGGTCAGAAGTCCAAATTGGATCTAAGTGGGTTAAAATCAAGGTGTCAGCAGGGCTGTGTTCCTTCTGGAGGCTGGAGGGGAGAGAATCTATTTTCTTGCTTTTTTCAGCTTCTAGAGGCCACCAGGATTTATTGGCTCATGGGCCCTTCTATATTCAAAGCCAATGGTTGTCAAGTTTTTTCTCAAGCTGCGTCTCTGTGACTCTGAATCTTGTTCCTCCTTCCACATTATTCAGGGCACTGGTGCTACATGGGGCCTCCCTGGAAAATCCTGGCTAATCTCCCTGTCTTAAGGTCAGCTGAGTAGCAACCTTAATTCCACTTGGAACCTCAATTCCCTCTTGTTACATAATATAACACACCCACTGTTCCAGGGGTGAGACATGCACATCTTTGGGGAGCCGTCATTCTGCCTGCCACACTGAGGTACCTGTAACAGGGAAGGAACAAATAATGAGCTTTCAAAACAACAGAAGGACGGCCTCGTTTGATGTTCAGGGTTCAACAGAAACCGAGGGGATGGACCCCACAAGGGAAACAGGTACCTCTGGTAACAGTCTAGTCCTGTAAACTATCTGCTCTTTAAATTAGCATGTGCTCCTCAGATTCAGAAGACTCAGGAGTATGTCTCTGGGCTAATCGCAAAATGTGGATCTGAACTGGTCCTTCTTCTTGGTTAACAAATAACTTAATGAGCAACCCAGGAAGCAGAGGCTTCTCTCAGCTTTCTGTAACCTCAGCCATGAGAGGAAGTTGGTTTGTGGCCTCAGACCCCTTTTACAGGGAAAGGGCCAGGTGTTAATTTAAAAATTCTGAGCTTTCCTAGGAATAAGGATAAGATTAAAATCAACCCTAGAGAATGTTATTTGCAAAAAGAAAATGAAAATTCTCTGTTTATTTCCCAGTGGGGCTAGAGACATATGGGAAATTCTGTGCTACGGGCTTTGAGAATTTAATAGAGCTCAAGGATAAATGAACCCAGAAAAATCTTTCACTGCAAAAAGGACTTTCAAGTTAAATCAGTTCTCAGGGCATCATTTCGGCCCCTAAAGCCCTAACAATGCCCTTGATCTTCGTATTTTTCCTGGAGAGCTCAGAGTCCAACTCCTAACTGATGGATGATTTTGAGTGTGTTGTGTACGACCAGGAGCACCTAGCCACCAGTGAGAGGAATATGAGGGTTCACTGAGAAGCTGGCTTGCAAGGAGACCATGAATTCATCTGTAAATACTTGGAGTTTGAGGTTCAAATGGAAATAGTCAGCAGCTCTAGATAACAGATAATATAGAGAAGGCGTTATAAATTGACAATGCCAAAACAAACCTACAGGGATCCTCTGGATATGTGAATCTGTCTCTCAGATCAATTATAATTGAGTTCCCTCCTGCCTGATTTATCTCCCAGAGGTGTAGCCTTCTTCTCTGAAAGGAGCTTCTGAGTTGGGCGTGGTGGCTCATTCAGTGATGTCACTGACAAACACATCTTGTGGGGATAAAATGTCCCAAACTCACTTCTCTGCTCAAGCTCACAGGGGCCCTGGTCTGGGCTGTTCCGCATCTGCGCTCATCCTGCCATGGGCCCCCGAGCCCTCTGCTGTGTGGCCCTCTGTCTCCTGGGAGTTGGTGAGTCCTCTGAATATTCAGCATCCTCATGTTGGGTTTTCCTATTGTGACTCCAATATCTTTCTTATTCTGTTTCCAAACTCTGTCCCCCTCCGCAGAGCCCACAGATGCTGGAGTCACCCAGACACGAAGGCACCAAGTAGCAGGAATGGGACAAGCAGTAACCCTGGAATGTGAGCCAGTATCAGACCACACTGCTCTTTTTTGGTACAGACAGACTTCGGAGCAGGGACTAGCGTTGCTGATTTACTTCCGCAACCAAGCTCCTGTGGATGATACAGGGATGCCCAAGGACCGATTCTTAGCTAAGATGACTAACGAATCTCTCCACCCTGAATATCCAGCCGGCAGAACCCAGGGACTCGGCCACGTACCTCTGTGCCAGCAGCATGGGCACAGCGCTGCAGAGTCACCCCTCCCCGTGCAGAAAACCTCTGCTTCCCCTTCCGGCTCCAGCCTCCAGCCTTCCTGAGTAAGTCTTCCCTGCCCCGCCATCACCAAGAGAAATGAGTGGCATGCAAAGACAGAAAATGATAAGATATCAGCACAGAACATCTTGTGTGGGAAACAATGTAGGAATGGGATTCAAGGCTTCCTCAGAAATTGTCTATGGGCTCAAAACTCACCCCACATGTAAAATAAACCTTAATTACCCAGACTGCAGAATTTCCTGCCTCCATGCATTTTCCATCCCCATCTGAATGGTAGAAGGTCCTGATGACAGCTTCTCAGCCCTCTCCATTCTCTTCTAAGTTGTTAACAGAAACCCCTCCCCAAAAACACACGCACATTTTCTTGTTTGTACTAAGCCCCTCTTTACTATGATTGTAGACATTCTGTTATAATGCTAATATCAACGTAACATATATGGGGGCATTTTCATCACACTTAAAACACAAGTATCCCAGAAGTGGGTAACACAGACATTTTAATTAACTGCATGTATGTTACCACTCCTTGGATCTTGGGATTTATTTGTCTCTGTTCTGCCTAAGGAGGGCCCGGGCCTGACTGAGAACAGACAGCAGAGGTCAGTGCCAGCTGACGGCTGGCGTGGGGCTCATAGAAGACCGATGAGGCCTCTTCAGCTGCTGGCTCTGAAACAGTAAGTGGACTGCACGTCGGGAGATCTAAACATGTGCAGACATGTTCAGTCTTAATTTGCCCTTTCCTCCCTGGTCATCTGTCCTTAAGACCTGAATCTCTAGTTTTTTTTTCTGATTTATGCCAGAAAGGTCCGCATAACACCTGCAGTCCATTCTGAATGGTTATAATTACTCTCTTCCTCAGTCTTATTTTACATTCCAATCCCTTCTCAGCCCCTAACTGGGTATCTTTAGCAGCTGGTGCAAAAGATGCCTGCATTTGGAGTGTTCAAGGGCAATCCAGGTTTTCCAGAGTTCTGTCCTAGAGGCAAATTCCACTTGTCATTGTCCTAGTTTATGCCATTCAGGGGCTCTAACATTCAAGATGGAAATTCAGTTTCTAATATCTTTACACCAAGAGACATAATCTGCTTCTGTGTCTGGTTTTAGCATCTCCTCTATCCTCCTGGCTACTCCCTGCTGCTTCCAGATCATTTCTCTCCCTCCTGCTTTAAAACATCCTTGTACATCTCGCACTTTGTACATCTCGCACTAGAATATTAGCCTTTATCTATCATTGCATTTACTTCTTTACCATCAGATCTCTCCTCGTTCACTTCTCCCCATGACTAATCCTATGATCATTCTTGGTGATTTAATCATCATGTTGACAATTTACACATCATTTTGGTTTTTCAGTTTCTTGACCTCCTCACTGCTGATGAGTTTTTTGCCCTCAGTCTTTTTCAACTGCATTTCCATGATTACAGACCATGTAATGAACAACAAATAAGTTCCTTCCAGATTTTCCATTTCAATCATCCTACTCTCCTACCATTACCCCCTTTCTTTCCATCTTACTGACTCCAGTACCACTACACCTACGATTATTCCATCCACTGAGCCTCAGTCCACATACCCAACAGCAATTATACTCCCACGTTCTTAATTCTCACATTATCTAGATCAAAATTCAAGGTTTAGGACTATAATACCATCCCTGGTTAATTCTAATGAATTAAGAGTTTTGCTTTACCTACCTTTGAGCTACTTTTTAAGTGTAATGAAAAAGCCCCATATATGTTAAGTTGATGTTAGCATTATAACAGAATGTCCAGAACTGTGGTAAAGAGGGTTCTATTACAATCAAAAAAACTTGTGTTGAGGGTGGAGGTGGAATTCTGTGAACAGCTTAGAGTTAAAAGAGCATGGAGAGAGCTGAGTAACCGTTATCTGGGCGCCTAGAAATTGGTGAACTCCCAAAGGAACTGACAGTGTTGCTGCAATGCCCAGGCCATACCGTCATCATCAACAGGAATTCTCTGCTCCTGCTTGAAGGGCCTTCCACTGGGCTGCCATCTGTGTGCAGGTAACTGTGTAGGTAAATGGGATATTTTGCTTATATTGAGAGACTCTATTTCTTCTGACCTGATCAGTTAGTGTCCATTTATTAAATATCAGAAACCTTGTTAACTATATAAGAACTAAATAATTAAGCATGGAATATATATGGTCCCATTTATGTAAAAACACTTTATCGTAGGCATATGTATAGATTTACATCTACTGACTTACAGGACTGTTTATGAATTTTGTCAAATTTTAAAATTTGCAAGATAATGCATAGAGGATGCTTCTATTTCAGTAAACAGTAGCATATGTCTCTTACATATGTTGTATTTTTAGTATAAATTTATATGAGCAATGAGAAAGCTGGGGAAGGATACAGAGCGAGTTCTTACTGGTGATTCAATGAGGTGGGATTGGAGGAAGGGCAGTGGGGTGATGCCTAGCTTTGTGTTATGTATAACTTTTTCTCACAGAGTTTCATTTTTCACCAAGGCAATTTGTTAAATATTACTCCCCCAAATTCTTCAAGAGCATAGGATATCTCAAAAAAGAAAAAGGAAAACCCTCAGATAAGAGGAAAATGAAGGTAAGGGGTAGCAGAGGCCGGAGAGGTGACTGGTATTTCTCATCAGACAGAGCCCATGGTGTTGGGGCTGGTCTTCTAATGCTCTGCAGTCAACCAGAATCCCCTGCCATCCTGAAGCCCCCTGCCTTTGCCAGGAAAAATAAGCTTTCACCGCGTTAGAGCAATCATTTCAAAGTTGGTTTGTTAAGAAAGTTTAGGTCTACTCTAACTATACAAAATCATGACCAAAATGCATCAATGAACAAGAGAAACAATGGGAAAGTATACAGATGCGATTCCTGGATGAGCGACACTGAATGTCCAGTAAACATGTGAAAGGGTGCTCAGATTCATTAGCATCAGTAAAAGGCAAATGATAGCTATTCCATCTCCCATCCTTTATAATAGAAAAATTCAGAAACATGATAATATGAAGTTGGTTAGTATGAGGGAAAACAATAATTTTCACAGACTGCTGTCCAGAATGCAAAGTACCACAAAATCTTTGGAGAGCAGCCCTACGATATTTAATAAAGTTGAGAATGTCAGGGAGAAGGTAATTTTCTTCTACCTTCCTAGGTTCTTTTGACGGGTCTGCGAATTAAATGGGCATGAGACGTTAACAGGAGAAAATCAAACAAAAGTTTAATGATCTGTATACATGGTAGAGACCCAGGAAAACTAAGTAATTCACCAAAATAGCCAAAATTCACCTTAAATATCATCTTTATCTAAAGACAGAGGAGAATCTTGAGGGTAGTGGTTATGAGATTTCAAAGGCGGCAGGGGGAGGCAATTCACACAAGATGGGAAAACTGATGTTTGATAAATCAACGTTTGAGGGCTATGCAGAGAGAATGCAGTACATAGTAGATTCTGACCTCCCGGCCCCACCAAGTTTCACCCACCACACCGAGCCCATATCTTCAGGTACCTCTGGTGATAGCTCTATTCTGAGAACAGGCCCTTTATCTAAATTCTTTTAGGCAGTTAAGGGGAAGGTAACAAGAAAAAAATTCTGAGTCTTCTGTGTCTTAAAAATAATCAGACTAAATTAACTCTCATGCCAAAGAGACAAATTTGGGGGTGGCAAATTTTGCTCCCCTACAAGAACACACAATTTTGTAGCCCTGGGAACTCTACTCTTAGTCATAAATTCTCTTCTAGCACATTTACACAAGGGGACAGATATAGAAATATCAGTTGGAGCATTGTCTGTAATTGCAGAACTGAATTCAATTAAAAAATGTGTCAAGAAGAAAATGGATAAATAAATTGTTGGAAATCCATCGAATTATTTTATACAACCCAAAATGTGAATAGACTAAATCTACTTGGAGAAAATAAATATGTAAAACAAATTTTATAAGTACAAGTCCAACATGCCACCATTTGATTTCATTTTAAACGTAAGCAAAAGAATACAACATATTGAGAGACAGTATGTTTATTGGCTAAGGCAGTGGGCTGTAAGATCATTTACTAAATATGTCGCCATGGACAAAATTACTTCATGTCTCATTATTTCAGTTTTCTTATCTGTAAAGTAGCAATAATAATTACAAATGCCTGATTCAGGTATTTTTCTAAAGATGATTTATGAAAAGCCTTTAAAAGAATGACTGCAATTTTCAAGTTTTCAACACATATAGCCATTTATTTTCATGGTTGTGTCTGATAAAATCCGTATTTAGTAAAAGTATAGAAATAAGAGGAAAATAGGTTCACCAAACTCAAAAGAATCATTACATGACAAAGGGAAAGAAAGGACTAAAGATGGTAAAGAGGGGCTTAAGTCTGCTGTGTTCTTCTCTATTCAATTTCGGTGATTAGAGATTTGTTGCCTAAGGAGTTGAAGAGTCCATGGTCGGCACAGTTCCTGCTTGTGCATCAAATCGTATCAACTATTTCTAGTGTCTCTGAGTTACTCCCAAGTGTGTCATTAGCTCTTATTGAGACTAACTCACCAATCCTTGGTCATTCTTGGACACATCAGGACAAATTCAACAATATTTCTTCCCTCAAAATGTAATACGAAGGTCTAATTGTTTTGCATATAGGAAGAACGTTTGTCATTTCCACCTTCCCAGTGGATTGTTATAATTACGTATTAAAAACATCCAACAAGTTTATCTGGGGTTATTAACAGATCCGCTCCCACCTGCATTCCTCAGTTCAAATGCAGAGTATGTATTTTCGACAAAGTGGTTGCAGGCTCTGGGTTCTCATTAAGTATGGAGCTATACGTGGCAGCTACTCTTGTCTGGATATTTTCTGAGATCCTGGTTGATAACCTCCTCATTCACTGGTAAGAGGTTAAAAAAAAATTAGGGTTAAGTCTATACTGAGTTCTTCAGACAGTGAGATGACACCCATTAAAATGGCTCATTAGGTGGAATTGTCATGGGACAGTCTGTATTTCCAAGGCTCTTCGTGAAGCCAAAGAGAGTGCACTTGTTAGCAACTGGTGAACTCCCAGACAGAAATAATTCAGAGTATGTGATAATAAGCATGACTGGCCAGGCCCTCTCTCGAAGAAAAAAAAGTAATGAGGAGAACCCTCAAGGAGAAATAAAATAGACCTTATACACAGAAAGATCCAAAATTAATCAACATAATTATGGCGAAAGCTTAGAGGACAATTAAAAGAACACTGGTGCCTGAAACTCTATGTTGTTGGGGATTTCAATTTCAATTTCAATTTGAAAAGGGTATTCAAACACAAGGAAACTGAGACCAAATTCTTTTCAACCATTTACAAACCATTACAAGCAGAATTAAAAGTAGAGATTCACTAAACTGGAGGAAGAAAGAGATGTTTAGGAGAAGAGCTAAAATCTTAGAAGACTCAGTAGTCCTGCGGGAAGAGGGAAAGCATTTGGGTTCAACTGCTCTCAGAGGAGTTACTGGAAAACACACAGCTGTTTTCTCAATTGCTACCAAGGTAGACAAGATAACTGGGCCCCCAGACGCCCTTGAGAAAGAAACATGGGATCTCAGAGGGCACTGGGAAGGTAGGGACGGCTCTCAAAACCAGACCTACAGGAAGGGCTACATACTATCTGGACAGTTTTGACAAAAGACGAATTGAAAATACTCAAATTATTATATAAGCATTAGCTATAGCCGATTGCTTAAAGGGGCATGACTGATATATTTATAAAATTATGATTCTTATGAAAGGCTTAGGGAACATGGGACATATTCAAGGGGAAGCAAGCCAAACAACGCGAATACCTTGTAGATGGGGTTGCCCAGAAGAGGAAATTGAAGATAAGCAATATTTGTTTTAGTGGTGCTTGTTTCAGAAAACCCAGACATTAACTTCACATCTCTCACTTGGGAAGATTGCAGAGATGAAATCTAGAAGAACATATTAGAGAGATTCATGATTTGGGCTAGGATGCAAACATAAAACTAAAGAAGGTATTCAACTCCAGTGTTTATTGTGTGTTAGCTGTGTTTGAGAAGCAACAGGATGCATTTTAAAGGCATTTAAAATTTTTGGAACTTCAATTGAATCTTTCTTAAAGGATTACATAATTGCAGAGGGAAATAAAATGATTAAATGTGTATATCTTCCTTGGAGAAATAACATGTTGTAATGGGAATAAATACTATTCAAGGCCTGGAACGTTCTAGATTCGAAAAAAGGGAGTTGATGAAAAAGAAATTAATGATTTTGATTGGTTTTTCTAGAATTTTATCATGGAAGTAGTATGTATTCAAATTTGGGGCAGTTCTGGATGTTGGCATTTTATTTTTTATAGTTCCTTACGTCACAAGTATGTCATTGAACCTCTGTTTTGTCATAATGGGACAAATGAAAAGGGAAAGGGGGGTGGAAAGCTAATTCCCTTTTTCAGTTTTTGACTTTTTCAGCCAAAGCCAGCTTGATCTTGGAGTTACTGAATTACTGATGCAGGAAAATGGATGTGGGGCGTGTGGAGGGCCATGTCCCAGGTCTCAATTGAGCCCCTGGGACATGCCCTGCCATGTGGGTCCTTGGCTTCACGCAGGAAAGAATTCAAGAGCGAGCCACAGTTGAATGAAGGTAGATTTATTCAGAGAGATACATTGAAAGGCAAGAGAAAGGCCACGAGGTGTGGGGGTTGGTGCTCAGATTGAAAGTAGGTACACATTCCATAGACAGAGTGTGGGCCATCTTGGAAGAGAGAGAGAGGGGGGCATTGGCTGCGAGGCACCTTGTTGCCAGTTTTTATGGGCTTGGTGGCTTCATATGCTAATAAGTGGAAGGACCAGTCTAAGTAACCTGGGGAAGGGTCTGGGATTCCCAGGAAGTTGGCCATTTCCCACTCTGACCTTTTGTGGCCAGCCTTGGGACTGCCATGGTGCCTGTGGGCATGTTATTCACCATGCTTTTATTACAATGGGCGTATAATGAAGCTCAAGATCTGCTAGAAGTTAAATCTCCCATCATCTGAGCCTCAAGGCCTCCTGGGGGTTGAATCTCTCACCATTTTGTTGTTAATTGCTGTAGCATTCCTTGAATGGCTGTGCCCTGCCCTCTTCCTGTCTCACAGGGAAGATGTTTTCTATTCTCCTGGCTCAGAATTATGGTAAAATTAGTGAGCGGACTCTATTCAGTGAAGAAACCTGGCTGCTAGGGAAAAGATAGTCCGGTGGGGGACAGGGGGTGTGTTCAACACAGGGGATGGGGGCTCCCACTCGACTGCACATCTTAGTCCCGCCTTTACTGGCACCAGCGCTGATATTTGTATATTAGTTTATCTGACTTCAGTATCTCTCAAATGTTTTAAATCTTAAAAACAGGAGCTACTTTTCAACTCCTGAAACATCAACAAACAAGACTCCCCAGTGTCCCTGTTACCAGGGTAACACAGCACAGTTCACTTGGGGTCTTGACAAAGGGCTGATTTCTAGGGACCCTGCCCCAGTGGCCACCAGGAGATGCTGTGGTTCCACACTTCTCGTCTGTGGAGGTGCTGAGAGCTGCCTGGCAGTCGGGGTTAGCCAGAAGCCTGGGCTTGGTCTCTGAATTATGATCCTGATTTGCAGACACGGAGCATGTGTTGGAGAGAGAAAGGTAGGACCCAAAGTTGTCTATTCTTGTGCAAATGGGTTAAGACCAATAGTGAGCATGCGATTCTAGGCATACTTGGGATGGTTGCCAGGCAAAGGGGCCACTGCTACACAAAGCACTGACACCATGCAATCCAAATTAAAATAGGAGTGTACGTGTGTCTCTGTGTGTGTGCGTGAGCCTGTGAGAGAGAGACAAATGAAAAGTAAAAGAGCGCACGCGATGCCATCCCACAGAGCCGTGTGTTTACGTCGGCCTCAGGTAGACTGCGAAGAGTGTGGCCAGTATTCCAGTGGCCTGGGACCCTGCCCCGTGATGCTGTAGGTATTCAGTGCGACAGGAGGGCAGGGCAGGGTACAACTCTGTGACCGTGCAATAATGGAAGTCCCTTCCTTGTCGAAGAAGCGGCCTTGAGAGAAAGGCAGAGCCTGCTGTTCTGTAAGCTAACGCAGATCACTGAGCCAACTCTGCTAAATCACTGAAATGACTTAGAAAATGAGTCCCCAGGGTCATCTGTCTCTGCTCCCCGGGGCACCTCAGAGCCTGTCAGGACGTGGGAGGAGACGGAGCTGGTTGGGTGAAATGGTGTGTCCTGATGAGGGGAAGCAAAACAGCCCCTGTGTCGGGAACATCAGAGAAGCTGCTAGACTGGGCTCCCCTGTAAACCCAGCCTGGCCCGATCCTACGCTGTGCTGGGGGCCTGTAAGGCAGGGCCTCCAGGAAGGTGGCCCGACTATGTTCTCCGTCAGAGGGACCTTGAACCTTCAGAAGCCCACAAGCACATTAGCGTGGCCAGAAAAGTCACCAGGGCCTGGGGTGACCCTAAGACTGACTTTCCTCTCCGCTGATGATGAGAGCACTTAGGAGGGAGCTGGCCCACTTCCATTCTGACCTTGTCATATGCTGGTAGCTTCGCCGTTTCCTGTGTTGTATCCTAGAGGAACCAAATCCTGGACATGAGTGAGAAAAATCCACATCCTGGCATGCTGTGCCCTGGTTCATAGTGCTTTCTCTGTGTCTCTGTCATTACTGTCCTTCCTAAACCCTGTATCCAGCTCTGCCCTCTTTCCCACAGCTTGCAGGATGCTCTCCCTAAACAAACACTGGACCAGGGAGTGAGCACCGTTGAGCCTCTAACAGTAAGAAAGTTTCACTATCATAACTTCCAAGTAGCAAGCCATATGTTTCTCTCTGTCACCTTGACAGGCTCCCGGCTTGGGGAGATGCAAGAATGTATCTCTGTGCCAACAGAAAAGGCATGGGGATAATGTGTTTCATTTTCTCTGTGGAAGGAAATCTTACTATCATCTGTACTCCGAGAACAGGGCCATTTTCCAGATTTTCATCGCCCCCCACCACCAGAAAGAGTTAATTTGTGGGTATTTAGTCTAGGAAGAGTCAGGTGTTAATCACCAAAGAACCTGTTGGAGTTTGCTAGGCGTTGAAGAAGATTAGAATGAACTGAGAGTGCTTTACTGTGGCTCCTCAAGGAAAGCTGAAGTCCTCATTTATCGCTGCACAGTTCACACCAGCGCCTGAAGTTTTGAGGCAATTTTGAGCTTCACTGTGGAGATAGGATAGGACCCCCTCCGTGGCAGAGAGAGCAGGGATGTGGAAGTACCAGGGGCTCGGTGCTGGGGGGTCACGCAGCACAGGGGCATTGGTCTCCAGCCTTCACTGGGAGTAAAACTTCTCAGTCCTGTCCCTGCCCAGGACCTCCATTTAGGCCCCTAAGAGATGAGCACGGTGACCAAGTAAATGCTTCCAGGAGGAGTCGGGGAAAGCCCTAACCCTGCGAGGAGTTATTTTGGTTTCCTGTGTCCAAGTGATGGGGAAGGCCAGGGAGAGGAATGCTGGTGGTCTTGAGATTTAAAAAGCAATTTACTGATGTCCAAACTTTGCCATGCTGATGGCACGTTCAAGCGGAAACATCCAGCAGACCCTTGATATGTGACACATCAGAGAAGGCAGAGGGTCGGAGCCCTGGGGCTGCAAGAGGTGACAACTGGTGGAAGAGCTTGGAGTCTCTGAATGAGGCGGCCACGTCCCAGCAGAGTCACGGCCCCTTCCAGTCCATCTTCCGTGGACGATGAATGGTCACCGTTGGAAGGAGGTCCTCCCAGTAGTGACAGAGAACTGTGTCCCTGCCAGGCCCCCTCCGCCTTGTGGAGAAGAGGGGGAGGGCCTAGAAGCCCCGCCCTTGTGCTCCTGCTCCCAAGGGCGGCATCTGGGCGAAGCCGCCTCCCAACCCACCGGCCATGGCCGCCAGGCTCCTCTGCTGTGTGGCCCTCTGTCTCCTGGGAGTAGGTAAGTCCCCAGAAACAAAGAATCTGCATTTT
This sequence comes from Camelus ferus, assembly GCF_009834535.1. Taxonomy (NCBI): domain Eukaryota; kingdom Metazoa; phylum Chordata; class Mammalia; order Artiodactyla; family Camelidae; genus Camelus; species Camelus ferus. The sequence goes on from NC_045702.1 coordinate 18,286,486, forward strand.
TGGATATTTCCAGTTATGATTCCAGTTATGTTTCTGACTCTGTCCCCAAACTCTGTCCCCCTCCGCAGAGCCCACAGATGCTGGAGTCACCCAGACACCCAGGCACCAAGTAGCAGGAATGGGACAAGCAGTAACCCTGGGATGTGAGCCAGCATCAGGCCACGCTGCTCTTTTTTGGTACAGACAGACTTCGGAGCAGGGACTAGCGTTGCTGATTTACTTCAACAACCAAGATCCTGTGGATGACACAGGGATGCCCAAGGACCGATTCTTAGCTACGATGACTAACAAATCTTTCTCCACCCTGAATATCCAGCCGGCAGAACCCAGGGACTCGGCCACGTACCTCTGTGCCAGCAGCATGGGCACAGCGCTGCAGAGTCACCCCTCCCCGTGCAGAAAACCTCTGCTTCCCCTTCCGGCTCCAGCCCCCAGCCGTCCTCAGCAGTCTTCCCAGCACCGCCCCGCCAACAGCCATCAGCACAAGGACGTGGGTTTGGTGTTCTACCCCAGGGAAGGCAAGAACAGAATGTAACAAGCCATCATGTCAGGAAGCTTTTGGTAGGAAGGCAGGAGGGGGCTGGTTCCTGGCACTTCTTACACATTTCTCAGAGGGTGACAGTCCACGGCGTGGATGTACCGTGGTTTGTTTAGCCATTCCCCTTTGTAGGATATTTTAGTTATTTCTAGGTTTTGACTATATTTAAACATCCGTGTACAGGATTCTGTATGGACATAAGTTCCTGTTTCTCTGGGATCAGTTTGTGCCCAGGAGTGAGATTGCTGGGTTATATGGTAAGTGCATCCTTACTTTGTAGAGACACTGCCAAATTATTTTCCGGAGTGGCTGTATCATTTTACATTCCCAGAGGTGCATTTTTAATACTAATAATTTCAACATACATGAAACATTGCACTTCATCATCCTCACAATACACATGCAAAGAACTAAAAGAACAGAATATCAAACGTGCTGGACACAGGTACTCTTTTTTTGGATGTTTTGACCTCTTCTCTTCAGAAATACTTGAATTCTTTCTATTCCTTATCTAACTGAGGGGTCTGCCTCTTCATTGTAGTCGTCATTGGTGGCTTCTGTCTGCTTACTTGTGTCAGCCATCCTAGAAACCTCGGAGTCCACGCCAGGCTGCCCGGGTCATAGAAAACAAAGAGTGCACAACGGTGCCTCCCAGGGTACTGCGTTCTTCCACTTCAAGTGCACGCATTGCCTTCTCTGGTCACGTCCTTGTGGGATCCACGACCACAAAGTCTTCTCTGGAGTTTCACGTATAATTAATTCTGGGTTGCGGGAGTTTTCAAAGCCCATCATTTTACGTTGCATATGCTCCATTACAGCCCACATATTAATACAGTCAGCGAGACTTCAGTGGCATTGGCTTCTAAAGAGGCCTGTGTTTGAAGCCTCACGGGAAATTCAGGATCACATAAGTACTGTCGTATAACCACCATCATGCTTGTCATAACCTAGACTTACCGTCCCCAGGTCCGGACTTCCCCATGGAAGTAGAGTGATAGGGAATTGAACGTCTCTTGCAGGCATTAACTAGCAGTGTTAACCGGTTTCTGTAAATGATCCTCATTGGTACTGATGTCCCTTTTGTTTTTCATTATTGCTTCTCAACCATTTCTATCTCTTCTAAAAAAAAAAAGTGTTAATTTCTGGTGCACAGCACAGTAATTCATTTGTAGATATATATTACTTTTCATATTGTTTTCCATTATAGGCCATTACAAGGTATTTTTTAATATTTTTATTGAAGTCTAGTCAGTTTACGATGTTGTGTCAGTTTCTGGTGTACAGCACAATGCTTCAGTCATACATGAACCTACATATATTCGTTTTCATATTCCTTTTCACCATAAGCTACTACAAGATATCAATTATAGTTCCCTGTGCTATACAGTATAAACTTGTTTATCTATTTTATATATACCAGTCAGTATTTGCAAATCCTGAACTCCCAATTTATCCCTCCCCTTTTCTTTTACCGAAAGAATTTCTTATTTTTTAATTGAGTTTGTTACTTTTATCCATCAATCATAGGTAAACTTTTGATGGCTACAAAAGCCCTGAAAAAATGTTATGGACCTAGAATGTATGATCTGATCTCATTTGCATGTATTGTGCTTCCCTTCACAGGCACAAAGAAAGTAAAAGAAAACCAAATAGGTAATTTATTTATTCTGGTAGGGATGCTTAAGATAAATTGTCAAAGGGGAAATACTTTATACATTAATACATAGTACATACAATTATTTAAGAACAATTAATAAAAGTCCCATTTAATTTCATATATGCTTTTTAAAATTGAAGTCTAGTTGACTTAAAATACTATATTAGTTTCAGGTGTACAACATCGTAATTCAATAATTTATAGATTACTCACCATACAAAGTTATCATAAAATATTGACTTCATTCCCTGTGCTGTGTATTACATCCCTGTGACTTATTTATGTATAAATTCCCCACCTTTGGATCTCCAGAGTCTCTATTAAGCTGACTCGCGATGTTGCTGTTAATCGTCCTTGCTCCCCAGACTCAGAGCCCTCAGACAGACCCCGACTCAGTGCTTTCTTCTTGGCCTCCACTCCGCTGCTTCCTAAACTTCAGGCGGGGCAAGAAGCCTGCAGCTGAAGTTGATTCCTTTGTATTCCAGGAAAATGATAGCCATAAACATTTCCAAACTGATCAATGAAACATATTGTGTTGCGTGGCTGGCTGAATAATGACCCCCAGTGCCACTTCCCCCGCAAAGACCCCCATCCCATGTCCCCATCCCTGGAACCTGTGACTGTTGCCTTAGACGGCAAAGATGGACTTTACAAGTGTGATTAAGATCTTAAGGAGAGATTATTCCAGGTTATCCGGCTGGGCCCTAATGCAATCGATCGTACCCCTGTAAGAGGGAGGCAGAGGGGACTTGACACGCTGGAAGAGGAGAATGCGACGTGATGACGGAGGTAGAGATGGAACACAGATGAGGTTAATACCTACTTAAATGCATAAACAGGCCGATTTTTATGGGTATCAGGTTTTCATCACCCCTCAAGGGGGTGATTTTTTTATGGAGAAAATTTGTTCTTTCCTAGAGGGAGCTCCTGAGACGGTGGACAGCGGCTAACACGGTGATGTCACTGCCAGGCCACACCTAGGGGGCCACCAGGATATGAATTTGCTTTCATTTCTGCTCACCCTCGCAAGGCCTCTCACCTGGAAAAGTTCTCATTTTTATCTGGACCCTGCCATGGTTTCCAGGCTTCTCAGCTTGGTGTCCCTTTGCCTCCTGGGAGCAAGTGAGTCCTTAGAAATTTGAAAATCTCCACTTTGCCCTTTTCCTAGTCCATTCTTGTCATGTATTCTATGTTCTCGTCTCTTCCCCCAGGACACCTGTTGGCTGGAGTCGCTCAGTTCCCCAGCCACAGGGTCATAGAGAAGAAACAGGCCGTGAGTGTGAGATGCGACCCGGTTTCTGGACATGAGTATCTTGTTTGGTACCAACATGCTGTGGGGAAAGAGATGAAGTTTCTGATGTCCTTCCTAAGAGACACTGTACGGGATGCATCGGGGATGCTCAAAGACCGATTCTCTGCCGAAAGGACTGAAGGGACGTATTCCACTCTGAAGGTCCACCCTGCAGAGCCAGAGGACTCGGGGGTTTACTTCTGTGCCAGCAGCCTAGACACAGTGCTTCAGTGTCGCGTCCTTGCTGTGCAAAACCACATCCGCCCTGTCTCCTCTCAGCATGGGCAGCCCTAAACAAGAGTCTTTCCCACTGCCTCCTCCCCCCAGGGAGAGAAGAGAGGAAAAGCTAGAATTAACTCTTGAAAGACCAGAGTACTTCCAGAAAATCTGGATGGGGAGATTTGTGATTTGGGGGATTTTGGGGGCTCCTTACATAGAACTCAGTCTATGCAAATGTATTTAATCTATTTTTTTAAATATGTGTGTGTTATGCTGGTGTAAGTCACAGCAGGTTTCTTGCCTGTCTTGCTGCTCGGATGTAAGAGCGATTGTGACCATGCTTATGGCAACATCTTTACGTGCCTTTTTATCACAGGATAAACAAGTCTCCCTGATGGAAATACAAATAGTGAATCAAAATGCATTTACTCCAGCTGTGCAGGTTGCCCCCTGACAATGGTGGAAATGCGGATAATGAGTTTAAGTTAGCATAGATTGGTTTAGCAGAAATCTACTTCCAAGTATTTTTATCCTCATCTTTGGAAACTTCATTTGGTTGTAGCTACTGGGGTTGCTTTGGAAGGCTGAAATACTCTGGTATCAAGGCTTAAATGGGGGAAATGTCTTGGTGTCTTGATGTCTTTTTTGTTGTTGCTGCTAATGGCAGTACTGGGGATTGAGCCCAGGACCATGTGCATGCTAGGCACGTGCTCTGCCTCTGAGCTATACCACCCCCACCTCCCAAATACTTTTAAAAATCCCTTTTTAGAGTGGAATAGCCAGGTCAGTTGTTACAGATAAAGTCAGCTTTCCTTTATCCATTGTGTCTGATTTCTTAGTGTGAAAAGCACGGGTCAGCACTCTATACAGATGTGTGTCCGCCAGTCCTGGACATTTCTGAGGTCACTTCCAGTTGTTGCAATAGGGCGCTGGCATTCTTAGTGAGGCTTATCGGGGCCCTGGTGTTGCGGTGGCCGGAGGGTTCTGGCTCTGGTAGGAGCAGAATGAGGAGCCAGATACATTTCTAAGCCCTAGCATCTCTCTCCTTCGCAGATTTCCTCCAGCCAGTGTAGGAAGGCTGCTTGGAGGCACTTTTCTATCGGCCACAAGGAGGTATTCTGGTGTCACTGATGGACAAAAGTTATAGAGCATTTCCTAGTTACTCTCTGAAAAGTGGATATACATGGGGGGATTCCAGGGCTTGATGCCTGTATGAAGGTCAGGCTACTTTGCAGACATCAGTCATCCACCCGTGTTGGGAACAGCAAAACACAAAGTCACTATCACAACAGGTTTCTAAGTGAGCCTTCAGCAAAAATTGCTGATGCGATGAGGAACCTCGAAACTGCCTTATAGGATGAAGGAAACGAGGACTGAGCAGGGGAAGCCTGGATGGACCTGCGGCAAATAGAGGAACAGAGGCAAGTCAGGGTCCACCACAGCACTTCCTTCCTGACCCAGCTGAGCCCAGCGCCTCTGCCCAGCAGGAAGCCGTGGACAGTGTCACAGCAAGCAGGGCCCTTGCCGTGCTGCAATCAACAGCAGCATCACAGGCGCATCCGCCTATGAGGGACCAGGGATGCAGTGAAGTCCCACCTCCCAGGCCAGAGACCAGAGTGCTGAACAGACAGATGCCTCAGTCCTGTTCTGGCCCTGCCATGGGTCCCAGGCTTCTCCACTGTGTGGCCCTTTGTCTCCTTGGAGCAGGTGAGTCCTGGTCAGAAAGGACATCTCTGACTAACGCTATTTCGTCCCCAGCTCTGTGGCAGCAACGTTACTCTCCTTTACTGTCTCAGCATCTTCCTCCTCTCCTTGCAGGTCCCGTGGGTGCCATGGTCAACCAGACCCCAAGATACTGGGTGACCAGGACGGGAAAACCAGTGACCCTGAATTGTTCTCAGACTCTGAATCATGATACCATGTACTGGTACCAACAAAAGCCCAGCCAACCACCAAAACTGCTGCTTTACTACTACGATACACAGTTAAACAGGGAAACCGACACCTCTGACAATTTCCAGTCCAGGCGGCTCAACACCTCTTCCTGTTCTCTGGACATCCGCTCGGCAGGCGTGGGGGACTCGGCCGTGTATCTCTGTGCCAGCAGTAGAGACACAGAGCTGAAGGGTTCCCTCCCCTCTGTTCATAAACCTCTCTGTTTCCCAGATCCAAGGGTCTTGTGAAGACCTCCCTCCCTTCTTACAACCACAGGAGGAAGTGGGTTTGTGACTGTCGTGATCGCCTTTGTAGATAGAAGTGGGGCATAAACCTACAGAAACCATCAACAGTTATGCCAAGAGTGGGAAAAGTGGTTCCTCTTATCCGACGTTCAGTTTGTGGTAATTTCCCAGGACACCTTAATCACCCGTTCGGTTCTCTTCAGTAGATAAATAGGAACTTTCTTCCTTTGGTTTTTGTTTGTTTGTTTGTTTAATCTAAGTTGGAGAGTTAGAAACATGTTGACAGGCCCAGGTGAGAGGTTGCCCCACTCTCACGAATCCCTGCCTTTAGGGGAAGAAACTGCCCTCGTAGGCATGCTAATGTGGTCTCAGAGTTTTCTCATCAAGTAGGGAAAATGAGAACTGCTAAAATTTGTGCCAGATTTGAAGACAAGTGACTCACCTGGAGCATGCATTATTCACAATGTATTTAACTATCCTGCCGGATACAGATCTGTCTCTGAACCATTTAAGTGGAATCAATAGGACTTATATCAAAAGCTAGAAGCAGTGCTATGGAAGATATATTGAAATGACTAGAGTTTGCCCTCTGTTTTTCATGTTAATAAATAATATCAAATGCTGCAGCTCGTCTGGAAAAAAAAAAAAAAAAAAAAAGACTCCTGCAATCGACCAGAACAACTTTCTAAAGGCCGATACGTGACTTACACCCTTTACTAGACTGAAACATTTATGATGGCTGATTGAATACATGGATGCAGGAGTGAGTACAGTTCACCCCTGGGAGAAGGAATTGGCATTGGTGAGCGATGCCGGACTCAGAAGATGAGGATGTGTGCCCGCTTTAATTTTGAGGAACACGTACATGGTCCGACTGTGCAGTAGTTATTCCGTCGCCACATATGCTCACGAGCAACACCACAAGCTTCCAAGTCTCTCATCAAGAGGCCGAGAGGTGCTGCCCAGCATCCAATTCTGGTGCTGTTAAGTGAAAACCAGGGCAGCTATAAACTGTCAGCTGGGCTAACGACCCTCTAACTTCAATGTCCTGCTTTCCACACATTTGCAACCCTTTGCCTACTAATGATTAAAGCTTGTGTCTCTTTATTCTTCTGCCTAGATTAAAATTTTTTCTTCTATAAAATTAAGTATTCAGGCCAGGTTTCTCTGGGGTCTCTTCTCACTTACCCTATTTCCCGGATACAGCCTATGTATAAAACGGATGTATCTTGAGTGAATGGCCAAAGCATTCCACCAGGGGGCGGAGGAGCCCGCCCTCCGATTCTGTAAACACGCCACATCCTCGCAAATACAAGGAGAGAAATGAAGAGAACAGACACGTCTCTTTTCTGGTCCAGATGAAGGGAAGGTGAGACCCGGGACTGGAGATACAGATGCTCTTGCTGTTCCGGGTGCCCCGTCTGATCCTCATACGTGGACGGTTTTGGGAGATGTGATGGGGGAGGAGAAGAGGGAAAGGGGCTGCCGATGTGGTCGATATGGTTTGCTGTCGATAAGCAGAGTGGCAGGGAACTGTCTTGTCCTCCAGGGCGTGTGACGGTCACTAAAAATGTGAGGACACATTTAGGGAAGGAGGGAATGAAATTCTTGGGGGAATCTGATAGAAAAAATGGGAGGTTGTGATGTTGGATGCTCTGAGAGTTTGGAGACAGCAAAGGAGAAAGAATAAAATAAAAAAAAATTTTTATTGTGGTCAGAACACTTAACATGAGCTTTACCTTCCTCACAAAACTGTAAGTACAATATGGTGTATACATACAGCTGAAGGGAAGGAAATGCTGCAATTCAAGACAACACAGATAAACCCTGAGGACATTACGCTGAGCGATAAGCCAGTCACAGAAGGACAGGCGCTACGTGATTCCATTTATCCAGGGGTCAGTGGTTTCTTCTGCGGTTCTGAGTCATCCCACGTTTGGCCTCCTCTGCCTTCTCTCATTTACATTCAGCAATGTCATTTCCCAGCAGTCAAACCAGGGAATCTTGGAAGAGAGAGCTTCTGTGCAGATCCAGTGCCATCAGATGGGCTTACAGGAACCAACTATTTTCTGGACTATCATTTTATTTGTTACGAATATCTGTTATTTCAGCGGAGTTTAATACTGATGGCCCTTAAGAAAGCTGCCTTAATTCAAGTCCTCTAAGAAGCTGATACCAAGCTTGGGTTAGTCTTGCGAGGGATTTATTAGAGAAAATGGCTGTGGGAGAAAATGGGAGGCGGCTGGGAGATGGAGATCTGTGACCCTGACGGGAAGGAGTGAGGTAGGAAAAGGAGGCAAAGGGAGGAAGGAAGGAAAGCAGGTCTTAGGCTGCAGCACAGTTCTAAGAAATGGCAGCAAAGCTGGGCAGATCCTTAAGGCAAAGGAGAGCTATGAAGCTCTGTGTCCTTGTGGCCCGCCTCTCGCCCTAGCCCGCTGCTTCAGGGCCAGGGCAGAGACAGGGATGCACTTCCCTTGAAATGATACCCCTGCTCTCTGAGTGGGTCCCTGGGTGGGGTAGGATGCCCTGGTCTTCTTGACTTGCCCCTCCCAGCGTGGACTCTCCATGCTATGAGCAAGCCAGGAAGAGGAAGACTGGGGCCTCGTCTTCTTGGACTACTGTTCCTGGAGTAGAGAGTCCACGCTATGAGTGGGTGCTGGGTGGAAGAAGGGACCCCAGACCTCGGGGCTGTAATGGCCAGAAACAGAATTTCTACACTGCAGGGCTGGTGGGGATGAGAGGGCCTGGCAGCCTGTCCCTCCCTGGGGAGAACCTGGGGGATCCCTGAGTTCTGGACCACATCCACGTGGGTTAGAGCTCCTGCCACAGAGCTTGGGCTGGTGGAGGCGGGGAGTCATGGCTCAGAAGCCACCGACTCTCACTGCTCCTCCTGAGATTTAGTAGATTGTCTTGAGTGACTGTTTCTCCATTTGCTGTATGCTCGTAGGATAATTTTCAGAGGTTTTAAATGCTTGTTCCTAAATTTTCAGGTTACGGTTTTTTCTCTGGAAATCAGATACTTAAAGCTCCTCCTGCTGCCATCTTGGAAGTGACTCTCACCCCAGTACAACCGTCTACGTAAAAGGCAGCCAGACCCCGGGCTGTGACTTGCCCACTCCTGCTCTAGCCTCATTTTGTCCCGCTACTAAAGGGTGACCATTCTGGGGATCCTGCTGAAGCTTTAAGCTTTTCTGCAGTCTCCCTCTATGTTTTTAAAGTTCCATCTACACAGACACAGCTTATTGCTGAGACAAAAATTGGTTTTGATCCCTGTGAAGATTTTCGGCGTTCTGCTGTGGCTCCTTCCTCTCTGGCGGTCTTCCTCACAGCTTCTAGCTGCCTTTGTTCCAACTTTTCACTTCTATCTCATCAACTCAGAAGATTTACAGGCTCTGTTTTTCCCTCCTCATTGTGTGTAGACACTGCCCCCATTTGTTTCTGACTTGAGACAAATCAGAGCCCTGTGCTGCCTGTTTTCCAGTGACTGAGTTGTGTCATATATTCCATTTGGTTTTCACTTGTGCAGAGCAGGATTCTAAATTTAATGGATAGATTTCAGTTCTGGGAACTGCAAATAAAAAATATTAAAAATCAAAGAATAAAATAAAAATAAAGAAAGGACAGGAAATAAGAAATGTAGTTGAAAATGATGTGAATGAAGTTGAAGGAAGAGAAATTTCCAGGACTTAGCACATAGTCGATAGTCAATACTGTCAAACGCTTCCAAGAGAAGCAGGCAGAGAAGCGAACGTAAGTTCTTCCCCCGGTAAGTATACAATGCTAATCTTTAGGGAAATAACTTCCTAAGAGTATAAGGAATGGAAGTATTCCATGAACAAGTTGAAGGCGGCATCTGAAGGAGTGATTTCTCTGTGACAAAAGCAAGTGTGCCTTTATATAAAGACTGCTCGGTTCTAGGAAGTGGGCACGTCACAGAGAAGCTGCTCACCGGGAAGAAAGAACCTCGGAGAAAGCCACATGCCTCTGCTCTTTTCCTGATTCTGCCATGTGCCAAACGGTCCTCGGCCTCATGGTCCTTTGTCTCCTGGGTGCAGGTAAGTTCCTGTCCTGATCTTGTCAGCCCCCTGCTCGTAGCCTGTTGTCCATGTCAGCCGACTCCCTTAGGGACGAAGGCTCCAACTTCTGTGTGCTTTCTTCACAGGCTTCCTTGAAGCAGAAGTCACCCAGACTCCCGGGCACCTGGTCAAAGGGACAGGACAGAAAGCGGAAATGTACTGTGTCCCAAGAAAGGGACACAATTATGTTTGCTGGTATCAACAGATCCCAGCAAAAGAGTTCAAGTTCTTGATTTCCTTCCAAAATAATAATGAACTTGATAAAACAGGGATGCCCAAGGAGAGGTTTTCAGCTGTGTGCTACCAAAACTCATCCTGTACCCTGAAGATCCAGCCTGCGGCGCTGCAGGATTCAGCCGTGTATCTCTGTGCCAGCAGTGAATCCACAGTGGTAAGTATTAGCTGATCTTAATGCACAAACTCATCCTGGCCCAGCTCAGGAAGCAGGTGGTGTAGCAGGTTGAAAGAGGAAATAACAGAAACTAACTAGAGCTGTCATAAGCCATATGGAAATTTCTTGCAATGTTAAAGCATATCCTATGAAACCCCAAAACAAGAACATAGGATTTTCTCTGGAAGAAACCAGACTGAAGTCCTGAACCTGTGACATGGCACATTCGACAGCTCATTTCTTTTCCCACCGTGTTGGCTCCGTTTGTTCTCCCTTATTATAGACCGCCTCCTTCATTTCTTAAATTGCGTAGTTATGAGATGATTATAGATTCAGACGTCAGCCTTCCAGCCACATTGAGAAGGATCAGCCTTCTCTCATGCTAGATTACAAATCCAGAAAATAGGAAAAAAAAAAAAAGATTCTGTTTTGCTAAAAACTGTGCTTCTAGAAAACTCAACATTAGCCAAATGGGTTGAGTTATTTTGAACAACATGGCAGCTGAGAGTCTGTGACTTTGACCTTATGCATCAAGAATTCCAAAGAGTGGAGTTCAGTTCTCTAATTAGGGGCCAGGACACCCAAGAGATATCCACCACGTGGGAGGGGTGAAGGATAACTTGCTTTTGCTGGATACAAAAAACCTAGGAAAAGAGAAAGGATCAGAGGAGCGACCAAATCCTTAGTTTTTAGAATAATATCAGACCAAGTGAAGACTCTGGTTAATTTCTTTTTTAGGAGTTAAATCCAAGTCACACAAAAAGCGTGCTAATTTTAAGTGTGATAATGTCAGACCCCTCCTCCCCCCGGTCACTAATTAGCTTCTATGGAGTTGAGGAAGGAGACAGATGAATATGTATGTACTCAGTGGAAACACATCTGATGTGCAACTGCAAATTGATATGCAGACAGTTGAAAAGCCCTCAGGTGTGTGGTCCAAACTGTAGTGAGACAATAATTCCACATGAGTGTAGGTGAAAGCAGGCGTTGTGGCTTTACCCCTACCTAGGGAGATCCGTGCAATTCTGTAGAGCAGATAAAGGATTCAAAACACCTCCTCTAAAATTTGATCATCTCTTTACAAAACTGGTTATTTCTACGCCACCCACCAATCATCTCTAGAAAAGTTTGTATACTCTTCCCAGTCACATCTGCTCTTATTTCAGTGTAAGCTGAACCCACTTGTCTTACTCCCAGAAGTCCAAATATACTTTTGTCCCAGGCAAAACTTCATTCGGACCCCTTGAAACAGCAGCTCAAAAGTGAATGTTCCTTACTGTCCATTTTTGCTCTTCTCCAAATCCAAGTCTTACTCAGTAACTAACCCCTTTGCTTTTGTCACAGAGGAGTCAGTGCTTTGAATGCCGTCTTCTGCTTTGGGGGGACTACTTCCATTCTTATGAAACTATTCTTCTGAGGACTAAAATTATATGCTTGCTGGGACAAAGACTTATTTCTGTTTCTCTGACTGGTGTGATCGCTTTGAAGCATTTGCCAATACTGACTATACCCTAAGCCCTGGGAAATTCTCCTCCCTCAGCTTCATTCACATTGTTTTCAATTTGGTTTCTTATTTCCTGTTGATTCTTTTTTTAAATGCAATTTCCAGGACCTAAATCTATCCATTAAATATTCCCTTTCCCAGGAACATTCTTCTTGTTCTACTTAAATTTTAACATGTAATTTAATAAAGTGGTCTCTCTTTTTTTTTTTTTTAATTAGTTTAGCCTATTAAGAATCTCTACGCAAAAAAAAAAAAAAAAAAAAAAAAAGTGAGGTCTGAGACCACCTGCCTCACTGAGGGTTAGGGTAAGCAGGTAAATTCTAGGACAGAGTCAGAATTTCAGAGTCAGACTTTCTGGAGGTGAGTTATAGGAGTACATATTATTTTTCCAAGCCCCTGGCGATTTTTGTTCATATTAAAGGTTGAGACCTTTTACCAAGAGAAATTTGTAAGATTGATAAAATTACAATCCTAGTGTATGGCTCTACAATTTTCTTCTTGCTCTTACTTATTTTAAATTTTTTTGTTTTGCTTTTTTTGACTGGCGTATTGTTGATTTACAATGTTCCGTTAGTTTCTGGCTCTCGCGCTCCTGAAGCGTACGTTTGTGTCAGGTTTTAGTCCTTCCCTTCCAGCTCTTCCCTCCTGTCCTATCCCTAACCACTCTCCTCTTTTCCCTTTTTCCTTTTTCATATGATTTCCTCAAACTTCAACTTCCCTAAGAACCCTCACGTGAGACTGGAGCCTGTTTACATCCTCCATGTTACAAAATAAACAAGAGGTCCAACATTTGGACCAAGGAGTCCCCCTCTCCTGTAGGCGGTGCCCCCGCGGCTGGGGGTGTTGCCGAGAGAGCCCAGAACTTCCATTCCTCTTCGCTGCTGAGCATCAGACACCATTGCTGGAAAGTTCATCCTGCCGCTGATCTTGCCGTGGACATCAGGCTCCTCTGGGTAACCCCCTGCCTCCTGGGGGAGGTGACATGTTTGATTAGTTCAATCAGCCATAAAGCTTTTTGTGGGATGAAGATGGAAAGAGGGGAGGCTTGGCACGTCCCAGCCCAAGCTCAGGAACTAAGACTCTGTCGCTGGAAAACAGTAGAGATTTTTGAAAAACTGGACAAAATTTGTCATGTTAAATATTTATTGGTGCATACTTCTCTCTATTTCGTGCTCTGTAAGTCCTCTATTGTCTGCTTTAAATACAGAACTTTACTTAATCACCAAGACAAGCAAAGGAAACACTTTATTTTCAGCATAAGAAAACATGGTACCAGGAGTTCATTTCTTTTCTTAAACTAAAAAAAAAAAAAAAAAAAAAGAGGGATGAAGAAAGAGAGAACCCAGTTCTGTCTCTGTCCGGCCAAAAGGGCTGTGATGTTTACACCGTGCTATGCTGATTCTTATTCCTTCTGGAATAATCTTGGCTTTGTCCTCTGCCTAGTGCCCATGCAGGCAGGTACGGATGCCAGGACTGAAGACTCCAGCTATAGGATATTGCAGAGACGGTGGAAATAGAGTTGGATAAATTGGTCTGGAATTTGAGAGATAGATCTGGTCCCCAACTATTGTTCATTAGAAACATCACCTCAAAGGTTTATCTCAGTGAATATTTTTTTTTATTGAAGTATATTCAGTCTACAATGTTGTGTCAATTAGTGAATTTTTTTTTTTAATTCTCATCACACAACAAATGCTGGGCACCTACAGAACACTGTTTATTATCATTTTCTTTGATGAAACAATTTCAGAAAATCAAAAGCAGACAGATGCAGGAAAGTCATTTCACATTCATGTGTACCAAGAAGTCCACCCGCACCAGGATGGAGTAGAAACCATGTGACTACAGCATTTTCTGCCTTTTGATTTTTACAAATTATTTCAAGCACTCCAGTCCCTCCTCTCCCTACCCAGGAGGAGGACCAGACAAACTGCTACGAAGATGCAGGAGGGGCAGTGACAGCGGCAAGGGGTTGGTGGTTAGAGGGTGTTGGCAGGACCACCAGATGAACCCCAGATCAGACCTGAGCGGGACTGCAGGAAGAAGCTTTCAAAGCATGCACACTCCTTTAAAAGCACCTGGCACGTGTTTTAGAGCGATCCTCTTCCGAATGTGCAGCTTCTGAGGGAAAAAAAGTAAATAAGTTAGGAAGAAGGCTCCTCTGGCACGTGAGTAGTGGGAAGGAAAAAAGAAGAAAAGGGGAGGGGGGACTTACAGAGTCCTGCAAAACAGAAGAGAGTCACAAAGTAAGAGGACTCACAACCCCCATCATGAAAAGCAACCAGCAAAGCTACAAAAGTGTCTCCACTTGCTCCAACAGTGGAAAAGGATACCATTAAGTTGAGCGTATTGTGAAACACCCAGCATCACAAAAATGAAGAGGAAGGTAAAATCCATGGACTAGAGGAAAATTCACACCTTTTACCCCCTCCCCCCACCCCAAATAATCACGAGTCAGAAAAAAAAAAATTCCAAGTCTACACACCCAACAGAATTAAACACACTCAACAAGTAAAGCCATGGGTTAAATCCACTCCACCTGCCTTCACTAATCACGGTCACCTTAACACTTGCATGTTCTCCAAGCAGCCTGTAGTCTGAACAGTAAGATGTTGGCCTGACTTAGTTCCCAGGAACTTGGAGTCTCAGCTGCGTCTACTTCAGCTGAGCTGGTTAACTCAGGGACCGGCCACCCTCCCGCTGGGCATGCGCGGGGCGCCCCGTGACCTTTGACACACGCAGAGGCCGGCAGCTTAGTGATGCCTGCGCAGAATGGTGCTCCCGCACCTGCCAATCACCTTTCCTGGCGCTCCCCACGCCCCACAGCGCCCTGCTGCTTTAGGCCTCATCCCATAAATACCGCAGCCCCAAGCTGTGCGGGGGGGAGGGGGTGAGGGTTTTTTTCTTCCGTGCTCTCTCTTTGTCTATCTTAAGAAGAAACTCTGCCTCAAGTCTTGGCGTCTCTGTTTTCTGTGCCTCGAGCAAGACAAAGCTAGTTCAGTAACAGGATAACCCAAGTATAACCAGAAGCTCAAAAATTAAGAACAGAAAGGGCAAAAGCAGGGAGACATTTTTTTAAAGGTTGATTGAACTCAGGAACTAGATCTTTCCTTTCTTTTCTTTCTTTTTCTTTAAAAGACAACTCTCTAAAGAAGTGAAGGAAGAACTAAACTAAAACGTGAAACTTAGGGATTGAAGGAAGGCAGGGAAACACCTAAGAGAACGAAAATGACAAGTAAAACCAGCCAGTGAGAAGGTGGTGAAATGAAAGGGGAGCCTTGGTGTGAAAGCAGGATGGGTCTGTACTAGTCCTTGCCCGTCCGCTCGCTGCGTCGCAGGCCAATACCCAGCCTTGTTGAGAGACAAGGTACTGGGGCAAGGAATAGCAACTTTATTCAGAGAGCCAACAAACTGAGGAGGGAAAAGGGGAAGGGAGGCCGGAGGGCTTAAGATTAAAGGGTAAAGGTGGGTTGCAGGCTTCTTGGAGCCACCTGGCCTTCAAAGAAAGCATAACATTTCTTTGTCCTGCTTGTTCACGTGGGCGGGATCACAGGGCTCCTGCAAAACTCCGCATTGTTAGCTCTCATCAGTTGTTAGCAGCAGTTTTTACTTTACCTGTCTTCTCTCTGCTTATTTGCAAGGTTTCTAGGCTGAAAGAAACTTCTCTACAAGTAACAGAGCTAATCGGGGACTGCGGGATGGGAGCTTTCTTAAGGGAACTTAATGGGCTACTTAGGTACAAGCAACGTTTCTCTAGTGTTTAACTCTTGACCTGCAGGGCTAAAGTAGTAGAATATGAAGGCTGAAGAATGAGGGAGGCGCTTTCAAGAAGGTGTTAGTTGTCTTCTGTTCCAGTTCCCCGCTGTCACCACCGTTCCACAATCTTGTGGGGAAAGGGGGCAACAGCCACTCGTGCTGAATGGGGTGGAGGAAGGGGTGACTGTGGAGTGGAATTGATCAACCTGAAATTGAAAGTGTTCTTTGTGTCTGGTGTTTGCAGGTAGAGGGACCCCCCAAACCAAAAAAGCCCACCAAATGGGTAGACAAGGCTGCTTCCCAAATATGTGGGTTCTTGCCCGCAGAGTGAGAAAGAATTTTCAAATGAGGCAGAAAGACAAAGTGAAAAACACCTGCTTTTATTGCTTGGAGAGGGGAAAAAACGAAACACTCGAGTCGGGAGCCGTCTGCCAAGTAGCTGGTCAGGACAGCTCCAGCTCCTGGCCGGGCTGCGGGGTCGTTTATTACAAGGTCCTTCACCATGTTTTCATCCTGGTGGTGGCAGTGTCGTTCTGCTAGTCTCCATCCTCCCTCAGCTCAGCCCTGAAACAAAAGGCACTTAGCAGAAACTTAGGCGGGAACAAAGGAGGGGATATTGGGGAGTGTCTTTGGGATCTAAGGAGCCTGTTGTGAGATGAGAGAAATCTCCTGTTCCTCATCAGCGGGGCACTTCTTTCCCCTTGTTAACTGTCCAGGGTCAGTGAGCCTGCCTAGTCTCTGTCAAACATCGTTGTCACGTTTGCACTGTGATCTGTGGTTTTTGAACGACATACCCGCACTTAATGACAACACTGAGTAGGAGTTAGACAAGAATAACAATTAGTAAGAGGGACAGGCCAAGCTTAAAATACCCAAAAACATTGACTGGACCCTTTGTGGGACCCAGGAAAACAATGCAGAAAAACCAGTCTGCCTGTTGAGACCCATTTTGATGGTCTGAAGGCTATTGTAGCCAAACTCCTGTCGAATTCTGCCAATGTGAGTTCTACATCAGAGAAAGAACTCACACAGGTGCACCATGTGGAGTTTGCTACCAAGAGGCCCCCCTCCCTGCTCAGCAAGCATATAACCTAAGCATAGCAAGGACCCCCTAATGGACAGCAGCTCCGTCTTGCTCTGTTCCTGCGCAGTAATGTGCCCGTGGCATATTTTCCTGACAACACACACATCTGTGTCCTTCTGGGGCACAGGCTACAAAACCGTGGAAGAGGAATATCTACACGGCTGTCTCTAACCAGGGATCAGCGTGATTAGCGCAGATCAGTAATGTACTTTCTCCCTTATACCTCGCTGAAAGCGGAAACTCCTCCTCCCATTCTACATACCACAAAAGCATCTTTAATGAATAAGGAAAAGAGAGTCACTAAATAAAACACGGTGGTTTCACAGCATCATTTAGTAGATGTATCTACCAGACCCAATAGACTTTTCTTCGGGTGGTCTGGGGATTTCTAGACAAACACAGGGGACGATACTGGAAAAATCATAAATGGGGTAAGCTAGTGGGTTCCCATGATGACAAACAGAATGTGATTTGGGATGCCATATCCAGCTGTGAGATGGATTAGCAGAAGAGGCTACTGATGCAGGAAATTCTAAAAAGTATCTTTCCAAGCTGAGGGAAAGGAGGAAGTTCCCAGGAGGATAGTCAAAACACTTAGAGAATAACATGCTTTCCTTACGTACCTTTTTTTTTTTTTTTTGAAGAGAAACTTTAAATCATTCAGAGGCTCTCGAGTCCACTGCCTGTTAGTTTCCTCCACCCTAGAGGGTGCCCCTTGGCCCTCTGCTGTGGATGCTGCCTTTAACAGGTGTGGCGAAGCCACAGCTTAACCCCAGCTGCTTAACTGATGACTGTGCGGTCAGCAAGCCCTCATACGGCCCCCTCCGGTCCACTTCACAGCCAGCGGATGGTTGGGTCCTTGCTTTTTCCAGCTTTTAAGGAGGATGAGGTGCCTGGGTTAGTTGAAAAGGGTGCAGGGTGACTTCAGTTGGAGAGACAGACCTGTTGGAATCAAAAAGTATAAACAGAAGTTAGTATAGTGGCCATCGATTTGACATAGTTAGCACCAGCTAGGTCCTTTA